>NC_029793.2:95299868-95345179 GCF_000816755.2 Arachis ipaensis
ACGGGCAATTTTTTATTTATGATTTAAAGATTTAGTAATTGAAAAATAATGAGAATTTTATATTGTTCAATTTGAATATTGAGATTTTGAACTTTGTTTTATGTCTAGCAAGAAAAAATATTTAAAACGAAAACATGGACACTTATCTTATAGGTTTGATCTAAAGTTGGACCAAACGTGCCAAAAATTGAATTGGGCCTCACTTAGATCCAAGCCCATGATATATAAACCCCCCATTTCACCAAAAACACAACACGTCCACCCATTTTGAGAGAGACCATCTAAAAGAAAAGAGAGAAGAGAGAAAAACACAAACCCTTGGTCACTATTTACCATCTCCTTCAATTGCTCATAACTTCTAATCCAAAGCTCCGATTGATGATCCATTTGCAGCTACGCAGTTCTCTCAGCTCCCTCTTCGATTTCATCTAGCTATTGTGGTAAGAAAATTAAAAATCCTTACCCCATTTTCTGTTTCTTCATTGAAAATGCGTTTCAGTTAGTTTGGTGTTAAGATTTTGTGATTTTGATATTTAGCGGAATCTTAACCTTGAGTTCTAGCGGGACTTTGACCCATGAACACATGGTTTTATTATCCCTAATTATGTATGAAACCCTAGCTTAAGAATGCGTAAGATTATTTAATTAGATTGAATAAGAGTGATTGCTTGCTTGGGTTGAGTTGGTGTTGCGGAATTGGAGTTGGTCTTGCTTGTGGAGCACGTGGATAGAGGCTTCGGTGTGATCGAGAAGAGAATCTAAGTGTTGAAAAATCGCCATCAACAAGGTCAAAATTTTTCTTAAATCTATTTTATTACCAAGGATTGTTATAAATCAATATCAATATGAAAATTATATTTTTGTTGATTATGCGAGTCTCATGAATTGGTATGTATGATTGATGATGTGCTTAAATGATGAATTAGTGTAAATGTTGTGCTTGACGATGGTTGAGAATGTATGTTGATTTGTAAATGAATGTTGTGATTTTAATTACCTTGTGATGAGCTATGAAATTGAGTTGAATGATGTTTGATGTGAGAGTTTAGGCGTAAGGCCATGATAGGGTAAGGTATCCCCAATTTGGTAAGTTATGGTAAGTTGAATAATTGCCATGTTGTGATTGGTTGTTAAATTATGTGGTTGGATAGAATAATTAGATTGTTGGTATTGGTTGGTTGATAGAAACTTTGAAAATTAGATTGATTGTATTGGAATTATTTGAGATAGTGTTGAATGGGTAGGAATTGATAAATGAATGTTGAGAATGTTTAAAAATGGTTTGGGAATCGTTTAGAACTATTGGATTTGAAAATTGGTCAAAATGAACATTTTGTGAAATTTGATAAAAATATATTTTTGAACAACTTTGACAGACCATAACTTGGTGCTTGGAGCACCCAATTGAGTGAAATCTATCTTAAACTAAAGCTAGTTAAAAGATCTTCAAAACAATTTAAGAACGAGTGAAAAATGAATTTTGTAGCAAAAGTTATGAGTTTTGGAAATTTGGGTTTTAAAACAGAATTCAATAGAAGTTGCAGAAAGTTGGGGTCATGCGTGTGCATGACATGCTTTACAGAATTGAAATTTTTTGTGCGCATATCCATGCGTACATGGAAGGGTAGAATTGACTTCTTTTTGTGCGCATCCCACACATTTGCACAAAAGTGAAATCGTGCATACGCACGAGGCATGTGTACACATGACTTTTCTATTTTTTTAAAAAAATGATAATTTTAACTATTTTAGCCTATCCGACCAACATTTTAACCCCTGTAACCCCAAATAAGGTCCGATAACTGATTTTGAAATTTGAAATGAGTGCGAGTAATTCTAATGATTTGAGTTCTAAAGGACATGTGAACTAAACATATATTTTTTTATTGAAAGTGAATGGGCCAAGAATGTTTTGGGATTGTGAGTATTATCAAAATGTGATTGTGATTGTGAATGGAATGAGATTATGATTAATATTGTGAGGATGGTGGTTTTGTCCCGCTCAAAGATAAGCAAGTTAAGGATGGATGATTCTCTCTTTTGTTGTGGTGTGAATGTGAAAAAGTGGAAAGACACACTCCTTCAATGTGAAAATGCAATCTCTTTCGTATTATTTCTCCCACATCTCTCTCTGGTTGCAAGGTTGAAAGGCACATTCCTTCAATATGGAAAGGCACAGTCCTTTATAATTCTTCTATGAGAAGGTGGAAAGGCACACTCCTTCAATGTGAAAAGGAACTCTCCTTTGTTTGTATTCCTCTTGGGGATGCGCAACCTAGAGACAATATTCGGATTAGCTACTAGATGTGTCGGGTTCTGACAGCTTAACTGACATGTGAGCTCATGGCCAATAAGACAAGCTTGCATCATACTACATTTGTTTGCATTTCCTTGGATCTGCATAACTACTTGGATTGCCTAATTGATATCTTGTTAATTGCTAATTGTACTACTTGTCATACTTACTCTCTATGTATGATTGTTTTCATGTCCATTTGATTGTGTGTAATTGTGACTTGTTAGTTTGGAGTGTGGTGGTATGTAAGTGATTATATCTGGGGCTGGAGGCCGAGATTTGATATTGTTTTGGGCTGGAAGTTAAGATTTGATATTGTTGCGGGCTGGAGGCTGAGATTTGATTATTTTTGGCTAAAGGCCGTGACTGGTTGGGCTAGAGGCTATAATTTGGAAAGTTGGTAATGGTTGATATGCTCATTGACTTGTGGTGGGTTCCATGTTAATTGATTTTGCTTGGGCCAGAAGCTGTGATTGATTTATGTTTAAGATTTAGTAAAGTATGAAAAATCAAACTGGTTTAGCATAGACTTAATGAACCTATGTTTGGAATAGGTTGGTCATTCATACAGTTTATATAAAGATTTTATGATGGAAATATGAATTTGGGGTTTTGAATAAATAACTGTTGGTTTTTGGAAAAGATTCATAAGACAAGAGATAATCATCGCGGTTGAAATCCATTCATTTCCTTCCACATATCTTCTTATGACAATTCTAAACTTCATGGTGAGACCGTGTGGTTAAGTTCTCACCCCCTTACAGACTTCTCTTTTTAGAATAGACAAGGAAGCTTATGATGTGATCTCTATGCTTTATGGTTGTATTATCATAGATGTCTTTTTTCTTGCCTTGTTATTGAGATTTATATTTTTGTAAAGAGGGATAGGAGTCATAATTGTAATGATAATTAATGTTGTAAGTTACTTGTTTACAGGATCCTTGTATATATGTGTGTGTGTGTGTATGTGTGTGTGTGTGTAGGAAAAGAAAAGGTACTATTGGTTTTACAAAGAAAACAACGATACAATTTTTGAGTTAAAGGCTCCTATTTCATTATTAGACATGTATGGAAGTCTACGTAATGCCTATGCTATCAGAGTAGCACAGCCGGAAGCGTGGCATTCTAGTGGTAAGTGTGTTACATAGGTTGACCTTCAAAGCTATTTTCTTTAGCTTGTTCATTGCCTTAAATTGTTTGATTATGTTCAAAAAACAGCAATATCAAGAGGCTTATTAGATGCTCCATCTTCTCTCATCCAAGCATGGTCTAGAGAACAAGCAATATTTTGTTATTACTGGATTGGTTCAAATAAGATGAGAGAAAATTAAAAGCATGCAAGTATAATTAGATTCAGTGACACTTTTTACAATTTAATCTATTTCATGTCACTTTTTTTACCTGCTCAGAAGGGTGAGACATTGGAGAGCAGAATGTACAAGATAATGCCGGTACTCTAAACATCAGCTTCAGGCCCAAAACTTCTATGTAGCACCTCCGAAGTAACATAGTAGGCACTCCAACAAGGCCTTTAAACACATCTCCTGTTCTCAAATAAAACAGACCAGAACCTATTTGATCAACTTTGAACAAAACAAATCATCTTAATTCTTATGAATTCTCATTGTGTGCTTAATTGCTAACTAACTAATCTAACTCTAAATAAATGTGATTACTAAGCATTAATTAATTAACCCTATCAAATAGAGAGCGTGATTAAGCATACGAAGCTAGTTTGTTAGAAGACAGAGAAACCAAAGTCTGTGCAATTCCTTTTATAAGATAGTATTTTTATTATATGAAATATTTTTGCAAATTACATACCATCCACCTAACATAATAGATAAATCGCTGGGTATCTATTTTTGTTTATATTTTTTCACATTTAAATTAACATTAACCAATTCTCTCTTTCTGTACGCTAAAAATATTGGATCTTAACATTTTTCTAAATTTAATATGCATCAATACCTAAACTTCCATGTAATGAACATTTGATTCACTTCCATTTCCACAGCACTACAACATAGGAACAGCAAAACAGCGAGGGAACCAAAGTAATGAACCTTATCACATAGGAACAAAGAAACAACGAGGGAAGAAATGCTTACCTTATAACGTTTATGGTGAGGGTTGAGCGCCGATTGAGGGAAAGGCAATGACGATTGAGGGAGAGGGAGCTATGATTGAGGGAGGAGCGAGAGAGAGGCAGCGTCAATAGTGGTAAGGTTTGCGAGAGAGAGTGACCGCCGATGCAGGGTGCGCCGATGAAGACAACGCCAATGGGGGGTTACGAGAAAGGGTGCGAGGGTTGCGAATCCGAGGAGGAGGCTTACGATAGAGGGCGCGAGTGTTTAGACAGAGAGTTGCGAAAGAGGGTGTGATTGAGGGTGCGATAGAGGTTTGCGAGAGAGGGATGGGAGAGAAGGCTAGGAGAGCGGGCTGTGAGGGTTCCCAGTGATAAAGATGAAGGGTTCTTAGTGACGAAAGGTGTTCGAGGGCTTGAGTGAAGAAGTTCTCACTTTTTAGTAGGGTTATCTTTCGAAAACAAAAAATTAGAGTTTGGAGAAAAAATTGGTAGGAAATTTAATTTTTCGTAAGAATTATGTAGCTACGCTTTTCTAAGATGCGAAATAATTAGAGGATATGGGCTGCTTTAAAATTGTGATCATAGAAAAACAAACTAGTTATGCTTTAAAAGCGTGCCTGTTTCTCTCTTTTGTCACACTTTTGAAGTATGACAATAAAAAGCGTGACCAAATTACTAATTAGTCACGACCCTTATAAAAGCGTGGCCATTGATCACTTTTGGCGATGCTTTTAAAGTTTGGCAAGAAAAAAGTGTGCCAACAGACCTTTTTTCTTGTAGTGGCATTATTATCATGTGAAAAGTAACAAATAAGTTAAAGTTAGTAGAAGCAGTACTGAGACAGAATACAGATGAATGACCTTTCTTTAAAATGAAATCATCTCCTTATGACAGCTCCTCCTAGAATTGAAAATTCCTCAGCTAATTTCTCAACTATATACTGTGATAACTCTAGTGCATGTGAATTAGCAGCCAACCCCATCCTTAGTCATTGCAAATACTTGGAAATTGATCTTCATTGCATGAGGAACATGGTTAATCGAAAGAAGTTATTGTTATGCATATTCCTGCCACTGATCAGATTGCAGATATGTTCATGAAACCTCTGGCTATTTATCATTTTACTAAGTTTAGAGACAAATTTATAGTGGTTAGTAAACCCCTGCCTCTTAAGTTTGATAGGGAGATATTGGCAATAATGAGTAGTTAGCAAGTTTGTTAAGTTTGTTATCAAGTGAGTTAATTAGTTATAACTCTCTCTTTTCAACATTATTGCAGTTGCTTTCTATTCTATAAATAGCACTGCTCTATATTTTGTAAAACACAATTTCACATTCATTCAGTAAGATACATTGCATTCAGTTTTCTTCTTTTTCAAGCTCTCTCTCTTTCTGCTCTTTCCTTTCGGTTCTACATCTTCTGCAGATTATGCTTCTTAATCAAGAAGCTTTCAGAAATTATTTATATTCTTTGACCTCTTCTTTACTTATCCGGGATCATCAAATTTCCAAAGTTCTTTTCGACCAAAATTCCCCTTATTATAGGTGTGAAGCTTTTACTTCCTTAAATCATTTTGCTGACTTTTGTCAAAGTACAGTGTTCTCTTAATTATACTTTTTGGATTACAATTATATTGACAGTGTGCTTGTTTCGTAATTTTTATTATAACCACCTTTTTCGTAATAGTGTTTTGTTTCGCACAAACTAAATACTACTTTACCATTGTAGTATGCCTATATATCTCTCGAAAGAAATGCGGAAACGTGTAAATTTTAAAGTCAGCAACTAACAACTCCCTTTTGCAAAGTAACAAATTATGAATCAAGAGAAGTGAATTATAGGGTACAGAGCAAAAGTCATACAGATTTAAAGATTTACTTACCTAAACTACACTTTCCAAAGCCACACTTTTCACTTAAAACCGTAGCTCTTCACAAAGAAAAGCGTCACCTAATGAAAAAAAGTAAATTAGAAGATTTAAGAGAAGAAATAATTAAGTTATCAAAATTAATAGATCAAAAATTAATGATTTTAACTAATGTTAACTGTAATGACACCGAATTCTTAAAATCAATACAAAATGATTTTTCTCAAAATCTTTATTTTACTATAAGTTTTATTGAAGGACTTCAAAAACCTGAAAAAACTTATTTTTCACACGGAATTTCTAAAAAATGTTACCATGGAAATGATTCCCCACATCTTTATCATACTTTTAACCCACAATTAAATTCTATAGTAGATATGCTTGAAGAAATATTAGTATTCATAAAATTTCAAAGAAATAAGGAAAAAGAGAATCCCAAAGAAGAAAAATTTCACAATATAATCAACATAACAGATTTAAAAGTAAAACCACCTCTAAAATTATGAATATTGAAGAAAAATTAGAAGAAGTTACAATGCTTTTTAAACAATTAAAAATGGCTCAAGAAAATAATATTATGGAACAAGGTTTTCAAATAGAAGAAGAATTAGTAAATTCTGAAAATATAGAAAATGAAGAACACATCCTAGATTATTCAAGTGACGAAGAACCAGCAATTCCAATACAAGTAAAAAATGAAGCTGGAACATCTAAGGATAATCAATCTCAATTTAAATGGGAAACAGGTTTTGATAATTATGCTTCTAAAAAAGGGTTTATAAATAAAGATTCAAAATATACAAAAATACCATCAAAATACGTTCCTAAAATCCAGGAAATGGAAGGAGAAAGAATGCTCGATTTAGACTGTAAAAAGAATGAAAAAGAAATTTTCGAAAACTGGTTAAATTCCTTCTTATTAGAAGCCTTTACTAATCCAAAACTTAGTGAATTGTCTGGAAGAGACATTTGGAATTACATAGGGTTTCATACTAAAGGAATTATAAGAGATTATATGACATCAATAGAAAACCAAATAATAGAAGAATTAGCAACAAAAATAACAGCTTATGATAAGATATTATTGGAGAAAAAAGAGGTATTTTAGAAAAGGAAATAACAATAAAAACAAAAGACAAAAAAGTGACTATTGCCCGAATAAAAAAGAAAATTGTAAGTGTTGGTATTGCCAAGAAGAAGGACACTATGCAAATGAATGTCCGAAAAAGAAGGATAAAAAGGATCTTACTAAACAAATAGAAATTGCTAAGTCTTGTTTCATGGAACCTTTAGAGGAATCTGATGATAACTTAGACTATATTTTTGAATATGTCTCAGAAACAGACTCATAGACTGAGTAATAATGCCACATTTATTACTATAAAAATAACAGAAAAGTTTATAAATGCTTTTATAGATTCTGGAGCAACACAATGCTTTGCTAGTTCAAATATAAAACTTGATTGGAAAAAATTAAAGAAACCATTAAGAGTTAGAATAACTGACAAATCAATACATAAAATTAACCAAAAAGCAGATATGGCTGAAATTTTTATTCAAAATTATAGGTTCATTGTTCCATCTATATATATGTTAGATTCTGGAATGGATTTTATCATAGGAAATAACTTTTTAAAGCTATATCATCCATTCATTCAAGAATTAACATATATAGTCTTAAAAGCTCCACACGATTCTTCAATAAATCAAAAATCAAAACGTATAAAAATATCAACTACTACTATAGATAAGATCTTAAAATTTAAAATATTTTCTATATTAGAGACATGTTATTTAAATTTATACTTTCAGATAAACATTCCAAAAAATAATCTTGAAATAAAAATAGAAGAACTTTTGGATGAAATTTGCACTGAAAATCCTTTAGATATTAAAAATACAAACAACGAATTAGTAAGCATTAAATTAAAAGATCCTACAAAAGAGATAAATGTTCCAAATAAAATTCCTTATTCCGCAAGAGATAGAGAAGAGTTCTCATTAGAATGTAGAGATCTTTTGGAAAAAGGAATTATAAGATTAAGTAAAAGTCCTCATGCGGCTCCATCCTTTTATGTCGAAAACAATAATGAAATTAAAAGGGGAAAATGAAGAATGGTTATTAACTATAAGAAGATGAATGAAGCAACTATTGGTGATGCTCATAAACTTCCAAGAAAAGATTCTATTTTAGAAAAAATCAAAGGAGCAACTTGGTTTTCATCTCTTGATGCAAAATCAGGATATTGGCAACTTCGTTTAGACGAAGAAACAAAGAAATTAATTGCTTTTACTTGCCCAACAAAAGAGCCAACAAGTGTGTTGCTCTATGAATGAAATGTATTACCATTCGGATTAAAACAAGCCCCAGGTATCTACCAAAGATTTATGGAAGAAAATCTAAAAGAGCTAAATGAATTTGTTTTAGTATACATTGATGATATACTAATTTTTACAAAACAGGATAAAGAAGATCATCTTCAAAAATTATTAATAGTTTTAGAGAGATGTAAAGAAAAAGGTTTAGTTCTTAGCAAAAAGAAAGCAAGAATAGCAAAACAAGAAATAGAGTTTCTTGGATTAATTCTATCCACTCAAGGAAAGCTAAAACTTCAACCAAATGTTCTAGAAAAGGTAAATTTATTTCCTAATAAAATAGAAGATAGGAAATAATTACAAAGATTTTTAGGGTGTATAAATTATATTTCTGATCAAGGATTTTTAAAGAATATAACAGAATACACTAAAAGCTTATTTCCAAAAATAAGTACTAAAAAAGAATGGAAATGGGATGAAAAATATAGTATGCAAATTCAAAGAATTAAAGAATTATGTGAAAAACTTCCAGAACTTTATATTCCAGAAGAAAATGACTACTTAATAGTAGAAACAGATGCTTCGGACATAACCTGGTCAGGATGTCTAAAAGCTAAGAAAGCTATAAAAAGTTTGGAACAAGAAAAAGAATTACTACATTCTAAATATTCCCCAAAGGAATTACTTTGCAGGTATATTTCAGGGACTTTTACTCCAACAGAACAGAGATATACTACTCATGAAAAAGAAACTCTAGCAGCAATTAAATCTCTTAAGAAATGGAAAATTGATTTACTACCCAAAGAATTTACATTAAGGACAGATTCAAGTTACCTAACAGGTTTCATACGATATAATTTAAAAGTTGATTATAATCACGGACAATTGGTAAGATGGCAATTATTTTTGTTACAATATCCAATAAAAATTGAATATATTAAGGGTGACAAAAATGTTATTGCAGATACATTAACAAGAGAATGGAGTTCGTCTACAACGCATTAGATCAAGAAATTCAAAAATATGAGCAAGAACTCGAAAAATGCAAGCATTGTCAGCAAATAAGGACACAGATCCAATCTCTCAAGAAGGCTATTGAAGCAATGAAGTCAACACAACAAGCAAAACCATCAGAGTTCAGCCAGCTAAGCATGGTGGATAAATCAGGTGAAGAAAAAATTTCAGAAAATAAAATAATTTCTGAAATCATTAAAAAATCCACCCAAGATAAAAAATATTATGTAATTTATAATGGCTCCATGAAAGGAGTATATGATGCCTGGAAAAAAGCAGCACCATTCACACATCAATCAAGGATAATTCATAAAGGAGGGTTTCTAACACTGGAAGAGGCAAAGGAATCCTTCAGGGAATATGAAGCTCTCCATCCAGAGCAAACCCTAAAAAGAGCAGATAAAGCTCCAATTCAAACCCAGAGAACGGGAATAATCAGAAACATTCCTACAAGGGCTGAAATCAAGGAAAAGAAAAGGGTTTGTAGATCAAATCTCAGAGAAACCCTTAACATAGTCCTGAATTGGACTGAAGAAAAAAGGGCAATTTTGGGATATTATCCTATTGCCAAAGAACAGCTAACAAAGCTGGTTATATTTCCAGATGCCTCCCCATCTGACACCTATCAGTTTTTCCAGTATGGATTAATTGATACAATTTTAATTTTTAATGATCTAAAAATTATTAGTGAGTTTCCTGCAGGATTCGTTGATGCAGTAAAGAGATTTAAAAATATGATTGACAATGTAAATCCAAGGGATATATCCCTAAAATTTACAAACAGTCAACCTATTTTTAATGAAGAAGAAGAATGCTTGGTTCCAGCACACCAAGTAATATTCATGTCCGTCTTCCCAGGAAATTTTCAACCAATTGATCAGATTCAAGATTTAACAATTTACAGTCATGAAGGAAGGCTAGCCAGCACATTAGCAAGGGTCTTTGAAAGAACTCAAAAAATAACGAAAGAATCTCACACAAGGATTAATTATAAAAGTAGAAATACTCTGCTAGTGTCCAGTAAAAGAAATGAAATTGAAGAAAGAGAGATGAGACTCTTGGTGGAATTTGAATCAGCATTCTACAACTTATCTGGACTTTTAGAAAAGCTCCCTGAAAGGATAAAGAGGAATCTCTGCTATTTAATAAAAGACAGAGAAGACCACAAGTGCCAGCTATGTGCCTCAGAGATATCTGAAGAAAGCAATAATGAAACGGAATCAACCCACATGATGAAGGAAAAAGACAATGCATCTGACGGTCACATGATAAAAGAAGAGGACAGCACATCTAAAGCATCTCTCAACATTATTGCATAGTGACGTAAGCACTTAGGTCATAGAGCACCCACAATGTAGCTGGTGAAAGAGAACAAACAATGACGTAAGCAATTACGTCATAAGAAGGGTAAGGATGGGAATTGTTCATCAAACCCAACTATTATAAATAGGTTGCTTAGGCAATTGTAAAGGCATCAGACAATAGGAAGCAGGAGGCTAAGAGTACTCATATGATAGGAGAGCAAGGAGGAAGCTGCCGAGGCGATTCTATAGTCTAAGGAAGAATTCCCTTAGGAAAAAATAGTTCTAAACTCCCCTCTGGAGTTAGTATCTACAATCTCCCCTCTGGAGATAAAAATCCCTTATGTAAAATATACTAAATAAAGGAAGTTTTTCTCCAGAAAGGTACATCTTCATTCTAGTCTTTCAATTATGAATTATTTAGAAAGTTTAGAATTAACAAGAAAATTGGTTTCATCAAATTTTCAAATAAGAGAATCTAAAATTAATAGCCCTTTAAGTTTATCTAAGTTAAAGATTTAAGAAGAAAATTCTGAAATAAAAGAATTAACAAAAAAGGTCGAAAAATTAAATGAAACCCTAAATACTAAATTATGATAATAAATAAAGAAGAAATATATGTAACTTATCAAGATAAGAAACAAGAGCTCTTTGAAAGAGAAAATCATTTGAATTATTTGCAGTTTTCTGAAATAAATCAAAGAGCATTGGAAGCTCTAAAAATAATCAATGACAAGTTAAAAAGAGAAGTTGAAGAGCTAGAAAAATTAATAGAATCTCAAGAAAATAGTGATGAAGCGATGATAGAATTTGCAGAAATTCTAAAATAAATAATGAAGCATACAAAGATTGAAAAACCAGAAAATAAAATAAAAAGAAAAAGAGCGAAAAAATTAAAAAATAAGATAAAAGAGTATAAAAGGAAATTAAATAATCTTCAGATCGAAATTGATGACCTTATAATAAAAAGGATAGAAATAAGAATAGATATAAACAAGTTGGAGTTAAACTTAAAAAATTTATAAATGCTTGGAAAACCATATTATGACTTAAAAAAAAAAATTAAAGCTGTTGAAAGGAAAAATGGAGAATGAGGTTGAAAAATTAAAAAGATATTTAGAAACAACAGAAAGTCTAGAAATAAAAGAAGTTTTTGAAGATTTGAGAAATTATATTAAAGAAAAAGACAAACAAATGAAAGATTTTATATACAATAATCCATGCAAAAAAGAATATTATAAACTAAAACAAGATTAAAAAAACTATAAAAATGAAATCAGAATTATAAATACTAGTAGAAATGGTCAACATTTTTTATGAATTTGCAAATTATTTCGAATCTATACAAATTATAAACTTAATTCGAAGTAAAATATGAAGAGTTATTAGAAATTTCGAAAAAGAAAAAAAAGTCGACTTTAAAAAATTGGTATCAGAGCCAAGTTAATGATTAAGGGTAACATTTTCTCTTTAACCAATACTTTTAGTGATACGCTTTTAAATCAATAAACAACCAAATAAAAATAAAAATCTGTAAATCTATACCAAAATACATCTGTACACTAAATGGACCATCAAAAGAACGTCAACAAAGTTGATTCTGTAATGTTAATAACTCAATAATGGCATGTCAGGAACATGTTCTCTCGTTAGCAAATCAATGAATTTAGAACTTTCACTTTTTTAAATTAATACCAATAACCTAAGATGAAATGAAACACATTCAACAATAATATGCTTAATGTCTGCGTCGGCAAGAAATTAATTAGCCCACTACCCCCTCTATACTCTACATACCCTATAACCTGCTAGCTAGCTAGTGCCTAAGCTACATGAATGCTGCTTAAAATATGGTTGAAATTAAGTATCAAATCCAAAAGAAGTATGGTTGGAATTAAAGTCTATAATGAATGATATTTAAACGAAATATTATTCTATATTGTCTTTACTTTAAAATAAACGTATCTTTTATTTTTTAAGTAAAAATTAATATATNAATGTATATAAAAGTTCACTATAAAGTATATAAGAATATTTTATTTTCTGCTTTTTAGAGGTTAGATAATCTTATTATTTTTCTATCCCATATTAACAGATTCTGCTTAAATATAAATGCTATAATGTTTGTTTATTTAAATAAATGTTATTACACAATATTATTGTCATAAAAATAGTTTATGTTATAATCATACAAACAACAATTACCAATTAAGTGACATTTAGTTATATCATTAAATTCCTAGTATATGATCTGCATTGGACGCGAATCTTGAACTCAATCTACTTTATTGTATTTATGTATAGTTTGTTAACAAAAATATTAATATATATTTATTAAAAGACTTAACTTGCTTAGACTTAGTTTGGTAAAATTTTTACTTTTTAAAAGTAGCTTATAAAAGCTAATTTTTAAAAGATGACATTTTAAAAGTTGTAGCATTTATGTTTGGTAAATCAAATTAAAAATAGCTTTTAATAAACACAAGCAACAACAATTGCATTTAGTAAAATAACTTTAAAATTTAAAAGTACTATAATAGACATAAATATGAGCATTAAATTTAAAAATTAGTTAACATATGAGGTTATATTAGACTTTTAAATTTTGAAAAGTATAAGCCAACTTTAAAAAACTCTATTTTAGGTGCTTTCAAAAGCACTCCTATCTTTTAAAAACTGTAAGCATAAGCATATATTTTTTTTTATTTATCAAATATAAAATGAGGAACTTGACCTTTTAAAAAGTACAAGCACCTCTTCAAAAAGTTTTACCAAACCAAACCTTAGTATACAAAAAGATTATGTGATTAATCTCTTTTATTATATTGATGTTTAATCTAATTATTACACCCTATTGTATGGCCCATGCTTTGGGCGTGTCACATATTAATTCTGTAATATGTTTAAATGGTGATTTGTTATCCTTTTTAGTTTATACGGGTAGCTTAATTAGCTGAAATATAGTAAGCCTTTTAATCTTTTATTCACTAATTTCAAACATTGAATGACGCATGCAAAATTCTCATTATACATAAATTTATTTATTACCGTTGATTGTACTTTGATTGCAAAAATTTCATTGTTCTTAAAATTCACAATATACTTTTCCTTTTTACACGGACTATTTAATACTTCGAATTTATTATATTATTTCATACACTATTTTTATTATATGCAAATAAATATTGTCGTTTTTTGATATTCTATTTGCATCTCTATAATTTTTTTTTACTGTCTTTCACTTTAATATGGCAGAGTTTAATTACTATCTTGCTTTTGGAGGGTGACTACAAAATGCAAAATGCAAAATATAATTCTATGTATAATTTTTAATCTAAATCGTTTTTATTTTGATTAATGTGCTGCTAATGTTCTTAATTAATTTTTACTTTCCTTGATTCTTTTCTAAGTAGGTGAAATAGAAATTTAAAACAAAGAAATCAATTCCAACTTGATTTGTACTTAAAGTTGAAATAAATAATCTTATTTTCAAAAATAAGATTTCTATCATAAAACCTTTTTTTATAACTTGTATTATTGAAGAAGTTTTTATAAGCTATTTTAAATAAAGAACATATTATTAATGTTTAAATAAAAAAAGAATTTAATAAAACATTTTATAAAGATATGCAACCACAATCATTTTTTTTATGATCATTTACACGATCAATGTAAATGGTAGTTATTATTCTTCATCTTTGCTGCTCGACGGTGATGAGTCCTTGCTGATTGCTTCGCCAGTGATGACCATAAGCCAAGACAGCCATTCTCACTGAGCAATCGAATGGATCGAGGTTCAATTTTTGCGAAAATATGAGAAGTTCCTAACGGCGGTTCCTCTGATTGCATCACGAGCAAAGTTTATGTGTTTATCCGGTGGCAGTGCTGAGCTTGGGTCCCGGTAGGTGGAGAGGAGGATGGAGACTTGGAGAGTGATCTTGTGAGAAGGAATGGGTTTTTGAATTTTAAAATATACTGGTTTATGGAGAAGTTGCACCTAAATGGGTATGGTTTTTGTCATTCTTCTATGCCATGTGTCGTACTGTCGTTTACACAGGCTATACACTTGTCAAGTATATAGTTTATACACTTGTTGTTACTATTACTCTTTTATTATATAGGAAAATTATCCAGTGTTCTGGACAAAAGTATCGGAATACGGTATTCAGGGTACGAAAAGGTAAGCTGCTAAATTTTGTCATGAGTAAAGGATAAAATGGCAAAAATAACCATATATCTCTTAATCAATTGACAAGAATAACCAGCTCTAGGCTGTTGGTGAATTCCTATTTTGTTGAAGTCATTTTTGCAATGAATGATGGAGGGTGTGGGCCTGAGCCATTTAGTTGTGGCCCAGAGTTATTGCTAGAGGTCCAAGGGTTGTATTAGGCAGAAGAGGAGGCTAGGAAACTGTTGTCAGTGGTGTGACAAAGACTCTGAGAAGGACTTGGGGTGGTGGCGTGGGTCGTTGCCTCAACCCAACGGAGGTGTGTGTCGGTCCGGAGTTATTGTTGGAGGTAAAAGGGTTGTAATCGGCAGGGCAGGAGGCAGGAAAAGTGGTGTTAGTGTTGTGAAAAAGCATCTGAGAAAGAGTTGGGGGTGGAGTTGTCGGTTGCTGCAACACGACGGAGGTGTCTATCGTCAGTGGCGAAGGAAGTGGCAGGTGAGTGTCAAAATAAGCCAGCATGTTTTTGTTGCTTCCACAAGAGGTGAGAAAATTTGGTATTGATAATTATCGTTGTTTGTTGTTGGAGTGTGGGTTGTATCCCATGAATTGAAGTGACTTCGACTCCAGAGCCTAGCCTGTAGCAAGCTTGCTGTTGCTACCAATGCCATTTGGATAAATATGTATATGTAATATGTTTATGAGTACTGAGTACTTAGTAGTAAGCATCACAATATAAGTGGTCCAGCATGAATGTCATATTCGGCCCTTCTTTATTATACATTTGCTTGTATAGAGAAGAAAATAAAAAGATTAACATTGTCATACTCAAGTTGTATATGAAGGATACAAACAAATAAAAGAGGGTTGAACACAAGTTGATTATTGTGGAATGCAGTATAGTAACATTCCAATTACAATTCTATATATGCCTTGCTTCCCTTTCTCTCATTTTCTCTATTATTGTCTCTTTGGGAAGTTGTAGCAAATTTGTTTATACTCATGAAAATAAATGTTCCAAAACTTTATATTGCTATTGTTCAATTAAGTGGACAAGTTTGGGTACTTAGATCTTGAGTACTTTAGTTTGAAGCTGTAATGGTTTTTTTTCCTTTATCTTTTTATGGATTTTGTATGAGGAATTAGAAATAGTCATATGTCACTAAAATACAATTGATATATATTTTAGGAATATCATAATCACTCATGTTCAGTTTTGTTTACATGAATTTAGGTAAATTATCTCTCGTAACTATAGTTTAAGACTCTTCTTTGGATATATGACTTAGAATTCTAAAAAATTGGTGATTTTAGTTCGTTAACCAAGTCAATACCAGTTCACAGCTGAATGAAAACTTATATCTTATCCCTCTTGTCTACAACTTTTTACCATATAATATCAGTATTTAAAATAAATTATGAATAACTATGAAACTTCCTATTGCAGGCTAAATTCATATGTACTGTTTGGTGGTGTTTGGTGTGTAAAATAAAAAACTGTTGTAATTTCAAAATTATGAGTTGGAATATATTACAAGAGTGTTAGTTACTTGTGTGATCAACATTGACGATGAAAACAAATTAATGTATAAATGAAATAAATCTGCATTATTCTATGCAAGTGAGTCTCCAAGATATTAGTTAAAAGTGTGAACCCACTTAACTAAAAAAATATTTTCACTCTTTGAATTTAGTAATTTGGACCACAATTTTCTTGTGATTTTCACTCTTTTGGCTTGATTTGTTTAGTATTGTTGAATGCGGTTCTCAGTGAAAGAACTTGGTGGATGGCCGTGAGGTAGTGATGCTCAAAATGGGGTCATGTAGCGGAACAGTGCCGGAATTCGAGACTGGAGGTGTTGAGCCAGTAGGTGGCCTTGGTGGAAGTGGTGAATGGCATTGCAACACATTGGTATGAATAATTTTTTGTGTTAATTTGCATGTACTCATTAGTAGCCAATCTCTGTGTTATAATTGCCTATAACAATGGAACCACCATTTGTGTGTAGAATTTTCTTTTATTACCATTAAAATACAATAGATGAATAGTCATTCGATGAAATTCAAAGAAAGATCATTAAACATAAATATATAATATTGAAAATATTGTATCACATTTTTTTATTAATATATGTAAATGCAATCATTAGGATTTGTAACTAGTAATAAGCTAATAAGGAGTGTGTGGAAAAAAAAAATTTTTTGTGCGACTGGAAATAATCCTTTTCTCTTTATTGTATATGATAGAAATAATCGAATTGGAGTGATAGAATTATTACAAAAAATTTAAATTGGTATTTACTCTAGTTTATTGTGTGGTTGAAATAGAGTAAGGGATTTCATGGTGTGCTTGCATTTTGCAGGAAAGCTCGCTGGATATTGGAATGGAAGCAGAAGAGCAGGAGGGAGAACCGCTGGAGGATCGCGATGAAGAAGTCATAAACCCCTATCTTATGATTCATCTTGTGCTCAATTAAGTATTTTTTATCAATTCTTTACCCACTTATTCATGTAAATTGCATGGTTTTACTATTCCTTCCTTATTTTATGATATATGTGAAAACAGATTTCCTATGCTTTAAAATTATTTACTTTAATTATTCTTTATTACCATTCGATGCCGTGATCTGTGTGTTAAGTAATTTTAGGCTTTATAGGACAGGAATGGCTTAGAGGACAGAAAGGAAACAAACAAAAATGGAAGAAAAGCACAAAATTGGAGTTTTGAAGAAAAGGCAGCGACGCGTACGCGTGGACGACGCGGACGCGTGTCTAGCGCGAAATGACAGTGACGCGTACACGTACGCGTGAACGACGCGGATGCGTGCTTTGAGCAGAACACAAATGACGCAGATGCGTGACTGACGCGCACGTGTGACAAAGAAAAACTCCAAACCACGCGAACGCGTGACCCACGTGCACGCGTGACGGACGCCACGTGCAGTAATTTGCAGAAGTCGCCCCCAGCGATTTCTAAACCCTTTTTCGGCCCAAATCCAAGCCAGAAACACAGAATATAAGCCAGAGAATGGGGGAATCAGTAACACAACATATACAACATTCATATTCATAATTTTAGGTTTAGATGTAGCTTTTAGAGAGAGAGGCTCTCTCCTCTCTCTTAGGTTTTAGGATTAGGATTAGGATTTAGGATTTTTATTATGATTAGGCTACTTCTCTTCAATCACAGGTTCAATGTTCCTTTAATTTATTTTCTACTTTTATTTATTCTATTTCTTTAATTGTTATTTATCTTTTCAATTTGGCTTATGAACTTCATGTTAGAGTTGATTTCTTTATTTAATATAATTTGAGGTATTTCAGATTTAAGATTTCTTTCTTTTATTTATGTTACTACTGCTTCTAATCTGAAGGCATTTTTATTCGAGTAGATTTTCTCCCTTTTTGCTTTGGTTAAGTAATTGCTAACACTTGAGTTATCAGACTCAGCAGTTGATTGAAAATTGGGAATTGTTGATTGATTTGGATCCTTCTAAAGCTAGTCTTTCCATAGGAGTTGACCAGGACTTGAGGAATCAAGTTAATTAGTCCACTTGACTTTTCTTTATTTAGTAAGGGTTAACTAAGTGGGAGCAAAATCCAATTCTCATCACACCTGATAAGGATAACTAGGATAGAATTTCCAGTTCTTATACCTTACCAAGTGTTTTCTTTATTATTATTAATTTATTTTTCTTGCTATTTAAATTACTTGTTCTCTATTTCAAAAACCCAAAAATACACATTTTTTCATAACCAATAGTAAATCATACTTCCCTGCAATTCCTTGAGAAGATGACCCGAAGTTTAAATACTTCGGTTATAAATTTATTAGGTTTTGTTACTTGTGACAACCAAAGTTTTTGTACGAAAGGATTCTCTGTTGGTTTAGAAACTATACTTACAACGCGATTATTTTTATAAAAATTCTTTACCGGTAGAGAATCTAATCGTTCAAAATGGCGCCGTTGCCAGGGAATTGCAAATGTGTGCCTTATTATTGCTTATTGTAAATATTTTCTTTTTCATTTCTTTTTTTTAGTGTTTCTAGTTTTAGGAGTTTATTTTCATTAATTTTTATTAATTTTTTTCTTTAATTGCTACAATGAATTCTCACCCCTCTGGTTTCAAGTTTGGTTCCAATGTTGTTGTAAGGAATGGAAACTATAATGAAAATATGCATCAAGGTTGGAAGAATCAAAGATGGGAGGAGCCACAAGGATTTGATCAACCCTCTTGGCAACACCCCCCTCCAATGCGCTATAACCAACAACCATTCTGTGATGCATACCAAAACAATAGTTATGGTGGACCCTTTCGTGACAAACCACCTCCACCAAATTACTATGGTCAAGAGCCATTCCAGGGAGCGTACCAAGATGATGAATATGGTGGACCCCCTTGTGGTTACCAACAAGCCCCATTATACGCCTATAACCCACCTCCTCAACATAGCTATGAACCACCACACTTACAAGCCACCTACCAACACTCACCTCCATATGACCCTAACCCTTACCCACCCCAATTCCAATCCAGTTACTCCCAAGAATCACCACTTCCATATGCACCATGTCCATATCCATCAACTCGAGAATCACAGGAACGTCTCAAGGAAACAGTGGATAAATTTCATGCAACCCTTCACCAATTGGATCAAGCGATAAATCGATTAGCTTCTCGACGTTCGGACACTCAAAGAACCCCCATGGCTTCATGTGGGAAATCTAATGAAGAACGTAGCATGAAGAAAATGCTAGAAACTCCAGTGGACAGTATGGTGCATGACTTTATACTAGAACAAGTAGAGGATCCGTAATTGTCGAAGAAGAAGAATTGGTTGAAGATTTAGGAGACGCTGAACCTCCATGGGAACTAATAATTGTGAAAAATTCCGCCAAGCAGTTTGCAATCGATGCTAAGGAGGATAGTCCACAACCCCCGAAGCATGTATCTTATGAAGAACTGAACGGAACAGATCAAGAAGCAAGTTTCCTTGGTACTGATAACTATGAATCAAGTTCTCCTAGTAATGAACTTGCATCCGCAAGTGAATTCTCTGAGATTGAAGAATCTTCCCCAAGTGAATATGAAGATGATGCGGAGGTAGACTTTTCTCAACCTCCAAATTATGACTTGAGTGATGAGGAAGAAACCGAAGACTTTGACCAAGACGTGCTTGCAGTTGAAGAAGTTTGCAGAGAAGTGGATGAATTCACAGAATAATACAAGGGAGTAGAGCTTGCAAAACCACTGGAAACACCTATCCCAAGGCAATTAACACCCAATACAAACTTCAAGTGGGTAAATTCCTTAGCCTTTATCTTTACTTTTCCACTTGAATATAGTTTGCTTGAAATAGATGGCCAGCTTAGAGCTCATTGCGGCTTTAAGAGTAAGAGGGAAATGGCTCGCACTCCAAGCTGGTGTGTGATAAACCACTATTTCATGGTTTATCTTGTGCTCAATTAAGTGGTTTTATCAACTCTTTACACACTTATTCATACAATTCGCATGTTTTACGTTTTTCTTCCTGATTTTGTGCTATGATTGAAAACATGCTTCCTGGGCCTTTAAATTACCAAATATTAATTCTCCCTTTATACCATTCAGTGATTTGATATGTGTGTTAAGTGATTTCAGGATTTATAAGGCCTGAATGGCTTAGAGGATGGAAAGGAAGCATGCAAAAGTGGAAGGAATCCAAGGAACTGAAGGAACTGCTAAAGCTATCCAGCCTGACCTCCTGGTACTAAATCAACCATAACTTGAGCTACAGAGGTCCAAATGATGCAGTTCCAGTTGCATTCGAAAGCTAACGTCCGGGGCTTCGAAATGATATATAATTTACTATATTGGCCATACAGAAAGACGACACGAACGCGTGCTCCACGCGGACACATCGCAGTGACAAAAATCAGCGTGTTTGAATTCGCAACCAGCGAATTTTGGGCTGTTTCTGGCCCAGTTCTCGACCCAGAAAACACAGATTAGAGGCTATAAAGTGTAAGAATGCATTCATTCATCATGGAACAACTGATACAACAATATACAACATTCATTCATAAATTTTAGGTTTTAGATGTAGCTTTTAGAGAGAGAGAGGCTCTCTCATCTCTCTTGGATTTAGGATTCCTACTTTTATGCTGTTGAGTTGGATATTACTACCTCCATTAAAGACTTTATTATTCTAGTTTGTTTTTTATTTCCTTACTCCTTTAATTTTCATTTATCTTATTTTAGTTTTTATCCCATTTCCTTACTCTTTTATATCTTTAATCCTTATTCAGAGTTACAATTGGAAAGCTTTTATGACATTATTAATGCAGAGAGTATTTTTCTATTTACCTCATTATTTGTTTGATTATCTTCAAGTATTTATTTAGTCATTTATTATGTGAAATTGGCATCCATGTCAATGGAGTAGGTTCCCAACTTGATTTTGGAGTTGATTAATATTTGGAGACCCTTGAGTTGGAAGACTCAAGAGTTAATTGTGATTGGCTCTCTGGCCACTAACGCTAATCCAAACACAAGGGTGAGGATTAGGACTTGTGAATAGAAGTTGGCTCCCAACTTTATTTTCCTTTATTTAGTAAAGGATAACTAAGTAGAACAACAACCAATTACCATTACACTTGGAAAATCCAACAAGGATAGAACTTTCAATTAATCTTCTCCGGATCAAGGCTTTTTAATTTAATTTAATTACATAAAACCTCTTTGTTAATTTTCCCTGCCTTAATTTATAATTATTTATTTTTCTATTACCCAACTCTAAAAATTCTCGGAAAACCCATAACCAATAATAACACACCTCCCTGCAATTCCTTGAGAGACGACCCGAGGTTTAAATACTTCGGTTATTAATTTTATTGGGTTTGCTTTAGTGACAAACAAAACTTTTGTACGAAAGGATTCTTGTTAGTTTAGAAACTATACTTACAACGTGATTATAATTGTGAATTTCTTTACTAGCAGAAATCCGTTCGTGAAGAAATGGCGCCGTTGCCGGGGAATTGCAAACGTGTGCCTTATTATTGGTTATTGTAAATATTTGCTTTTTGCCTGTTTATTTGTTTTTATTTTTGTTTTTATTTTTGCTTTTTCATAAATTAAGAGGTTATTGGTTTTTTTAGTTATTAAAATTTTCGAAAATAATGATCCTTGTTCTTTCTTGATTTTCAAGTTGTTCTTCGTGTTCATCTTGACCTTCAAGTTGTTCTTGGTTGTTTTCTTCGTTTTGACCTAAAAATTTTAAGTTTGGTGTCATTTTATTGTTTTTCTCTTTCCTCATTAAATTCAAAAATATCTTTTCTCTTTATTTTAATTGATTTTTTTTTGAAAATTAAAAAAATTCAGATTTTTATTTTAAAATTTTTATCTTATCTTATCTTAGTTTTAAATTTCAAAATTCAAATCTTTTTCAAAAACCATATCTTTTTCAAAATCTTATCTTATCTTATTTCAAAAATCAAATTTCAAAATTTAAAAAAAAAAATTTTAAATCAAACCTTTTCAAAATTTAAACATTTTTCAAATCTTTATCTTATATTGTTGTCAGTGTTTCTAGTTTTAGGAGTTTATTTTCATTAATTTTTTTATTAGTTTTTATTTTTATTTTCTTTAGCTACTATGAATTCTCACCCCTCTGGTTTCAATTTTGGTTCCAATGTTGTTGTAAGGAATGGAAACTATAATGAAAATAGGCATCAAGGTTGGAAGAATCAAAGATGGGAGGAACCACAAGGATTTGATCAACCCTCTTGGCAACAACCCCCTCCAATGCGCTATAACCAACAACCATTCTGTGATGCATACCAAGACAATAGTTATGGTGGACCCCTTCGTGACAACCAACCTCCACCAACTTACTATGGTCAAGAGCCATTCCAGGGAGCGTACCGAGATAAAGACTATGGTGGACTCCCTTGTCGTTACCAACAAGCCCCACCATATGCTTATGAACCACCTCCTCAACACAACTCTGGACCACCATACTCACAAGCCACCTACAACCATTCACCTCCATATGACCCTAATCCTTATCCACCACCCCAATCTCCATTGGATAACAATACACTCATCTCTAACATCATTGGTCTCACCTCTACACTCCAAAATCTTATATCCCGCATGAACCAACCCTCTACCTCCAATATTCAACCCTCAAGCTCTAATGCACTTCCTTTTTCAACCACATAATGAACTTCCCATTCCATCATCACCCTCCATGGAAGAGTACCCACATCCATCAATCCAAGAGCAAGATGATCCCATCTATGCTATTGACAAGGAACAAGAGAAAAGGGATCGTCTTCACGAATTCATGCTTCATAAGAAGCTAGAGGATGCCCTAAAGGTGAAGGTAGTAGAGACCCTTGAAGTCGAAGGAGTGGTTGAAGAATTAGTGAAGGAAGACATCAAGGGAGAGTCTGATTTTGTCTTAGAGCAAGAGGAGGCCCAAAGTGTGGAGATAGGAGAGACCCTTGAAGATGAAAGAATAGTTGAAAAGAGTTGTCATGGAAGAGAAATCATCAAGGATGAGTACGATTTTATACTAAAATAAATGGACAAAGCAGAAATTATTGAAGAGAAAGAAGTGGTTGAAGATTTAGGAGATGCGGAACCTCCATGGGAACCTCAAGTTATAGAACCTCCCTTCAAGGAGCTTGAAATTATTGTTGAAGAGGGCGTACAACCTCCAAGGCAGATCATGGTTGAAGACTTTGCAGAGGTTGATCAGGAGATGGAGATTAAAGAAGAAGAAGCACAGCCTCCCATGCTCTTGGTAGGCAATGCAGAAGAGATTAAATTGAAAGAAAGCTACCAAGAGGAAGCGGTTGAAGTTGAGGAGGCTTGCAAAGAGGTGCAAATTGTCGAAGGAGAGCTCAAGGGAATGGAGCTGGAAATCACCCCGCCAAACTTGTTAGAGACCTCTCCCCCAAAGCCGTTACAATCTAATAAAACATTCAAGTGGGTAAAATTCTTATCCTTGACCTTTACTTTCCCACTTGAATATGGTTTACCTGAGACAGATGGTCAACTTAGAGCTCTTTGTGGCATTAAGAGTAAAAGGGAGATGCGTAGTGGTTGGCAACACCATCCTAGGTTCGTTATGGTTGGAAGCTCAAAGTCTAAATGCAAGGGTTAGTGTAAAGCACAACTGAATGGGTCTAGGAAGTTGCTTGGCCGCTTTAGTGAGAATTTAGATTGCTTGCCACTCGGATGGAATCATGATGATCAACAAGAAGACGGGCGCAAAAGCAAGGTTTGGGACCCCGGAATTCATTCCAACAATCAACACTCTTGGGGGCCTGTCACTTGCTTTAACTTTCTTGAAGGCTCTTTACGCCTAGTTTGGGATCCCGGAGGTCACTCGAAGTACAAACATTGGTGGGGATTCCTGGATGAGTTCAAGCACAAGCCACCATAACAAGGGACTCATCAAATGTCCAACTTAAGGACTTTAACTAAAAGTGCTAGGTGGGAGACAACCAACCATGGTATGATCATTCTGTTTCAGTCTTAGTTTTATTTTACTTTATTCTATTTTTATGGCGTTAATGACTCTTCTTACAATTTCTACATATAGTCTGCATTCAGCATTGCATTTTTCATCCTGCATATAAAAAAAAAAATACGCACGCGACGCGTAAGCGTCGCTGACGCGACCGCGTCATAGGTGCATTAAGAAGAAAAGAGAATTGAACAGAGAGTCACGCGAAAGTGTGGCTGGAGGCGTGCCTTAGGCACAACCATGCCCCCGCGACCGCGTCGATGACGCGGCCGCATCATTTTGGAAAATAGCCTCCCCACGCGTCCGCGTCAACCACGTGACTGCGTGCCCCTAAAAATCGACGTAAAAGTGGTGTATGGCAGCAAGTTGCGATGGAGCTGGGCTGTAATGATGCTGGAAGCACCAGCCACACCACGCGACCGCGTCCACCATGCGGCCGCGTCGTCCTCAAAACCTGGCCATTCACGCGATCGCGTCACCCTTAAATTTGGCAAAATGGGTTTTAAACAGAGAGTCGCGCGAATGCATGGCTGCCCTCGAGCCTTTCGCATAAATAAAGTCACGCGACCGCGTGACCCACGCGTCCGCGTCACTTGACAACAATCACATAGCACGCGACCGCGTGACCCACGCGTCTGCGTCATATGCGGTGCACAGTTTTTCTAGATCAGCCAAATATCATATCTTTTCTTCCCCAAACCCTATTTTTTTCTTTTTCCCTCCTTCTTTCTTTCTTCTCCCTTCTTCCCTCTTTATTCCCTCTCAATTTTTTTACTTTATCCTCTCTTATTTTTTTCACATCCATTATCAAGGTTCTTTTTTTTCTTTCTTTACTTTTTACTTTTCCTTTATTACTTTTATTTATGTTTATGTTTTCTTCTTTCTTTTTCTTTTTACTTTCATTATCTATATTTTCTTTTTCTTTCTTTTTCTTTTTATTCCTTTAATTGGTGTTAGAAATTTAATTGGGTGATTATTATCTTCTATATATTGCTTGTGGATTATTAAGGAATTGTTTGACAATTAATATTACTTCTTAAGGGTTGCTTGCATGTTCAAGTTTAATACTTTCACTAACTTCTTTACTATGCATGCTATGTGTTTGTGAAAAAGCCCGTATGGCATTCCACATTATTTTTAATTATTCTACTCTACTACTCTAATGCCTGTTTTTCAAAAAACCCCTTTTATATTTTATTGATTAAAATATAATTGTCAATATAAACAGATTGTTAGTTTAAGAGACTTGATAATCAAATTGGGCATTTAATGCTTGAGCTATGCTACTCATGCCTTTGCCAGCGTGCCAATAAACATCTTGCATTTACTTGCCATCACATGCACTAGCTATATTTCCATTGATGAACTTTTCACATGTAGTCATGACCATGTGTTAACGACATCCCTCTTTACGGTGCATTGATTATCACCTATACCATCCTCTTCCTTGCTCGAACCCTTACCTTTCCATGTACTTACTTTTTCCCTTTTCAGGATGGCCACCAAGATGGGTAAAGAGAAAGCTACTTCTAAACAACCGACAAGGAAATAAACAAAAAGAGCACTAGCTGCGGAGCCACCCGTCCACTTGTACATCTCTGCATGCACCGAGGACGGTGCAATCTTTAAGTGTGGGGAGGTCGATATCGATCTCCATGGGTTAGCTATTTTCTTCTCAACACTAATGTCTTATTTTCTTTATTAGTTCATTGTTGCATCTGCATATTTGATTGCATGTTTTCTTGATTTTGTGCATATATTTACCACTTCTTGGTTAAAGTAATGAGTTTCTTTTCAAGACATTATTTTATATAATTTTACTAATTTAAATCAAAACTTTTCTGTTAAAACTTGTTTGAAGTTATATTTGGAACATAGTTTAAAAAGCTAAGAACACACAACCTGTGAGATTTTGAGCTTATTTACATGGTTACATTATTTAACCATAAATTTTTACTCTTGTGTGTTTTCTTCCCTATGATTGCAATCTTTGCTTTGTTCCATTCTATATGTCCATTATTTAGTGTATTTACATGCTTGCATATGATTGAGGCCATTATTTATTTTTGCTCACTTATTCCAAATAAGCCTACCCTTTCAATTCCCTTTGTTAGCCACTTTGAGCCTTTTAATCCCCATTTGTTCTATATTTTACCACATCACTAGCCTTAAGCAAAAAAACAATTAAAAATCCCAATGAATCTTTGGTTAGCTTAAGATAGAAATTGTGTGTTAATTAAGTATGGGAAAATTGTGGGAACATGGGTTAATAAGGGAATGTGTCATGATAAAATAATGGAAATTTGGGTACCTACTCATGTAAAAAACTAGAAAAATTAAAAATTCATGTGCATTGATAAGCTATGTTTATTTTCAAAAAAAAATCCAAAAATATTTATTTAAATAAATAAGGGGACAAAATTACCCCAGTTTTAAATTAAGTTAAGTTCAAAAAGACCAATGCATATGTGATAAAAATTTAAGGAAAAGTTAATACATGAGTATGTAATGCAAAAGTGAAAGATTATGGGTAGATAGGCATGATTCTAGAGTTATATAGAGTGTATGTATGTTAGGTGAAAGCTTAAGTTAATTAAAGATTCAATTTATAGATCACTTAGCCATATATATACATACCCTTACCCTTACCTTAGCCCTATTACAACCTTGAAAAGACCTCATGATGTTTGCATTGGTGCATTAAATAATTGTTGATTGGTTAGATGAAGAACAAAGTTTTAGAAAGCATGACTAGAGAAGACTAGAGTGATTAACCCTAGACACTTGAGAGAATTAGAGTGCATATACACTACCAGTGAGGGTTCAATGCTTGATTCTATGTTCCCTGCTTTCATGAGCTATTTCTTACAAAACTTGTCCTTTATTGTATAATTTGAATTAATGAAATCTGATTTATGTTTGTCTTGAAGAGCTTATTTACTTTTAACCAAGTAGATAGAAACATCTTAGCATATAGTTGCATTCATATAGATAGGTTGCATTTTATACATCCTACCATTCCTCTTCACTCCTTTATAGCTTCTCTTGAGCTTAGCATGAGGACATGCTAATGTTTAAGTGTGGGGAGGTTGATAAACCACTATTTCATGGTTTATCTTGTGCTCAATTGAGTGGTTTTTATCAACTCTTTACACACTTATTCATACAATTCGCATGTTTTACGTTTTCCTTCCTGATTTTGTGCTATGATTGAAAACATGCTTCCTGGGCCTTTAAATTACCAAATATTAATTCTCCCTTTATACCATTCGATGCCTTGATATATGTGTTAAGTGATTTCAGGATTTATTAGGCAGGAATGGCTTAGAGGATGGAAAGAAGCATGCAAAAGTCGAAGAAATACAAGGAACTGAAGGAACTGCTAAAGCTGTCCAGCCTGACCTCCTGGTACTAAATTGACCATAACTTGAGCTACAGAGGTCCAAATGATGCGATTCCTGTTGCGTTGGAAAGCTAGCGTCCGGGGCTTCAAAATGATATATAATTTGCTATATTGGCCGTACAGATATGCACGCGAATGCGTGCTCTACGTGGACGCGTCGCAGTGACAAAAATCAGCGTGTTTGAATTCACAACCAGTGAATTTTGGGCTGTTTCTGGCCCAGTTCTTGACCCAGAAAACACAGATTAGAGGCTATAAAGTGGGAAAATGCATCCATTCATCATGGAACAACTGATACAACAATATACAATATTCATTCACATAATTTTAGGTTTTAGATGTAGCTTTTAGAGAGAGAGGCTCTATCCTCTCTCTAGGATTTAGGATTCCTACTTTTATGCTGTTGAGTTGGATATTACTACCTCCATTAAAGACTTTATTATTCTAGTTTGTTTTCTATTTCCTTACTCCTTTAATTTCTATTTATCTTATTTTAGTTTTTATCATATTTCCTTACTCTTTTATATCTTTAATCCTTATTCAGAGTTACAATTGGAAAGCTTTTATGACACTATTAATGCAAAGAGTATTTTTCTATTTACCTCATTATTTGTTTGATTATCTTCAAGTATTTATTTAGTCATTTATTATGTGAAATTGGCATCCATGTTAATGGAGTAGGTTCCCAACTTGATTTTGTAGTTGATTAATATTTGGAGACCCTATAGGTTCCCAACTTGATTTTGTAGTTGATTAATATTTGGAGACCCTTGAGTTGGAAGACTCAAGAGTTAATTGTGATTGGCTCTTGATAAACCACTATTTTATAGTTTATATTGTGTTTAATTGTGTGGTTTTGTCATGATCCTTACCCACTTATTCATCAATTTAGCATGCATTTAGATTTCCTTCCTAAATTCAGTACATGTTTGAAAATTACTTCCTAGAGACTTTAATTATTTAATTTTAATTCTCCTTTATTCCATTCGATGCCGTGATCTGTGTGTCAAGTGTTTCAGGTTTATAGAGCATGAATGAGATGGAGATTGGAGAGTTAAGAACTATACTTGCAACGTAACCATTTTAATAAATTGATAGGCAGATTTTCGGTGAGTTAAGAACTATACTTGCAACGTAACCATTTTAATAAATTTTTAATTCACCAGCTTCTGCTTCCCATCAATTTTTGTCGCCGTTGCCGGGGAGTTGCAATAGAGTGCTAATTTTATTAATTAGAATTTATTTATTTGCATTTTATTTAATTTTGCTACTATGAGCTGCATGTTTCTTCCGTCAAATGACGCGTTCACTTCCTGATCCACGCTTGCTAATATTCGATCCTGAAATTGAAAGGACTATTTCACGAATAAGGCGAGAACAGTGTAGGTTAGCCCGCTCTGAGGGCGGATCTGAAAGTGAATCTGAGGAAGAAACCAGCCCCCGTTCTACTGATTCGGTTGTTTTACGTGCAGAAAACATGGCAGCTGGAAGAGTTACCATTCAGGAAGAAGGAGCTCCTGATTTTACAATGCAACCGTTTCAAGCGCATCATCCAGCGGTAGCTACGGATTTTGAAATAAAGACCGCACTGTTAAATTTGATGCCCAAGTTTCATGGCCTACCTGCTCAAGAGCCTATCAAGCACTTGAGAGATTTCCAGGCAGCCTGTTCTACCGTCAGGCGTGATGGCACTGATGAAACTTCAATTCTGCTGAAAGCTTTTCCATTCTCTCTTGAGGGAAAAGCAAGAGAGTGGTACTACACTCAACCTATAGCAAATGTATCCAACTGGGATACACTCAGAAATGAGTTTCTGGAGAAATTCTTCCCATCTGAAGTTACTGATAAACTGAGGAAGGATATCTCTACAATTGTTCAGGATGACAATGAGACTCTCTTTAAATACTGGGAGCACTTCAATAATCTTCTGGAAGCATGCCCCCACCACATGATTGATAAGATCGTGCTACTCAGCTATATCACACAAGGTATGAGGCCCCAAGATAAGACCACATTGGAAAGTGCCAGCAATGGGTCTATGAAGAAGTACAAAACCACTGATGAAGCTTGGCAATTGATCAGTGATTTAGCTGAATCTACTCGAAACCACAGACAGAAGCAAGGCCGTTCAAAAGCCATTGCAGAAGTATCTTCTGGCAGAGAGACTGCTGCTCTAACTCAAAGCATCTGTGAGATGACCAACCTGCTGAAGCAAATGCAGTTGAATCAACAAGCTCAACAAACTCAACCGCAGCAAAACCAACAACTAGTCCCACAAAGAATTTGCAGAATTTGTGCTGATTACAGCCATTACACTGATGAATGCCCGCAGCTCCAACAAGAAGACAACATGGTGGCATCCACTCATAACTTCTATGACCGCCCCAACCAAGGGTACAATCAAAGTGGAAATAATAACCATGGATGGCAGGATAATTCAAACCAGAATTGGAGGGACAACAATAACAGGGGGGAAGAGATAATCAGGAAAATTAGAGGTGGAATAATAACAACAACAGACAGCAAATTCAACCTTACCGAGCACCTCACCTGAGGAAAAACCAAGGACCACCGAACAATCAGCAGCAAACCTCTCAATTTACTCATTCTTCGGTATCTTCTAATGAAGATTTATTACAAGCTTTTGAGAAAAGACAACTGGCCATGGAAAGTACCATCGTGAACACTATTAACGCCAGTCTGAATGGTCTGACCTCTACTCTGCAAGCTTTTATGACACAGCTTGGTTCAACACAAAATTCCAGCAACCACCTTCAAGCACCACTGGAATCCCCTCTCAACCGTTACCCAATCCAAAGGGAGGCATTAATGCCATCACCCTGAGGTCCGAAACCACACTGCAGGAGAGGAATCGGGAGGAACCAAGCTCACCAGAATACGCCTCAGCTGAAGAGGTGGTAGAAGTCGAAGATGTTGAAAAGGAAGAGGATATACAGGACATAGCTAAAGAAGAGATAGCTCAACCACAGGAAGAAGCACCAAAAGGCGCAGGCACCACAGAACCCACTGTTCCCATTCCATTTCCACAGCTTGCAAGGAAGCCCAGGAAGCAGCTGGAACCTGATCCTAAAATGGTAGAAATATTCAAAAAGGTTGAGGTAACTGTTCCCCTTTTTGATGTTATTCAGCAGGTACCTAAATATGTGTTTTGGTGAATATTAAAGGGCTCACATTTCCCACTGATTTTTATATCTTGGAGATGCCCCATAATGATTCAGATAAGCCATCATCGATCCTACTTGGAAGACCATTCCTGAAGACATCAAAATTCAAATTGGATGCTTTTTCAGGAACATACTCCTTTGAAATAGATGGCCGCATCGTGATCTTCAATCTGAATGGAGTCATTAACAACCCCCCAGAAGATCGTTCTATCTTCCAGTGTGATGTCATAGACGAAAGTGTGGCTGAAGTTCAAAAAGAAGAGTTTGAAGAGAGGCACACTGGACAAGGTCCGAGTGTGGGGACCCTCTTAACTGACAGTGAGGGCACTTCGCCATTTTCACGAGCTCCAGATAATCCAGAGCCTGCCCATGATCAAAAATTAGAATTGAAACCTCTTCCTCCACACCTCAAATATGCTTATCTCAAGGACGAGTAGAAGCTTCCGGTTATTATTGCAAGAGAACTGACTTCTCAACAAGAAGAGCAGCTACTTGATGTGTTAAGGAAGCATAAGAAGGCAATTGGGTGGAGTTTGGCAGACATAGTGGGAATCAACCCTCAAGTATGTGAGCACAGAATATTTTTAGAAGAGGGAGCAAGACCTGTCCGTCAACCCCAGAGAAGATTGAATCCCACCATCTTGGAAGTTGTCAAGAAGGAGGTGACCAGACTATTGGAGGCCGGGATCATATATCCCATTTCAGAGAGTGAATGGGTAAGCCCAGTACAAGTGGTGCCCAAGAAGTCCGGAGTCACTACCGTGAAGAATGAGCATGGAGAGCTCATAGCAACTAGAGTTCAGAATGCTTGGAGAGTCTGCATTGATTACAGGCGTCTCAACCAAGCTACCCATAAGGATCACTACCCACTTCCATTCATTGATCAAATGTTGGATCGCCTGTCAGGTAAATCACATTACTGCTTTCTAGATGGTTACACAGGTTATTTCCAGATTCATATAGCTCCTGAGGATCAGGAAAAGACTACTTTTACATGTCCTTTTGGGACCTATGCTTATAAGAGAATGCCCTTTGGCTTGTGCAATGCACCAACTACTTTTCAAAGGTGCATGATGAGCCTTTTCTCTGATCTTATTAAGGACTGTATAGAAGTTTTTATGGACGATTTTAGCGTTTATGGTGATTCTTTTAGCCTTTGCTTAGATGGGTTATCTAGAGTATTAGATAGATGTGTTAATACAAACCTTGTATTGAATTTCCAAAAATGCCACTTTATGGTAAAACAAGGGATTGTATTAGGACATGTGGTATCTAATAATGGCATTTCTGTAGACCCAACAAAGGTGAATATTATTTCTAGTTTACCTTACCCCTCTTCTGTGAGGGAAGTCCGTTCGTTCCTTGGCCATGCAGGTTTCTACAGGAGATTTATTAAGGACTTTAGTAAGGTGGCACTTCCCTTATCCAGATTACTGCAGAAGGATATTGAGTTCGAGTTCAGTGAGGATTGCAAACAAGCGTTTGATAAGCTGAAGACTGCTCTAACGCAAGCCCCAATTGTGAGAGGACCAGACTGGAACCAACCGTTTGAAATCATGTGCGATGCTTCCAACCATGCAGTAGGAGCAGCGCTGGCTCAGCGTGAAGGTAAGGATCCTTTTGTTATTGCTTATGCGTCTAAGACTTTAGACACTGCCCAGTCCAATTATACTACTACTGAGAAAGAGCTACTTGCTATTGTTTTTGCTCTGGATAAATTCCGGGCTTATTTACTTGGTACTAGAGTAGTAATGTATTCGGACCATGCAGCTCTAAAGTATCTATTAGCTAAAAAGGAATCCAAACCAAGACTTATACGTTGGATACTGTTGTTACAAGAATTTGATTTAGAAATAAAGGATAGGAGTGGTAATCATATCTTCCGCTTGGAAGACCCCCACATTGCAGCAGATTGAGCTATTGGAGCGTCCAACTTACGGATGTAAAAGCAAAGTGCTTGGTGGGAGACAACCCACCGCGGTATGATCGTCCTTTTCTTCACTTTTAGTTTTCCTTCTTTAATAACTCTTCTCTTTATTAGTGCTTTCGTGCTCTTTCAATTACATGTCTTTATCTTTCCTTAAAAAAAAAAAAAAATTTCGCCGAGCGACGCGATCGCAACAGCGACGCATTCGCGTGGCAGGGGCAGTAAAGAAAAATAAAAATGAACAGAAAGTTACGCAGGAGGAGCGCTGGAGTCGTGCCAATGGCACAAGTTACCCCACGCGACCGCATTGCATGGAAATCATGGCCTTCCACGCGACCGCGTGCCCCACGCGGCCGCGTGCCCTGAATTTTCGACGTAAAAGGGTGCACATCAACATTTTGTGCGAGAGTGATGCTGGATTGGTGCTAGAAGCACAATCCTTGTCACGCGACCGCGTCACCGACACGGCCGCGTCACCCATTTTATGACGCGCATTCATGCGATCGCGTGACCCACGCGATCGCGTCACCCCAATTTGGCAATTGAATTAAATTGAACAGAGAGTTGTGCTGGAGCGAGGCTGCACTCGCGCCAGACGCATAACATGGGTCACGCGACCGTGTGACCGACGCAATCGCGTCCTCCTCCTTGACGCGCACCCACGCGAACGCGTGCCCCACGCGGCCGCGTCGCATGCGCCGCACAGCTCAACCTAAAATTGCCACATATCTTAGCTTCTTCTCCTCCAAATCCTAATTTTTCTTTTCCCTCCTTCTTTCTTCCTTCCCCTTTCCCCTTTCTATCTCACCTTTCACTCTTTATCTCTCTCAGCATCATTAACAAGGTTTTACCTTCTTCTTCCTTCTTCTCTTTTCTATCATTCTTATTATATTATGTATATATATTATTATTTTCTTTTTCTTTTCTTTTTCTTTTCAAATTTTTATTTTTCTTCTTCTTCTTTTCTTTTCTTTACATGGTGTTAGAAAATTTTTGAGTCATCATCCCTCATTCACCCTCTTTTCCGTTTCTTTCCTTGCTGTATCTCTCTTTAAATTTAATTTTCTTTCTCTTCCCTTCTTTCAGGATGGCCACCAAGAAAGAAAAAGAGAAAGCAACTTCCAGACCACCAGCAAGAAGAGGAACTAAAAGAGCATTAGTGGCAGAGCCTTCTTCAACCACAGTCAAGCCCTCAACAAAACGAGTCAAGAGGATAATAAAGGTTGACGAAAAGGAGAAAGCCTTTCCAGCAAAGGACGCTGCGCAATTTTCCAATCGCTACTGTGAGCAGATGTTCCCTATCCTGGAAGAAAGGAACTATAACAATGAATAACTTCTTATCCTCCCGTCCAATATTGCCACCTTTGTTGAGCCGCAAATTGAGCGAAGACAATGGGGTTTCCTACGGAAACAGCCAAGGCAGGTCAATCTTTCTTGGGTAGTTGAGTTCTACTCCAACTTCTACATGCCGACCCTGCAGTCTGTTTATGTCCGGCAGAAGCAAGTCCCCATCACAGAAGAGGCCATTCCTACCCGCCCTAAGGGAATCTTGGCTTCAGCACTTACCTTGGAGGCTCGCGTATGGGCACAGATTATGTCCCATTACATCTTTCCGAGCACTCATGAGTCCTCTTTCACTGCAGACATGGCTGTTCTACTATGGTGCATCCTTACAGACCAACCTATGAATCTCTCAAGACATATCCGAAATGCTATGGAACACGTACAAATTGTGGGCAACTTACCTTTCCCTGCCTTGGTCTCAGATCTTGTCTCAGCAGCCAGAATCTCCTACAGAGCTGGGGACACCAAAGCCATGCTTCCATGGGATGATCAATATGTCCCTAACGGGAAATACCTCAGACTCTCAGCAGCCACTACAAGCCTTCCCACTGCTCCAGATGAAGATAATCCTTCTTCAACACCACTAGCATCTACAACTGAGAAATTGCTCCAGCAGATAATCGAACGGTTGGATCGGCAAGAACAGAAAGCAAAGATGAGAGAGCGCCGTAACGAGCGCCGATTCAAACACCTCAAGGAGCTACTCAAGGGACGCTTCAGACACTCAGACACCCCGGACTCCACTTCCTTTACTAGCACAGGGAGCCATGACGGTCCCGATGATGGAGATACTGCTACCAGCCCACCCCTGTTTCTGACAGATGGCACTGAGGACGGTGCAAAGCCTTAAGTGTGGGGAGGTCGGTCAGTACCTGACTTCCGAAGGTAAATTCTCTTCTCTGGCACCAATAATTAGGATATTTTAGTTAGATTTTCTTTTTTTTTATAGAATAGAATAAATTGCATAGGTTAGAATAGTTGCATGCATGTTCTACTTGATTGAAAAGACAATAAGTTTCTTTTAAAAATCTATCTTTGGAATAAAATTTCACTAATTTTTCAAAATTTTTATGATAAATCTGCTTGAGTTGTATTTGGAACATGATGTTTGAGCTAAAGAACACACAACCTGTGAAAGATTTGAGCCTTTATGTATGGTTACATTATTTAACCATAATTATTTTATTCTTGTGTGTTTATTTCTCTATGATTGTAATCTATATTTTATTTTATCTTATATGTCCAATATTTATTATATTTACATGCTTGCACATGATTGAGGCCATTAATTGCTTAAACTCACTTATCCAAATCAAGCCTACCCTTTTCAATTACCCTTATTAACCACTTTGAACCTTTAAAACCCCATTTGTTCTATATTTTACCACATTACTAACCTTAAGCTGAAAAACAATTGCATATCCCAAATTGAATCTTTGGTTAGCTTAAGATAGAATTGTGTGTGCTAGTTAAGTATGGGAAATTGTGGGAACAAAAGTTGTTAAGGGGATGTGTCATGAAAATTTAAAGGGAATTTGGATACCTATTCATGTGAAACTATAAGAATCAAAAATCTATGTGCATTGATAAGCTTTATTTATTTTAATTCCAATAAAAAAAACAAATAAATAAGGGGACAAAATTACCCCAATGTTAAATTCAGAATTCAAAGATCAATGCACATATGATAGAATTAAAATACAAAGTTGAAACATGAGTATGGGTTGAAGAAAAAAAGGGAATTACGGGTAGCTAGGCATGAATTTAAAAGTATATAGAATATATGTATATTAGGAGAGAGCTTAGGTTAATTAAAGATTCAATTTATAAAGCTCACTTAGCCATATGTATACCCTTACCTGCACCTTGGCCCCATTACAACCCTGAAAAGATCTCATGATGTTTGCATTGGTATATTAACTATTGTTGATTGGTTAGGAGAAAAACAAAAGTTAGAAAACATGACTAGAGAAGAATAGAGTGATTACCTTATACACTAGAGATTAGAGCGTACATACATTATCAGTGAGGGTTCAATGCTTGAATTTTCATGTTTCCTGCTTTCATAAGCTATCTGCTTGCACTTTTATCGGTTTTATTGTATAATGATAGAATTAGTGGAATTTGATTTGTAATTGTTTTGAAGGGCTTATTTACTTTTGATCAAGTGGGCAATAATCATATAGTTGCATTTATTTATATATGTAGGATTGCATTGCATTTCATGAGTTTCTACATGTTCATACTTATTTCCTTGTCTCCTTCAATTTAGCATGAGGACATGTTAATGTTTAAGTGTGGGGAGGTTGATAAACCACTATTTTATAGTTTATATTGTGTTTAATTGTGTGGTTTTGTCATGATCCTTACCCACTTATTCATCAATTTAGCATGCATTTAGATTTCCTTCCTAAATTCAGTACATGTTTGAAAATTGCTTCCTAGAGACTTTAATTATTTAATTTTAATTCTCCTTTATTCCATTCGATGCCGTGATCTGTGTGTCAAGTGTTTCAGGCTTTATAGAGCATGAATGAGATGGAGATTGGAGAGGAAGCTAGCAAAAATGGAAGGAACACAAGAATTTGAGGAGATAACCAGCGAGAAGTGACGCGGTCGCATGGCTCACGCGACCGCGCGAAGGAGTGCAAATTGCAGTGACGTGGCTGCATGGCTCGTGCGGCCATGCGAATTGGAAAGCGCAAGTGACGCGGTAGCGTGGACGACGCGGACGCGTGGAGAGGAAAAAGCGCAAGCGACGCGTCCGCATGGATGACGCGATCGCGTGACATGTGCGATCTGCATAATCTGCAGGATTCGCTGGAGGCGATTTTGGACCTTATTTCGGCCCAGTTCTCGGTCCGGAACAGCAGACTAGAGTCAGAGAATATGCAGAAACAACACACATTCATTCAGTAGTTTTCTAGATCTAGTTTTCACTCTCTTAGGTTTTTCTCTCTAGGTTTTTAGAATTTTAATTTTCAATTGGTCTTAGCATTGGAACATTGGGGAGAGTTATTTCCTCATCAAGACTTCATCATTCTAGTTTGTTTTTTTAACTTGGGTTCATTCTTCCATGTCCTTTGCTTTGTTCAATTTTGTCATTTAGATATTTTTATGATTATTTAATGCAAGGATTATTTCTTTTTAATTCAATTTCAATTCTAATAATCATGTCTTCTTTTAATTTCCTTTCATGTGCTATGGATTCTTTATTTACAATGCGTGAGTAGTTTCATTACTTGATGGGGAGTTGATTAAAAGGAACTCTTGAGTTGGAAGGATTGAAGGAGAAATTTGTAGTTGGGTTAACTGTTGGATTGCTATCCTGTCACCAACGCCAATCCCTTTGAACTAAGTGGGTTGCAACTCGTGAACAGATCTGGCATTCCAACTTGTTTGACTTTCCCTTACCTAGTAAAGGATAACCAAACAGAGTAACCGTTAATTATAAATCAATCTTAAAAATCACTCCATCAATGATAGAGATTCTAACTAATTAATTTCCAGTCAAAGCTTTTATTTATATTATTTAAAATTCCTCAATTTAAATTCCAATTTACTTAGCTCAATTTCTTGGAACATCTGATTAATAAAACAGCACACTTTTCTGCAACTCGTTGGGGGACGACCTGGGACTTAAAACTCCCAGTAATTTTAAATTAAACTCTCTGTGACATATTTCTAAATTGATAGGCAGATTTTCGGTGAGTTAAGAACTATACTTGCAACGTAACCATTTTAATAAATTTTTAATTCACCAGCTTCTGCTTCCCATCAGCTCTCTGGCCACTAACGCTAATCCAAACACAAGAGTGAGGATTAGGACTTGTGAATAGAAGTTGGCTCCTAACTTGATTTTCCTTTATTTAGTAAAGGATAACTAAGTAGAATAACAACTAATTACCATTACACTTGGAAAATCCAATAAGGATAGAACTTCCAATTAATCTTCTCCGGATCAAGGCTTTTTAATTTAATTTAATTACATAAAACCTCTTTGTTAATTTTCACTGCCTTAATTTATAATTATTTATTTTTCTATTACCCAACTCTAAAAATTCTCGGAAAATCCATAACCAATAATAACACACCTCCCTGCAATTCCTTGAGAGACGACCCGGGGTTTAAATACTTCGGTTATTAATTTTATTGGATTTGCTTTAGTGACAAACAAAATTTTTGTACGAAAGGATTCTTGTTAGTTTAGAAACTATACTTACAACGTGATTATATTTGTGAATTTCTTTACTAGCAGAAATCCGTTCGTCAGTATGGAAGATTCAATAAAGCTCCATGCTTCAATTTGAGGCGTAAGGATTGGTACAGAGTTCAATTAAATGGGTCCCGGAAGATGTTTGGTCGTCTTAGTGAGAATTCAAATTCCGTACTACCCGGCTGGAAAAATGTAGATCCAGACAAAGATGGGTACAGAAGCAAGGTTTGGGATCCTGGAATCTATTGACATTCAACACCCCGGGAGCCTGAAAACCTGTTTGAATTTACTCAAAGGCTTTACATGCCTAGTTTGGGACCCCAGAGGCTATTGAAATTCCAAACATTAGTGGAGATATCTGGATGAATTCAAACACAAGCCACCATAACAAGAAGCTCACCAGAATGTCCAACTTAAGGACTTTAACTAAAAGTGTTAGGTGGGAGACAACCCACCATGGTATGATCGTTAGCAGCACATCCTTCCGGAGATGACACTTCTTTACACCTAGCTTGATTGAGCATCGAGGACGATGCTATTATTTAAGTGTGGGGAGGTCGCCATCTTTGGCGAATCTTTTTGGTGAACTACTTTCGAACTCTTTTTATCCTATTTTGTTTATTTTCTGTATTTTATTTTATCTTATTTATCTTTCAGCACTTGCACATTTTTCTTTTACTGTATTTCCATCTACTTTATTATATTTTACACTTTGGTTTATATATATCTTAGATATTTAGTTTAGTTTGCGCCTTTAGCTTATTAAGTTGTGATATAGAAAATATGGATTAATTAGCTTAGTTTGCCCTTTTAGCATATGATAATTTGGTTTAATTAAAAATAAAAGAGTAAACTAGAAACTTTAGTATAACAGAATCACAACAATCCACACACCTTATATATATATAGCAATACATGTTGGTAAATTGACAACATTTTTCAAGGAAAATACTAAATTTTATAAAAGCCATTCTAAGATTCACATTGAGTTAAATGGAAACTCTTGATTTCTACTTGTATGACATACATAACTAATATATGGTTTTTGAGCCAAAGAACACACAACCCATGAGTTTTTGAGCTTAATTATATGGTTACATTTAACCATAAATTTCATTCCTGTGTGTTTTGCACTTCTTTTCTATGCTTGCAATCTTTACTTTCTTTCAATCTATATGTCCAATATAAAATGTAGATACATACCTGCATGTGATTGAGGCCATTATTTATTTTTGCTCACTTATCCCAAATAAGTCTACCCTTTTATGTCACCCTTGTTAGCCCCCTTGAGCCTTTTAATCCATTTTTGTTCTATAACCACATCACTAGCCTTAACCAGAAAAACAAAATTAAAAATCCCAAATTGAATCTTTGGTTAGCTTAAGATAGAGATTGTGTATCCACTAAGTGTGGGAAAACGTGGGAACATGGGTTGATAGGAAAGGATTAAATTAATAAAATAATCAGAAATTTGGGAGCATGCTCATGCGAAACCAAAATAATTAAAATACCATGTGCATTGAAAATGTTGTGTTTATGTTTCAAAAAAAAACTTTTTAATTAAATAAATGAATAAGGGGACAAAATTACCCCAATAATGAGTTTAGTAAAGGAATCAATGCACATGAAAGTAAAATAAAAAAAAATTAAATTGGTACATGGGTATATGATAAGAAAGTGGGAAAATTATGCGAAGCTAGGCAAAATTTTAAAAATTATATAGAGTATGTATATGTTAGGTGAGATCTTAGACTAATCAAGGATTCAACTTATAGCTCACTTAGCCTTATATATATATCCTCATCTTTACCTTGGCCCCATTACAACCTTGAAAAGACCTCATGATGTTTTTATGTATGCATTAGATATTTGTTGATTGGTTAGATGAAGAACAAAGTTTAGAAAGCATGAACAGAAAAGAATAGAGTGATTAACCCCAAACACTGAGTGACTAGAGAGTAAACACAAATCCAGTGAGGGTTCAATAGCTCATCTCCATATATCCAAATTTAATTATTAATTGTCTTGCAAGTTTGTGAATTCCATTAACTCAACTCAATTGTGAAAGTGCTTTAACATGATTTAGGCTTGGCTATGCATATATGATTCTTTGAAAAATTTAACTCAATTTAGCCACATTTAAGTTATATATATAGGTGGATAATAATTAGAATTGCATGATTCATTTAGGTAGCTTGCATTTAGAATAGATTGCATTGCATAAGATTCCACCATTCTACCTTCATTCTTTTCTCTTGGATTTAGCATGAGGACATGCTATTGTTTAAGTGTGGGGAGGTTGATAAACCCCTATTTTATAATTCATCTTGTGCTCAATTAAGTATTTTTTATCAATTCTTCACCCACTTATTCATGTAAATTGCATGGTTTTACTATTCCTTCCTTATTTTATGATATATGTGAAAACATGTTTCCTATGCTTTAAAATTATTTACTTTAATTATCCTTTATTACCATTCGATGCCGTGATCTGTGTGTTAAGTAATTTTAGGCTTTATAGGGCAGGAATGGCTTAGAGGACAGAAAGGAAACATACAAAAATGGAAGGAAAGCACAAAAATGGAGTTTTGAAGAAAAGGCAGTGACGCGTACGCGTGGACGACGCGGACGCATGTCTAGCGCGAAATGACAGTGACGCGTATGGGTGGACGACGCGGACGCGTGCCTTGAACAGAACACAAATGACTCGGACGCGTGACTAACGCGCACGCGTGACAAAGAAAAACTCCAAACCACGCGAACGCGTGACCCAAGCGCACGCGTGACAGACGCCACGTGCAGTAATTTGCAGAAGTCGCCCCCAGTGATTTCTGAACCCTTTTTCGGCCCAAATCTAAGCCAGAAACACAGAATATAAGCCAGAGAATGGGGGAATCAGTAACACAACATATACAACATTCATATTCATAATTTTAGGTTTAAATGTAGCTTTTAGAGAGAGGCTCTCTCCTCTCTCTTAGGATTTAGGATTAGGATTAGGATTTAGGATTTTTATTATGATTAGGCTACTTCTCTTCAATCACAAGTTCAATGTTCCTTTAATTTATTTTCTACTTTTATTTATTCTATTACTTTAATTGTTATTTATCTTTTCAATTTGGCTTATGAACTTCATGTTAGAGTTGATTTCTTTATTTAATATAATTTGAGGTATTTTAGATTTAAGATTTCTTTCTTTTATTTATGTTACTGCTGCTTCCAATCTGAAGACATTTTTATTCGAGTAGATTTTCTCCCTTTTTGCTTTGGTTAAGTAATTGCTAACACTTGAGTTATCAGACTCAGCAGTTGATTAAAAATTGGGAATTGCTGATTGATTTGGATCCCTCTAAAGCTAGTCTTTTCATAGGAGTTGACTAGGACTTGAAGGATCAAGTTAATTAGTCCACTTGACTTTCCTATATTTAGTAAGGGTTAACTAAGTAGGAGCAAAATCCAATTCTTATCACACCTGATAAGGATAACTAGGATAGAATTTCCAGTTCTTATACCTTATCAAGAGTTTTTTTTATAATTATTAATTTATTTTTCTTGCCATTTAAATTACTTGTTCTCTATTTCATAAACCCAAAAATACACCTTTTTCCATAACCAATAGTAAATCATACTTCCCTGCAATTTCTTGAGAAGACGACTCGAGGTTTAAATACTTCAGTTATAAATTTATTGGGTTTTGTTACTTGTGACAACCAAAGTTTTTGTACGAAATGATTCTCTGTTGGTTTAGAAACTATACTTACAACACGATTATTTTTATAAAAATTCTTTATCGGTAGAGAATCTAATCGTTCAAGAAGATAATGGCATCTCTGAAACCAATCATGTACAGTGCCGCAGAGATATTGGAAATGGAATTCAACTACATGTATTTATGCAACAGAGAAGGTTTCAGAGACAGAAAATGGCTAGAGATGCAGGATCGAAAGCGGGAGCACAAGGTTTTCACTCGATATGGGTGTTTGGCGGAGATGAGGATAAAGCCGAATGGTGATAGCGGGATTTGGTATGTTTCACGCTTCGTAGATGACCATAACCAAGATCTTCTACCTGCAAAGTTTGTGCCATACTTGCCTTCGTACCGGAAGATTTCTGATGTCAATCTAGCCCATATAGACAGCTTGAGGCAAGTTGGAATTTCTATTCCAAAAATATATGAGTCAATTGCTGCGCAGGCAGGCGGATTTAACCTTGTTCCTTTCACAAAGAGAGACATGTATAATGAGGTTAGGAGGCAACGTGCCTTAAGGAATGGTGATGTGAATGCGGCTCTAAGGTTTTTTGAGAGATGTGCAAGGGGGGATGAGAAGATGTTTTGGAGGTTTGAAGTTGGGCCAGACCAACATATGTCTGACCTTTTCTGGAGCGACAGGCGTAGCCAAGATGATTACAAGATCTTTGGTGATGTTCTTGCCTTTGATGCGACGTATGGTCGAAACAAGTACAATCTACCAGTTGTTGTATTTTCCGGGGTCAACCACCACAACCAGACATGCGTGTTTGCCACGGCCATGGTCTCGTGCGAATCTCAAGCGTTGTATGTTTGGGTGTTGAGAAAGTTTTTGGAATGCATGGGTGGTAAAGCTCTTAAACTGGTAATAACTAATGGGGATCGATCCATGCGCTTAGCCATTCAAGAAGTATTTCCTGAAGCACATCATCGGTTGTGTTCATGGCACCTACTGAGGAATGTAACCGTAAATGTGTGCAAGCCGCGGTTCACAATGCTTTTGAGAAGTTGTTTGCTTCTTTATCATCACACTAACGATCGACTTTGGTGCATAAAAACAACTGGTGCTCACAATAAATGAATATATTTCACCCTTAGATAATACATATCAAACTAACCCATATTCTTTGTTGCAGCAACTAAGCATTTGTCATACACAAAACACATACATCACAGCAACCTCACTATTCAGTGCGACACATCCCTTTCAAGTTACATGAAACTCAACAAAAAATTTGATATTTTTTAGGTTAAACCTATTCACAATATAACATAAGGGTATTAATTTATAACACCAAAAAAATTAGTACAGAATATGAAACAAATAACTACTAATTAAATCTCCTCTTTAAGAAAAGAGGAAGTATAGAGAGCCAATAGAATAGTTGTACAATGTGTACAAATGTATAATCGAAGTTTATGGATGTCTGATTCAGTATTAGAGATATAACCATTAGTGTCACCTTTTTCCATCAGCTTAAACTTTTGGATGAGTGGTTTCATGTTCATTTTTTTAACTCATATTGGGCCAAATAAATAGCCCATTGTACACATTATACAAATATTCCATTGGCTCCGTCAGTTTTGTCAAAATTTTTTAAACACAGACATAAATACCTAACACTAAATATATATTCTCAGAATGAGAAATTTTTATTAACATCCAAGACAAAATAAAAAGCATTCTAGAAGTCGAATTTTATCTACTTTATATATATATACTTTTTCGACTACTTTCAAGTGAACTCTTTTTCAAATTTATTTACAGAGTTTAGATCAATTGCATTAGCAGTTTGCCTTTAAATTAACTTTATGTGTAACTAAAATTTCAAACATAAATGTCTTTCACTTGATTTTTGGTAATCTCGACAGGGTATGGAATTAATCTTGTATCAAGATCTCAGTTTGGGAAGCACATACGACTCCTATGAAAAAGAGTTTGCTCGACACGGAAATTACTAAGCGTTTGTGTCACATTGAATTGTGTTGAAAACTCTTGCGACAAATTGGACTCTGTACGATTACATGCACTTGCACTCCAGTGACTTCTGTTACATCAGTATAATTAGGAATTTTCAGAGTTTCTATGTGCTAGTGAAGTGTTTAGATTGAAATCCTTTACTTCTTCTAAACTTCTCTTATTTACAGACCACAATAAGTGAAATGCTTTTCTCTTGACAAGATCTACCTTCCTCATTTGTCTCAGGGTTTTCATGATGCACGGCCTAGTTTTTCCCAATCGCAATTAATTACCACCATACCATTATCATAACTCTCATTTTTGTTTATCACTTTCATCCATAACTATCCATTGTGTTAATTTTGTAGTTATTGAAGATTTGCTAAAAGAATCATTTTTTTGCTTGATTTAGATATTTACATGTATAACTATGATATAGATACTTGTTATTTTTCACACTTGCTTGTTAAGTCATATTTTATTGATTTAAAAAAAATAATTAAGATATAAATTATTCAAATTTTTTATTAATCAAATTATCAAAATTTGTCAAAACAACTACAATTGACCCATAAAAAAGTTTATATTATTGTCTTGTTGAGCACCTCCTTTACTCTCAACACTATTTATAGAAATTCTAAACTTTTTTCGATATCTCATATTTCAACTTTTATGTTCCTAAATAATAAAATGTTTAAGGTTTTTTTAAAGGTCCATTTAATTTCAAAATAGAATAGAAATTATTTGTTGTTAATTTTTTCTAATATTTTTACGAAAGTAATTTTTATGCTCTTTTAACTTTTAAATTTGACATAAAATATAAAAAATAATAAAGAATAAATTATTATTAAATAAAAAATTAAAAATCAATATTTTATAAGTTATTTAATTTTTTTTAATGTACACAGTAAAAATTTTTTTATTATATGTAACAATTAAGATAAAAATTTATAACTACTT
>NC_029793.2:95345274-95355742 GCF_000816755.2 Arachis ipaensis
TAACTACTTGTTAGTTTATTTATTTTCTCAAATGAAGCAAACCTAAAAATCTAAATACAAAGAACTCTTTTTCTTACATAACTTTAATTGCTAACTTTTTTTTATGTCTTTTAATTATTATACTAAAAAAAGATGAATACTACTTTAGAAATAAATAAAAAAATGTCACCATTCTTAATTGAAATTATCTAAACTCTTGTAAACGCAATAAAAAACTAAATTTAAACTTTTTTATTATGAGTATTTTTTTTATTATTTAATATGTACAAACTTTAATCTCTTTATTTGTGATAAAAGTTAAAAAATAATTTTAATATTATTTTTTTGGTTTAATCAGATTAAATTTTAGTGTTATTAGGTCAAATTTTTTTAGACAAAAAAATATATTCATCAAGTTTCAAAATATTAAATAAATTAATACTTATTTCTGCTCTAATAATGTTTATTTTTAATACGGAAATTTATATGTATCACATGCGCATGTTTCTAGTTCCCATGAAAGAATTTTTTTGGTTCATTAAATTGAAATAAACTAATCCATAATACCGCAAATTTCGACACTCATATTTTTTACAAATTTATGAAAACCTCTAGCTAAGGGCAAAAAAATAAATAAATAAACTCTCGTCTATTGTGATATAATCTAAAAAATCTATAGTTAGATAAATTTATACATACATTAATGCATATGTATGTATGTTTTCTTTTCAACTTCTATTTTTGTATTTTTTTTGGCAACAACCAGTACATAAATGATAAAACAAATTTCTTATCATGTAGTTCCAAATCCACGTTAATGTCAAATTTGTGTTTGCCCCTCCTAACTTTCTTTCACAACCAAAAATAATTTACTATTTTTTTTTGTTGATAAAATTTTATTATTTCATTCACTAAAAAAAAATGTATTATTTTAACTTCTCAAATATTTTTTTTTAATTTAGTTATTATCAAATTTTAAATCGCAACACTATCATCCGCAATAAACTCATTACCATAAATTTTTTTTTGGTAATACATTACCATAAATTTTAATTTTTATCATCATTGCCAGATTTTTTGGCAGCCCAAACTTCTCAAACATGCCTTGGCCCATTTATGGGACCTGACCTGCATCACACACACTTGGCCCAAATATAATTCGGCTCGGCTAACCAACAAAATGGCTAGGCTAACAGCTAATGCCTTCATATCCCAGCCTTTAGTTGCAAGGGGACACAAGTGAGATTATTTGTGTCTGTGGACTTCTCAACTGCTCCACCCGTTGCATACCCATTAAGCAGTCCTGCTTTTGGTGTATACTCAAAATAACTTTCCACAATCTTAACCCCTAAATTTATTTATAATAAATATATCTGTGTGGTTCAAATTGATGGAATATCACGTTCTGCTCCCTAAACTGCCATATTTGGACATCTTCCTATTATATATTAGTAGATAGATACATTAACCTTGTTACATATAGAAAGTTGAGGCAACTAACTTCACGTGCTTTCTAACTCACTTGGCCGAGCACTATTGAATGCTGACTAGGCATAACATAATTGCTAGCTACATCACATGCTTTGTCAATCTGTCATGTACCCTACTTTCTTCTTATCTACTTGCTTCATCGCATGCTCTATCATGCCCTCCGCTCTTTACTTCTTTACTTTCTTTGTGAATTACTCTTGCTAAATTGAACTCAACATCTTCTAGCTCCTTCACCCTTAGTTGATGCCTAAAATGTAGAAAAGCAGCAGTTGACAGCACCTTTATAAGAACATTTGCAATTTGAACATTTTTTGGCACATGACTTACTTCAATTGCCTGTCTCGATCCATAGTCTTGAACAAAATGCAGTTCGGTCTTAAAAAATTTAGACTTAACATAGAGAATTGGGTTTGTTGCTAACAATAGTGCATTCAAATTATCATTGTGTATCATAAGGGATGTTGGTAACCTAATTCTGAGATCGATGAGCAAGTTTTTTATCTCAATAAGCTTAGCCACCAAGTCGGCCATAGCCCCGTACTCCACTTTCATGTTTGAATGTGTCACAACACTCTGCTTTTTAGAGGACCAGGTTCTGCTTCATGAACACACACTCCCTTCAGTTGATTTTCTATCATTTGGATTAAAGGTTATTAATGACCTAGGGAAGAGGGATTAAATCTAAGATTGCCTTTTAAATTAGTTACCATAACAGATTTGAACTTTATTATTATTGTGTCTATGAAAATGATTATGCAGGAAATATTTTAATTTTGTGTCATAAAAACATAATAAAAGATATAGTAGAGAAGAGAACCTTGATCATCATATATCCTAGTTCATCTACCTAGTGTAATGTGACTTATATCCAATAACTACCACAATAATAATAGAATTTTCACTATAATTTTAAAAAATTACATATGCCAATTTTATAAGATTCTTCCTAATCCTATCATAAAAACACACAAGCTTCTAACCAAGCTTGTCACTACTAAACAAACCTGGTTTAGACTTTAACATTAAGTGTTCTTCCAACTTAATAAGGAAAACCTTTTAGGCTCATGATACAAAATTAAAAATACATCAAAAGGATTTGACATATTCAATGGCTTTTACTCTAACTATATTTCTCTTTGTCTTTTTTCTCAATGACTTTTACTAATGCTTTGCATATGTGCTTTTTTCCATAAAAACAAAGAAAGATAAACTAGAAAAACAACATATTCAATGAACATAAATGAAGATGAGTGAAATGCTCTAAGAAAATCAGATTTGTGTCTTCACTCCTTGACTTCAACTCTTGGCCAAATGCTCTTTTTGTATCGGTGTATTGTTTCCAAAACTTGAAGTTGTCATTGATGACAATAACTAAGTATAAAGGACAATGTTGAGCTTGCATTCTTCTCCCAAAATCAGAGTGTTACAATAGGAGTAGTGGAGTTGCGGAAATACAGAGGAACAATGTTATAGTAGCAAAAGATCGTGGGTAGAAGTGTGTTGTTCTTGATGCCTTTGTTGTTCCTTTTTCTTCGTTTTTGTTGGTAGCACCTTGTCCTTGGTTATACTAACTTAATAAACACCATTGGACTTTTGTTTGGCTCCAAGAATTGATCTTTTCTCTGCATCTCATTTTCATGAAAAACTTTGGTGCCAAAGATAAAAACAATCACTTTACTTCTAATTTTTTTCATCTACCCGAAATGATGCAGGTGCTCCATATATCAGCAATGTATGTTTTTCATGAAGCTATTTGGTATGTTGGAAATTTAATCCAAGTTGCTAATTCACACAAAATCTGATCTTTAACAATAATACAAATAATGGGTTATGTTTTTGCCATTGAAACATCAAATTAGGCCTGCACAATAATACCCTCATTAAACTAAAATTTAGGCTTTTAAACCCAATCAAATATGTATTTGTCATCATAAAAAATAATGTTATTGTTTCCTAAACGTAACATGGGTCACCAGCCCAATTTAAGTCACTATAGGCTGTGACGACGGCTAGTGAGAATCAGATATCTATTAGAAGTAGAGTAGATATTGAAGAGATTTTGGGTTTGTCAGCTTGGGATAGACCAGGTAAGTACCTTGGGCTTCTGGCTCACTGGGGGAGATCAAAGAATAGAGCTCTTAGTTGGATTGAGGACAGAGTGGTGGATAAGCTAGGTGGGTGGAAGCAAAAACTCCTTAATCAATCTGGGAAGGAGGTCCTCATCAAATCGATTATCCAAGCAATACCTGCTTATGCTATGAATGTGGTTCTTTTTCCTAAAGGATTTTGTCAACAGCTCAGTAAGAGAATAGCCAAATTTTGGTGGGCATCTTCAGATAAGGAAAGAGGTATCCACTGAAAGAGTAGCGATAAGATTTGTGCTAGTAAGAAGGATAGAAGGATTGGTTTAAGGATTTATATAGTCAGAATATAGTGCATTGGGCAAAATAGGCGTGGAGAATATTAGAAAATCCTAATGCAATATGGGTTCAGGTACTGGAAGCTATTTACTATCCAAAGGAGGACTTTAAAGATGTTAAGGCTGGAAAGGCAGCTTCATGGATGTGGAAGAGTATTGTTCATGGTAAGGACTTTCTTTTGAGGAATGGAAGATGGTTGATAAGGAATGGAAAGAGAGTGGGAATCGAGGAAGACAAGTGGATTATGAATATGGATAAGAATATTATCATTAGGAATAATGATATTAAGTTTGTCAAGGATCTGGTTGATGAGGGTGAGGGGTGAAATATGAATAAGTTACGGATGTATTTTGATGGAGCTTCGGTGTAACACCCTAACTTTTAGCACGTCATGATCGTACCAAAAGTAAGGCATTACTGACCTGTTTTCCTTATTTACTATTTAATATTAAGCCTTTACATCGGTATCACGTTTTAGTTTTTAAGAAAATTTCAGAAAATAGATTTTAGTAATTAAAATCACATAACAAAAGGTCTTCGAATAACAATAATCACATAATTATTAATAATAATAGATGCCATACAATTAAATTCAATTGTAAAACTCAAATACAATACCTATCCCTCTGGATAAAATAAAAACCCTGAAGCAACGAGGGCGAGGGAACTCTATAAAAAACAACAGGAACCACAAATAAATCTACTAATCGTCTGCAGCTTCTTACTGAATCTCAGAACCTGTGTCACTGAAAAGGTGGAAGATTTGGGGTGAAAACAAACCACACGTTCTCAGTAGAGATTGGGAATGCCATAAAAGTAATGAATTCAATGCAAATAATTAACTTACTCAGTAAAACTATTTTGTTAAACCTTTGGAAATACTTTTATCTCTACTTCAGATAAATAATTACTTTTCTTTAAACTTCTTAACTCAAAACAGATTTTAATCACAAAATTAGTCATATTTCAACCACAACATCTCATAATCAACCACGGCCCTAGGCCCAAGCAACTCAATCAACTTCTAATTCATCACAATCCAACCAATTTTCAGCAACAAACACAAGTAAGAAGGTTCAAACACAATCAAGCAGTTATATCAAGTAGAACAATTAGCAATTAAATGTAACTATTTACATAGGCAAACCAATTATAATATGCACACCCAAACAATGTCATATAAATGCATATGATGCATGCCTGTCCCTAATGCAGGCCATGAGCTCATGTGTCGGTTGTCTACCCGCTGCCGACATTACCCGGGCACGAGTCCCAGATATGGCTTTCTAGATGCATACAGTGTGCTTATAAGTCGTACGGCTAGGCCGCATACAGTGTGACTTTCCAAATCAATAAGCGTACATCTGAAAAACAGTTCTCAGTGTATGGGCGTCCCCACTTTACATTTGGCACTAAGGCCCAAACAATATCACATCTGCTCTCCTATGGCAGACATTTCATTAATTTAATATATTTCTTTAATCTTTGTTCTCTGCTCTCCTGTGGCAGAGATCCTTTTAGTTAATATATTCTTTAAATCCTTGTTCCATGCTCTCCTGTGACAGAGATTCCTTTTCTTAAAAAACCGAGCTCAAAACAACACTTAAAACAAAATCTCTCCTTACAAAATTGGATTTAAAACATGATATTTTTCTTTAATAAATCGAGTTTTTTTTTTAAAAAAAATAGAACACACCTTTTTTCAACTAAATAAATCTCAAATAATTTAATTTTCTAAAACAAAATCTTTTAAAATAACTTTTCAAATAAAACCTCAGATTTTATAAAATTTTGACAGCACTTTCCCTAAAACTCGGGCTTAGCCACCCTTTTCGGGTCCCAACTGAACCATTTTCAACCTATTTTCAATCAAAAAATCAAATACATATTCATCAAATTCAGTCACAACCACAACTCAAATTCATCATTCAGTCATTCCAAACAATCTTAAATTATTTACAAATACCCACTAGACTTCCATGGCATTCATAGTTTAAAACAGTTAATTTCAAAATAAAATCCCCTACCTTCGTACGGAACCAAAATCCTCAAAAGCTCCGGTAAAGCTTTCTGATTGAGCTGCTGAAGAAGAAAGCGTCAAAAATCGTCTGTGCTTCCTAGAACTCCAGTTAGCCGAACTCAAGGAGAAGAGGAGCTACGTCATCGTTAACTTTTATCGGACAAAAATAACGCTAACGTGTAGAGGAGAAGAATATAAACACTTTTACCGGATTAGATTTTTTATTGGAGTTACGGATCGCAAGAAATTAGAGTCGGAAACTCACGGTTTCCATGAAAGCATCTCATTCTCTCTCGGCCTTTCTTTTTCTTTTCTTTGGGTTTATGTTCGGTGTTGAGTGAAAGAAAATGAAGATAGTTAAGGCTAATGGTGACTTGTGGATATAAAAGATTCATTAGGTGTCAAGTTATATATATATATGCACCTAGTCCACGTTTCCTTCTTTTTCTTTTTCTTTTTCCTTTTGGTTTTCGGTAAAGTAAAGAAAAGGAAATGGAATTATATGATGACTAAGGTGCATGTGTCCTTATATATATGCAGGCATATAAATATCTACGTTTAACTTTTTTTTTCTTTTAAATAATAATAATAATAATAATAATAATAATAATAATAATAATAATAAGTCGGATGGCATGTATACTATTAAGTCAGGTTATCACGTTGCTAGGAGTGAAGGCAGCTTGGGTAGTAATAATAACTCATCTACCAGTGATGATTTTAAGTTTTTGTGGCAGGAGATTTGGAAATTAAGAGTTCCCCAAAAAATTAGAACTTTTTTGTGGCGAGCTTCGCATAACATATTACCTGTCTTTAGAAATCTGTTTAATAAACGAGTCACTAATACCCCTATGTGTCCTATTTGTCTGCAGGAACCAGAGACCACAGAGCATGCATTGCTACTCTGTCCCTGGACTAGAGCAGCATGGTTTGGAGCCCAAATCCAGTGTTGTCCTACGAGCCTATCAGTCTCTTCTTTTGGAAAGTGGATGATGGATATTTTAGGAAAAATGAAGTTGAATATAGGGGCTAATTATGATCTTTGGAGCAGTAAGGTTGGTTTTCTAGTTTGAAAAGTGTGGAAAGCAAGAAATCTAGTAGTGCATCAGAGGACTAGTCCTAATCCAAGAGCAGTTATTCACAAAGCTAAACTAATAGAATTAGAATTTGCAGAATTGGAAGAGGAACTAGCGAAGCATTTAACTAGTGTAAGAAGGTCAGGTAGCAGGGTTACCTGGAGACCGCCACCGGCAGGATGGATCAAATGAAATGTTGACGTAGCGTTCATTGAGACACGCTCTGCAGGAGCCACAACAGCGGTATTTAGAGACCCTAACGGATCCCTTCTCACAGGAATCAACTCCACAATAGTCGCCACTTCGCCATTAGCTGCAGAAGCAATAGCTGTTAGGGAAGCTCTAATTATGTCAAAAAATTTTCAGATGGAGAAGGTTATCATAGAATTAGAGAATCAGATACTGGTTCAAGCCTTAAAGTCACATGCATCAATTGCAGATATTCAGGTTATACTAGATGACATATTGTATTTAGTAAAAGGCATGCCTAATTGTGGTATTACCTGGGCACCCAGAGAAGCAAACTTATTAGCGCATGAAGTCGCCAAGGTCACAGGTCAGGGGTCTCTTCACCAAAATTGGATCACGTTTATGTAGCCCTCCATCAGGAATATTCTTCGTAAGGACATCTTGGGCGTTTCAATAAGTGCTAATACATAATAAGTGTTGACAGGGAGCTTTTTGGGAGCTGTGGCGGTTTGTATAGGTGCTGTGGATAATAACTTGGCGCTCCAGGTTACACTTCAGATTTGAGAGACAGACGTAGCAGATGAGACATGCGGAGCTCGGAGGGTGCTACTTTGATGGAGGTGTTTACAGATGTGGGCTCTTGGATGTTAGATTAGGTTGTTGGTAGAATGGTGAAGTTGTGTCTATTGCATGTGTGAATAACTAGCTTGAGCATAATCTATGTAATTGACGAGTTGTACACGAGGTGATGTGGTGTTCTGCGGTACTGAATTGCTGTTGCCGGAGGGCGGAGGGGGTTGACAGCGGACGGGGTTGACAGCGGCCTTGAAATTGGAACACTTGCAAAAGAAATGAGAGATTCGAAAGAAGCCACAGGCGGGAAAGAAGATTGAATCCGCAGCGGAAAATGAGATTGGATTATAGATGATGCATCAAACAGAAGCTGTGATTTGATCGATTTCAGAAGCAACACAAATGTCAAACCTATTGGGAAATGTGTTTGCAATCAGATGGGAAAAGGAAGTTGCTGCAAGGAAGGAAAGTGCAGCGCCTCTCTTGTACAATGAGGATTGTTGTGGCAGCTTAGGAGTTCTTTGGGGCCTGGATTGTGTTGGCCCAGGCCTTAGTCCAAATAAAAAAAAAACCTTATTGTCCTACTAATATATCTTAGAATCCATTTAACCAATATTTAATGAGACTCAAGTGGAGCTTGCATGAATTTTGAGAGCCCCTTAATCAAGAGTCTTTTTGGATTTTGTATAGGTCGTTGGCTTTTTTTTAATTTGTTTTATGATAAATTCTTTTTATTTTGGGGTCTAATCAGGATCAAAATCTATATCTTTCAGACATAAAAACTCTGATTTTATATCACTAAATCACTTTTGTCTAAAGCTTAATTAGGTTTATAAAAGTCTTTTCATAAGAGAAAGTATAAGAAATCAAATTTTAGTTAGCCAATATTAATTAACTTTAAGATTTAGAGTAATTTAAGATACAATGTTAAAAATTTATGTTTAGAGTAATTTAAAATAAATAAAATAATTTTAAAAATATTAATTAATATTAACTGAAAAAATTTAGTTATCTAGTATCGTCACTACTTTTTTCAAGATTAGTTCTAATATTGGACATTCTTGATTGAAGAACAATAGAAGAACGGTTGTAAGTAGTTTTTAATGAATGTAATTAACTAACATATCATTGATTAAACATGTTATTTTTGAAATTTAATTCTTTTAATTAGTTCACTTAAGATTTTGTAAGAAGACTAACTAAATAAACAAGGGTTATAAGATGTCTTCTACTCACTCATGTCTGTTTGGCGATATCGACCGTTATTTGCCTTTATTAGAGGACATTTGATGATTAGATTTTTGATATTATTTCAATAAGTCTTTAGACTAAAAGACTCAACAGCTAATATAATTTTTTATTTTTAGTTAATATTTTTAGTCATCAATCTAATTTTTTTAGTCTAGTGTAACATCCGATCACACCATGAGTTACGTTATAGTCGTAAATAAAAAATGGTGAGATATTACGTCACCTAAAAAAAAATACATACATTGTAATCAAATGATAATAATGTAACTAGGAGCTTATGAAGGAAGGATAAACAAAACGACAACTGTTATCACACTCGAAGTGTTAAAGATAAGAAGTGTTGAATACAAGTGCAAATGACATTGATGAGCGGATATTTTATACGCTTTTTGGGGATAATTTCATATAGTTTAGAGTATGTTTTAGTTAGCTTTTAGTCTATTTCTAGTAGTTTTTAGGAAAAATTCATATTTCTGGACTTTACTATGAGTTGTGTGTTTTTCTGTAATTTCAGGTATTTTTCTGGCTAAAATTGAAGGAGCTGAGCAAAAATCTGATTCAGGCTGAAAAAGAAAGAAACTAATTACTGATGCAAAGTACTACTTGTGGGATGAGCCCTATCTCTTTAAGAGATGTGCAGACGGAATTATCCGTAGGTGTGTCCCCAGAGAGGAAGCACAGAGAATCTTATGGCATTGCCATGGATCTCAATATGGATGTCATTTCGGAGGTGAGTGAACAGCCACCAAGGTCCTCCAATGTGGCTTCTATTGGCCCACACTCTATAAAGATTCCCGAGAGTTTGTACGTAATTGTGACAGTTGCCAAAGAGATGGTAACCTGCCTCATGGTTACGCCATGCCTCAACAAGGGATCTTGGAAATAGAGTTGTTTGATGTATGGGGAATTGACTTCATGGGACCTTTTCCACCATCATACTCAAACACTTATATTCTGGTGGTAGTTGACTATGTATCAAAATGGGTTGAGGCTATCGCCACACCCTCTAATGATACTAAAACAGTGCTGAAATTCCTCCAGAAACATATCTTTAGCAGGTTTGGTGTCCCTAGAGTGTTAATCAGTGATGTTGCACAAGGATAGACGACGTAAACTGGCGTTCAACGCCAGTTTTCTGCCCAATTCTGGCGTCCAGCGCCAGAAAAGGATCAAAAACTGGAGTTGAACGCCCAAACTGGCATAAAAACTGGCGTTCAACTCCACAAATGGCCTCTGCACGAAATCTCAGCCCCAGCACACACCAAGTGGGCCCCGGCACATCAAGTGGGCCCCAGAAGTGGATATCTGCATCATCCATCATAGTCCACTCATATTTTGTAACCCTAGGCTACTAGTTTAGTATTTAAACAACTTTTAGAGACTTATTTTGTATCTCATGATTTTAGATCTGAATTTTGTACTCTTTGACGGCATGAGTCTCTAAACTCCATTGTTGGGGGTGAGGAGCT
>NC_029793.2:95355829-95366007 GCF_000816755.2 Arachis ipaensis
TAAGATATATAATAAGTACTAGTCTCGACCCACGAAGAAAGGCTGGCTAGAATATTACAAACCTAAAGGCATACAAAATAACATTTTGTTCCTTCAAAATAAAACATCTAAGAGGAAATATAACATAACTTGCTCAAAAGTGGAGAAAATGCTATATAAGCCAAAATAAAGTCAAAAGATAAGTCTTCTTTGCTTCGCTAATGAGTCTCGCACTTTCAACAAGATGCGTCATATCTTGTATCTGAAAAACAGAAATTTTCACGACAGGTGAGAATCTGAAGGTTTCCAGTAAGGTGATAGTTCCAAACAGAGACTATATAAAGAGACATGAACCCACTAGGCAATCCTAATCTCCAGTTCCACAAAAGATCTAGCCTAAGGTTTTAACTAATCCAAACAGAATTGAGTTACTAACTCTTAGTTCCATATCTACCTTTAATCTCAGTCATTTCCAATATATCATCATCCAATCCCTAATACCACAATTGTTCAGTTCAGTATTCATTCCAGTATTTAGTTCAATAGTAGCAAACATAAATAATAAGCATTACAAGACAAACACAATTAGAGAGCATATATAGTAAGTATCACAAGTAGTAATTAACAGAAACATTCAAACACTCAAACAATAGCAAATAAATGTACATGATGCATGCTTGTCCTACTGGCTATGAGCTCACGTGTTAGTTAAACAGCCAGAACCCGACATACCCAATAGCTAACCTGGATATCGTTTCTCTGTTGCGCATCCCTAGGAGACATATAATCGAGGGAGTGTGCCCTACCACCTTCTCCTGGAGGCAATCATCTGGGGGAATAAATCAGGAGAGAGTACCTTACCACCTTCCTCTGTGAGGCCATGCCATACAGATCGAGGGATTAGTGCTCTACCACCTTGCAGACAAAGACAATGTGGGGGAAAATATCGGTGGAGAGTGTCCCACCACCTTCCCCATGTCACACTGTAACCACGAACAAGCGGGATAAAATCTCTATTTTTTCTAGGTGCAGGTGCCAAATCAACAACCACGAACAAGTAGGATATAACCACCGACCTTTTCTGGAACCACGAACAAGAAGGATAAGAACCACTGACCTTGCCCGAAACAAATACTAAATCAATACACAAGTGGAACGAAACCCATGACCTTGCCATGCAAGCCAGACAGTGCCACTGTCCTTCCCAATTCAATAACGATAATCAATTTCAAACACGCAAGTGGAATAAAACCACCGTCCTTGCCAAATCGGTCATTCATACACAATTAGTCATAATTATTGACTTTAATTATTTTCATAAGTTATTGTATTCTTTTACCCCAATCCTTTATCAATTAATCAATTTTGTTATCTCGTAAGCGGGACATCGTCACTGTCCTCACCGTGGGTGGAACGAAACCACCTTTTCCACATAGTAATTTATGCATTGAGCAAGTGAGATGATACCATCGTCCTTGTCAGGAAAGTGATGTGTATTTTTGTGGAAACGAATTCCAAACACACAAATCTCACCGGCAAGTGTACCGGGTCGCATCAAGTAATAATAACTCACGTGAGTGAGGTCGATCCCACAGGGATTGAAGGATTGAACAATTTTAGTTTAGTGGTTGATTTAGTCAAGCGAATCAAGTGTTGGTTGAGTGATTTGTGATTGCAGAAACTAAATTGCATGAAAATAAAAAGGAGAGGGATAATTGCAGTAAAGTAAAGAGAATAGAAAATAAAAGTGTTGAATCTTAAAGAACAAGAAATTAAATGGCAGAAACTTAGAACGCAAGAAATGTAAATTGCAGAATCTTAAAATGCAAGAAATGTAAATTGCTTGAAGAAGCGTTCAACAGAGAAATCAAAAGGAAATTTCAGATCTCAGGACCCAAGAGACTAGATAACCAAGTCTAGATCTCAATGCCTTCCTAGATCCAAATTCAGAATTCAATTGCAAGAAAAGTAAAGATCAAGCAGTAGAAGAAACACAACCAAATTCAATTTCCAACAGTTGTAGTAAAGTGAGACAGAGAGATCTCAAGGTAAGATTGAGACAGAATTTTCTCAATTCTTCAACCCAAGATTCAAGACAAGTGTAAATGAAAATGAAAACAAGAAAACTAAGAGGAAGAGAATTCAATTCTCCTTCCCCAAGACTCAGAATCCCAAATTAACTCCTAACCAAAAGCTCTCCCAAAATCACTCAGCGAAACTAAAAAGAAAAAGCTCCCCTAAAAACTTAAAATCTAAGCTATTTATACACTCTCTTCAAATGATCTTCAAGCCTTGAATTGGGCCTTTGCTCTTGATGGAATTGGGTTGACAAAAGCCTCTGTTGATTGCTCTTGGAGTTGGAGAGAAACCCATTTGTGAACCGGGCCATGAACCAGAAAAGCCTGAGTAAAAGTTTGAGTCAAACTTTTACTCAAGCTTTTCATATCAGCTAGCCTCCCTTGCTGTCATCCACGTTTGAGCCAAAGTTTGAGGTCAAACTTTGAGCCAAACGTGAATCCCTCTTGCATACCTCTTGGGGTGCTACTTTGTCCTCTTGTCAACATTGCCAATTTTATGCCCACTATGGACTATTATATATGGTTGGAAAGCTCTGAGTGTCAACTTTCTAACCCAATTGGAATCACCTCAATTGGACATCTACAACTCAAGTTATTCTTGTTGGAAGTATACCCCTTCAGGCTGTTGTGGTGCCAACGTTTGCCTAAAAGCTTGAGGTCAAACGTTGGTGCAAGCTTTTGCTCCCTCCAGGGTGTGTTTGTTGTGGCGCCAACGTTTGCCTAAAAGCTTGAGGTCAAACGTTGGCGCAAGCTTTTTCTCTTCTCTAGGGTGTATTTGTTGTGGCGCCAACGTTTGCCTAAAAGCTTGAGGTCAAACGTTGGCGCAAGCTTTTGCTCTTGCTTTTTGTTCTCTCTTGCTCCTTGCCATTTCTTCTTTCTTCAACCTTCTTCAAAGCTCTTTTCATCTATCATCAATCAACCAAGAACATCAAAGCTATGCTCAAAATCATGAGATTGTTATTCTTTCATAATATATAACAATTATAGCACAAAGTCTCATGAAAATGCATTAATTTATCCATGGTTGATTGAATCAAAGGAAACATGAAATTCTACCCAATTGACTTACTTATGGCTCAAGAAAGTGCATAAAATCAATTGAAAACAAAAGAAAAAGACTAGTGAAACTAGGCTAAGATGACTTGTCATCAGAAAGAAATCAATATCACATTTAAAACCAATTCATAATTCCAACCAGTTTTGGAAGATATGACCTAACATAACTCCATTCATTCGTTACTAATCAACCTTATTATTCCGTGAGCAGGATGAAACCACTGTCCTCACTGAGGGTGAGACAAACCTCCATCCCCGCAACATTTCATCTAGTTAACCAACTGTTTATCTACAAAATTAATCAATTTAATTTATCATATCACTCATCAATGTATTCAAGGCTTAAATATCAGTTATTCAACTCCATGCGGATGTTAAAGAGGGATATAAACAGATTGGAAAAGCTAAACAGTTGAAAATCAACATTTTTCAAAATCTGCATAGTCGTGCATACGCATGGCTCGTGCGTACGTGCAGTGCTTGGTTTGAGAAAATGGAAATTTGAAAACAATGCATACATGTGCCTCGTGCGTATGCACGAAGTACACATGCCTCGTGCGTATGCGCTGGACCTGCCTCTGCCCCAAATTTTATAGACTTTGCAGATTTCAATTTTTAACACCCATTTTCAAATTTACATAACTTTTGCTATAAGATTTTTTTTCCTCCATTCTTTGAATTTTTCTAAGTTCTCATCCCCAATTTTAATTCAAGATAAATTTTACGCAATTTTAAGCTCTGAGCACGAAGTTATATCTTGTCGATGTTGGTCAAAAAACCAATCTTATCAAAATTCTTCATAATGTTCATTTTCACAAATTCTCAATTTTACCTCTTTCAAAACCAACACAAACCAATTCCTAGGCATCTTCGTCACTCATTCGTCAACTCCCAATCACATCCTAGACATTCAAGGTCCAATCAACCAATTCCAAGATTCATCACAACCAATTTTAATCATTATCCACATTATTAATACGACCACACCCTCATTAATCAACAATTCAATACCCAACTCTATTAGTAATAATTCGACATTACAACATACCACAACAATTCAACAATCATTCAAACAAGTAATCTACTCATTCAAGGCCTCCGGCCATAATTTCAATAAACCATTTTTATCAAACTTACCAAAAAGCCTCCAAGCTCAGCCTCCGACACAAATCATCATATCAATCATCAATGGTCAATCAACCGCACATCATACTCAATTTTTCATAATCAAACAACGAAAAATTCACTTAACTTTTCTCATCAAACTTGCCAAAACGTTTCCATTCACGGCCTCTGGCCCAATTTACCATTCAATAATCATATAAGGGGCAATCAAATCACAATATTCATTCCATCTCAACTATTTAGCTATACCATTTACTAATCAAATTCACAATTTCAATGATCATGAAACACAAGCATTCACACTGAACAAATTTCCATTCACAACATCAACAATCTCAATTCAACACTATCTTAGGGGCATTTAACCTAGATTTTCACAAAATTTTATATAATGTTTTCTCGAAATTAAAATTTGTACCTTGTTGACAGTGGTTTTTCAACTCTTGGAATTTCTCTCCAAATAAACCCAAGCCTCAATCAATCCTTCAAGCCTTACACCAAATAGCCCTTGAGTTTTTTTCTTCTATCAATCTAAGCCAAGCATTCATGCAACTCTATTAAATACAAATCTACCAAATTCTCAACCTAGGGTTCATATAAAATGGAGGCTCAAAGAAGGAAAAAGAACACCTTATCTTATCCCAATCGAAATTTGGATGGAATCCATCTATAATCCATGCTAGAGATTCCCTAAACCCCCCAAAAACAAAATCAGAGAAGAAATAGAAAATGGAACAAGGATTTTAAAATTTTTTACCACAGCACTTAGATAGAATCAAAGGGAAAGATGAGATGAATGCGTGGCCGCAAACGGATCGTCAGTTAGAGTTCCGATTTGAGAAAAAAGTGAAATTGAATTGGTGAATGAATAATATTAGGGCAAAAGGTTTCTCTCCTCTCTTCTCTACCTGGCTCTCTCTTCAAAGGGTAAATTAAGTGTGATTTGGTGGGTTGGGGAGGGGGGTTTAAGGGTCAAAGGATTGGGCTTTAGTGAGGTCGATTATAATTTTAGCCCATTGGCCCTACTTAGGGCAAAAATCTTTAAGATAAATGTTTGAATTTTTATTCTAAATATTTTTCTTGTTATTTTTACAATTTCAGTTTTCTCACACATAGTATCGGACATATTTAAGCCTATACAGTAAATTTTGATGCCGGTACGTTTCGTATTTAATTATACTTTTGCGTTCAAATTATTTTCTAAGTTAAATTTTTTATCGAAAAATTTTCAAGTTATAAATTTTAAATTTTTCAACCATTTTCACTTGCAATTGATTTATTAATTAATTATTCATTATTTATCTGAGTTTTACGTTTCGCAACTTAATAATATATTTTTAACTCAGACTTTTAAACATTGTTAAGTAACTGCTAGGCAAAAATAATAAATTATGCAAATCCTCTAATATTTCTGTTTTAAGTTTGCCATCATTACCGTTAGGGGTGGTAAATGGACCAAAATCCGCTGGGTCGGTCCGCATAACTTCTATTTGTCAATATCTGATAAAAGAAAATTCCTAGGCCATATTAAACCGATTTGACCCAGATTAATAAACTCTATCCATAATCTTAATTTACATCACAGTCACAACATCACTCTATCAGCCACAACACTACAACAAATTCGGGCTGAGGCAACCCTTTGAAAATGTTGCCTATAATACGAGAAAGTGTTGCCTTTGATCAAAGGCAACACTTTCCGACAAAACGCAACGCTTTTTAGGGGGTTGGCTATACGGCCGTTACCTTTGGTCTAAGGCAATGCTTTTGTATATCAAAGGGAACCCTTTTTATAGCAACATTCAAAAAACGTTGCCTTTTCTACAAAAAAAGTAACTCCACAAAGGGTTGCCTTAGGGGACCCAAACACAACGCTTTAGATAAGACTTTATGACAACACTTTTTACGAGTTGTATTTTCTAATATATAAAGCAACACTTGTCCAGATTTTTTTAAGTTGCCTTTTCATATACCTAAAGCAACACTTATATAAATTTTTTCTGGTTGTTTTTTCATATACCTAAAACAACACTTGTTCATGTTTTTTTTAAGTTACTTTCTTCATAGACCTAAAGCAACACTTATCTAAGTTTATTTGCAGTTTTCTTTTTCTAATACCTAAAGCAACACCTCATTGAGTTTTTCTTAGATTCTCTTTTTTTTATATCTAAAGTAATATATTTTTTACCTTTGTTATATGTATATGACATTTGAAGAATATATAGCACACACTAACAATATTTAAATATTTAAATTCAATTTAATCAATATAAGGAAAATAAGCTAATAATATATATTGCATATATATAGAAAGGTCTTCCAAGTGTCAATTAACATACTTGCTAAGTTACGAAGTCAAATAAATAAACATAAGTAACAAAATACATATTTTTCCTGCTGTGCGATATTGCAAATTTGGCAATGCACCTTGCATGTGTATTTCATCACCAATAAGGCAGTAATCAACACACCTACACCCCTTGAAAAAGGAACCTAATTCTAAATCTCAGCATACCAACTAATAGAAAACTATAACCGAACTACTTTCTTGAGATCCTATGGTGCTATTCACAAAATTCTATGGTCACAAGTAGGATATCAACTTGTTTTTATTTGTTTCCCACCTTCCCCACCATTTGATTTTGTTGCTTCAGAACCATTGGCATCTTCAGGGGGTGGTGGCAATGTTCTCTTCACAATCTCAACTATTTCTGTGAGCTCTTCATCTGAAAAACGAGTATCATAACACTCTATGATCTATGTAACAAAAGCAAAGCACACCAAAACTCTAATTAGAACTACTCAAATAAATGCTAAACACAAGTGAAGATAGATAACAAACTCAAAAGCATATCACCGAGTTCATCGATTGTCAATGTCAAACATAAAAATGACATAACATACTAGAGTGATTCTATGGCTTAATAATTCATGCACCATCATAATTACTTTTCTCATTTCAAAACAAATGCAACCAATCAAGAATTGACATACCCCAAATTCACATTGAACAAGAAACTTAGAAGACAAGGTTTTGTCATTTATGTTATAGGCTACAAGGACTTAGATCATGGCTTTTAACACTTTCCAAGAACTCATTGAAACAAATGCAACCAATCAAGAATTAACATACCCCAAATTCACATTGAACAAGGAACTTAGAAGACAAGGTTTTGTCATATAGGCTACAAGGACTTAGATCATGGCTTTTAACACTTTCCAAGAACTCATTGATGCTCTCTCTTGTTTGATCACCAGCAGCAGTATCAAAAGTAAAAGGACTGCTTTGTAGTTGAAACAAGACTGACAAAAAGAAAATCATACCATGTTCGTCCAGTCTGATAGAGCCTTATTGCAATGCAGCATGAGAAGACACTATGTCAGCTTTATTGATTTGATCCTTGAAGAATCGTAGCTTCCGTGACATTTCCGCACATTGCTTTACCTGCCAAAAGTGGATTGTGTTATCCATTAATAACAGAATGGACAACAAATAAAAAATATTATTTAAAAAAAGAAAAAAGAAAGTCATTACTTCTGAAGATAGATAACATATATCTAGTTCAATAAAATTATAAACTAAAAATTACAGGAAAGCACTAAACAAATGTCAAGAGCATATTAGCATAAAGAACGTCAACAAATTGAAACATAAATAAATGGATAGCAACATAAAGAACGTCTTATGAGCAACAAGAACAAGATCCAAAGAATTCCAATAATGTTAAGAGCAAGGATAGTTCAATATATTACGTATGCACATGAAGATGGAAATTGCGAAAGTTATTTATGTTATGAGAAGCACTAACATTGTCTTTCTTAGTTTTCAAAATACAGCACTAACATAGATACATAGTAGTAACAAGTGCAGAAAATTAGCATTAGCATAATAAACAAGGCAAAGAAAAGTTCTAACTTCATTCATGGTTATGCTGAGTGAGGTTCCACCAACTGACCTTCCTTTACAACTTTGCGATGATCCAACCCAACAGAATCGAGATTTAGATGTGGGAAAAGGTACCGAACTTGATCAACAGCGTTCTGAAACGACATCTTCATCGATTTGTTCCATTTTTGAAGAAATGTTCCACCACATCTTAATTCTGAGCCAATGTTAAGCTAATATACAAAGGTATTTATGAGAATAAATAGCATGAAACTTTGTAGTGCTTTTTTAAATTAAAAAAATAGAAAAAATGAGGCTTAATCATCCGTTTAGTATTCAAATTATAAAATGGATTTTTTAAATCCAAACAATTTAATAGTAAATAACTAGCAACAAACCTATGGCTAGTTGAAACCAATGAACATGCCAATTAATCACCATGCCATGACTAATAAACACCTCTAAAAAGTTATTTTACAATTCAAAACACAGTTACACAAGTTCTATGTAAAATTTGCACATACCTCAAAAACATTAGAATACCTCAGAAGGTTTAATACCCCATTAAAACACTCGCAGTCGAAATTGAGGCAAGCCATATGCTCCAGCGGCCAGAATTCCCAAGCTACACCACATATTACATTAGCATTTCCCTACAAGACAACTATGATGATATATATGACATCAAATAGCACTCAAGAAAACTAAAGAAAAAAACAGACACCCTGAAAATCTAATGAATTAAATCAGAAAACAGCAAAATTGGTTTTTGCAAAAACCTGGAAATTGAAGAACAGAGTAACAAGAAGGCAGTGGTGAGGAGGTTACAGTTGAGGGGTGGTCGCCGTGTTGCCAGAGCAATAGACCAGCAGAGGGGTAGTCGCCGTGTTGCGTCAAAGCTCGCCAGCGGAACAGAGGTTGCTACGGTTCTACATGAATCTCCGGTTCGCGAAGAAGAGGATGCGAGAAAAGAGAAGAAGAGGAAGAAGGAGAAGAGAAGGAAGAGGGGTTTCTCACCAGTGGTGGTTCGGCGCAGAACGAGGAGCGCACCGCGCCGTCGCCCTGGAGAAGCCCGCGTGGAGAAGAGAACCGCACCGTCGCCATGGAGGAGAGAACCGCACCGTCGTCGTGGAGGAGAGAACCGCACCGTCACCGTGAAGGAGAGAACCGCACCGTCGCCGTGGAGGAGAGAACCGTGCCGTTGCCGTGGAGGAGCTGCTGTCGCCGTTAATGTCGTCGATTATTGGAGCTGAGTAGCTGACAGTGGAGAAAGGAGAGGAAGGGTTCGTGCGTGGGTGTTACTGGTGGCTTGGACGCTTGGTTATTCAAGGCTTAGGTATTCTCTTTCAAATGAACTCATAAACAAATATGTTTTTTTTTTAAGTTATTTGATAGGAAAAATAATTGGTAGAAATATGGTTAAAAGTTTCTCTAAAAGTTTTAATTATGAACAATTTTAGGTAGTCTTTTATAAATATTATTTGTTAAATTTTTTTGACAACCTTTATAAAATGTTGCATTTTTATTTAAAATTGTTGTCTTAAATTTTTTATATTACAACATTTTGTAAATGTTGTTTTAGATATCAAAGACAACTTTTTTTTTGGGTAACCAAAAATTTTGTTATCTTTGCCTTACTCAAAGGCAACTCGTCAAAAATGTTGTCTTTGCCTATTTAAGGCAACTTTTGTTAAATGTTGCTTCGAATAAGGGTTACCTTAGGCCAAAAATGTTGTAGTGCAACTATCCACCTGTATTTTTAAAAGCCAATTCTAACCCTAGTCAATGGTCATTGCAGTGCACTATCGAGCTTACTGGCTCCCTATGATGGCGTGAACATCACACGCAGTCTTCTCCAGCGTCATTGCCTGTGTTCATCGTTAATGTTCAGAGATGTAGGTCTTCCCTTAATGAGGCGAGATGAACTAGCCCGTTTGCTGTTCTTATTTGCCATTGGTTTGATAAAATCTATTATTTTTTTTCTTCTGTTTTAAAATAACTGTTTACTTTTAATATTTTATATTTACAAATAATTGTCTATATATGCAGAAAAT
>NC_029793.2:95366037-95380207 GCF_000816755.2 Arachis ipaensis
ATTTCTATTTATTAATTAATTATATAATTAGAAATCTGGAATAAGTAAGTGAGTGAATGGTGGGAGTATTTGTTAATTTATGTTAATATTTAATGAAAAGTAGATAGTTATTCAAAGGTGGGAGTATTAATTACTTGAATTAATTGTATTTTAAAAATTAGTTTCTTATTCAAAACAAATCGATTTATAAACGTGTTACAAAAAGAAAAATCAAAATGATTATCAATAAGAAATAAAAGGATTATTAGATATACACCAATAGGGGTATTACTCTTCCAATCATACACTTAAAGCCCTAGATATAGACCAAGTAGTCTCACAAGCAAGTTGAAATTCACGCAATCCTGAATCCATAACCATCAACGATAACATAAATTCCTATCTTCATATAAAATACATTTACTTACTCTTAAAGTTTAATTATATGAGTTTAATTTTGATATATTAATAGAGTAAAATTTTTACATTTGTCTAGTTATATTTATTTTATCACCATTCATGTATTATAATACATCTGAAAAAGAAAATATAAAGAAGCAACATTTGAATAAACCATTTTTTTTTTTGTTTTTGATACAATTATTATTTTGACTCTCACGATTCTCATTCACTCAGAGATATAAAAGTAGTGAAATTTCAATTAAACTAGCCGGTTTAAATGGATTAATAAAAAATTGTTCTTCTGTTTTATCTATTTCATATAAAAAATTTGTTTGTAAAAAATCGGTAAAATCGATGAACCTAATAAACTAATGCAATTTTTTCATTTTAGATCTAATGACTAACTCCATCCTCTTCTCTCTTTGTTGTAGCTAACTTATCCGCTAGCATTCCCTCTCACTTCATCAAATCCTTGCTCGTTTCTCAGCTCACGTTGTCACCGATTCATGTTCGCGTTTGCTTTTGCCTCTTTTTAGATTTAGTTCGTCATCCACATTGTCATTTGCCTCTGCGTGAACAAAACTAGTTCACTGCCACCATTATCACCTACCTTTACTTGCCTATAATATGGTTCATTGCTTCGACGGTGCAGCTGGATTAGGGCACAACAATGGAACAGAGGCATCAAAGCGCTATGGAGCTACTGGTGTAGAGCTTGGTGGCGAAAAAGTATGAAGGCAGAGGAGATTGATGTGAAAATAAGGAAAGAAAAAGTGATGAAAGATTGAGAGAGAAATAGAGGAGGAAGAGAGATTGAGAAGACAGTAAGTAAAAATTACCGAAAAATGAAAGGGTTAGGCACTTAGAAATTTTTTAGGTTAGAATGTATTTTAAATAGTTATAAAGGTTCTTTTCTTTTATTGACTAGTAGACTAGTAATTGTATTGAATGTAAAATTTTATTGGTATAAACTATACACATCATGTAAAAGCATGAAATTTTGAAAATTTATATTGATTATTTACATAATTTTATTATAGAAAAGTATAGGGTACCAACATATTATCTGCCAACTTATTATCAACAATAATTAATTATTATATTTTAAACACATATATAAAGAGACACATCCAAAAAATATATTTATAAAGACACTTCTATTAAACACAGCCATAAAAAAGACATTTTTATTAGACACATCCACGAAGACACTTCCATTAAACACAGTTATAAATAAAAGTTGACAGAAGTTGGCAGGAAATACTGTTGGTAACGTAGCGGGACCGTTTTATTATTTATTCATTATTTAAATTGGTTCAACTACGGAAGAACTACGATTAAACCTTTAAACCTCTAAACCAGTTCTTCAACCAATTCACTAACTAGTCAGGCTCTCAGGACCTTGGTTTCTCCGTCTCCACCTCTTTGTCTTGCGTTATTTCATCTTTCCTCCTTCTCACATTCTCTTTCTCTATCCCTTGTCATCACTGCACCTTCTCCCACCCTAAACTCATCGTTCCGCTTTTTCCATCCCTTCCTACTCACTTCACCATGCCTTACTGTTGTCTTTTTCTTGCCCATCGCCTTCTCCTTATTTTCGTCCTTGTCGCACTATAGCGCATTGATCTTTTCTTTTGTCACGCTCCCTTCTCCCTCCTCCATCCAAAGAAATCTGAGGTTGTAACCTAGATCTTAATAATTGAATTCATTGTCATCTAGATCTAAAGACAACATCGCCTTCTCTAGTTCTACTTACTCTTGTCGACGCCTCCACCTCATTGGTTATGCTTTCCCTCATTCTTGTCATTGCCTTCACTTCTTAGGTTTGCTGCCACTGCCGCTACCTCTTAATTGCTCCATTCTGAAATATAGATGTGCATCATGTTTTTTTCTAATTTTTTTAGTGAATTTTTTGTTTTGCAATAGTACTTTTCTTCTTAATTATGTTCCGCAATAAATACTTCTAGTGTAAGGTTTTGGATGGTTTTTTAGTATTAAAATTTGGATGTTTATTTAGATGGTATGTTTGGATGCATTAGGTTTAGGATTTCTAATTTTGGATATTTAACTTCGCGTAAATGATTCAATAAATTTTTTATTTTGGATGTCCCGAAATAGATATCTCATTTTTTGAGGTTCTTTAAAGTAGAATTTTATTTAAATGTTTGATTTAATGAAGTTTTGGATGGTCTATGATATAAAATTTTGGTTGTTTAATTACGTGGAGTTTTGAATGTTTGATTATGTGGAATTTTCACTACAAAATTTTTGATTGTTTGTGAAAGTTTTTAGTGGGAGTTATTATAAACTTTCATAATATATTTTAATGGTGACAATTTGTAAAACCTCCCTGAATCATTAATAATAACCCCTACAGCCCAATCAATACTAAAAAGATTTCTAACCCAAATAATATTAGCCCATAACAAAAATTGAAAAAAATAACAGTCAGAAGAGGGGCTTCGAGCGAGAAAGAGAGTGAGAGGGAGATGGACGATTCATTGCCGCCGCCATTCATCTCCTTGCCGTCATCATCTCCTCCGTCAAGTGTTGCCGGTGGAGTTATGAATGGAGATTGTGGAGTCTCTGAATTTTCGTTGACCTCTCAGAGTGACAATTTGATTCAGATTGTTGAGGTAATGCTTTAAATCTTCCGCTTCTTTGTCGTCTTCAACCGCGGGTTGTGCCGTTAGTTCTGCTTTTCCTCTGGCGGCTTGAAGCACTCATAGTGCGATTTTGGCGTGGATTCGGTGGTACCAGCTGAGGAGATCAAGAAGGCGAGCTAGCGAATCTCTTTAAGCTTCGATTGAAGCTACGTTCAAAACTATCAGATCTCATGGAACTGATTTCATGTCGTGTGGAGTGATTACAATAAGGATTTGTTCCTAATTTTTTCTCGTTCTTTGCTTTCTTCAATTCTTCAAATATTTTCAAAGATATTAGATTTTGTGATAATTTGATGATATAGTTTTGGCAAAATTATACACAAATTCTTCTTCTTATGTTCTAATGTACTCTTCTTTTCTGTAAATTTTTCAGGTCAAGGCTTTAGGTCAAGGCAGAGGATTTGATATAGATTTAGTTAACAAGGTCTACATTCTCACTCAGTTCAACTTAGCTTCAATCAACAGGCATATTGCACGTGCTTACAACTCTGGCACTGGTGTCACATTTGGAGATGGCTATGTTGAGGTATACTTGGCATGGATTCTGTGTTGAGGAACTATACTTGTGATTACTCAATACTAAGAATGCTTGTATTTATTATTTTAGGTTCTTGTTGCTACTCAAACTCCAGGGGAGGCAGGTAAAAGATGGTTTCAGGGTACTGCTGATGTCGTGCGGTAGTTCCACTGGCTCTTTGAGGTATAATAATTCTATAGAAATTAGAGTAGTTACAGAATCTACACTTGAACTCTTTAATCCAAGTTATGTTGTTTAACTATGATGCTGTAGGATCCTAGAAGCAAGGATATTGAGGATGTCCTTATTCTTTCTGAGGATCATCTCTACCGAATGGACTATATGGACTTTGTTCAAGTATGGCACCGTTGCGTCCAATTAATAGTTCTTCCTTTTCTCCTTCAATAGTGTTGTTGCATTCAAATTTGACATGTTCTGACTCATCTTCATATCCAGAATCATTGCGAGAGTGGTGTAGATATTACTCTTTTTTGTCTCCCCATGGATGACAGGTAGGTTGGGTTAATGATTTTTGAATCTGTTTCTAGTATACATAATCACATGATGTATATCTTGAAATCACTTTGTCATCTTTCTCTGGATGAGAAACTAGCTCTTTTATCAGTTCAAATGAATAAATGATTCAACGATGTTTGTCACATATTATTCTTTAAAACTCTCTTCATATGTGACAGCCGTGCCTCTGATTTTGGTCTAATGAAGATAGATGATAAAGGAAGGATTCTCTCATTCAGTGAAAAGTCTAAAGGAGAAGACTTAAAAGCAATGGTAATAACTCATGTTTGTGCTGCTTTTTACATATTAGGAGTTTCAAGAATAAGGTTTACAGCTAATACTGCTTCATAATATAGCAAGTAGATACAACTGTTCTTGGGCTTTCAAAGGAAGAGGATTTAAAAAAACCATACATTGCTTCTATAGGTGTGTATGTATTCAAGAAGGAGATACTTTTTAATCTATTAAGATATTGAACTATAGCAACATGTGAGGCTTTTCAGAGGGCATTCAAATAAAATAATATTAACTGAAAATGAACTGACTCATCCTATTGCAAATCTTGTTTCGCTAAGTGCTACAAATTTATTAAATATAGATGATGGTTTTCAACTGCAAATGACTTTAGATCAGAGGTCATCCCTGCCTCAGCGAGAGAATTTTACATGAAGGTAAAGGAATAATTCACACATGATATTACATGTGGTGTGATATTTATCTTTCATTTTTAGTGCACTAGATTTCAATCCACCCATGCAATCCACATATATATAACCATGAAATATTTATGAGAAAAATAGAATCTTGCCTTTGTATCTAGCAGAAAGCTTATGTTCACCCGATGAACTTTCATAACAAATACTTGCCTGCAGGCTTATCTCTTCAATGATTACTAGGAGGACATAGGAACGATCCAATCATTCTTTGAGGCAAATGTAACCCTCACTGAGCATGTGAGTCTCAAATTTTACTGTATTACCGATCTTATTGAGCTTCAATATCATAAATATATCCAGATTTCTAACTAGTAGAAGGCTGTCCTACACTACAGGTAAACCTAAGACATCAATTAAACTTCAAGCTTTAAAAACTTCTACAAACATGTATCAATTAACCTTTATAATTTGTGCATTTTGCATATAACAGCATGTGGTCATAATATGAAGGCCAAAGCACCAAGACTAATTTACAGGAAAAAAAATAGCATATATAAGAGAATAAAATAATGAAGATTATTAGCATGTGTAGCATGCATGCATGATATGATTGTTATTTGTTTCTGAAAGAGAATATATAGTACACACTACTATTAATGTATATCATGATTACTCTCTACCACTCTTTTATACAGTACTATCTATTCTACCATCATGCTATGCCGGTTAGCTTGTCCTTAATTATTCACTTTCTACACAAATTTCCTAAATGAGTCAAAATGATCAAGGGATCAAGTTGACTATTGTTTTTTATTCATATGAACTATTTGAACTCATTAACACCAGATCAAAGTAAGAAGTACCTCTTAATTTTGCTTTTAATCAAGGTTCTAATTTTGTTGTGTGTAAACTAGGATGCCGTGGTCTCTCCAAATCGAATGTCTACTTTGTTTCTCTCTTAGGGTAATTAATTCTTTTGTTTCTGTTTTTTAATGATATTATTATGGCTTTTATTTTTCCTATTTTGTTGCATTGATGTTTATCATTATGAACATATAGCCTCTTATTTCAATGTGTACTCTGCTCTTAATTTTTTGAAAAGTGAGAGAAGAATCTGCTTGCAATGAGGGGAATAATTTTGGTATAGGATCTCAGATTCATGACAAGGGATATAAGGATGAGGTGTACATTTTTATTGTTTTTATTATTCTAAATGAAATGGTTGTTCTATGACAGTTCTTACATGTTTAGTAGTATGGATTATGGAATAAGGAATATATATTGGCATGTAGTTTATTTTTTGTACAATAGGAAATGCTTCAAGATAGGTCGCTGAAGCTGTTAGCTGGTGTATACTTTTTCTTTCTACTAAGCTTGTAATTAGAGTTATTTCTAGTTTCTGGACAATGGAGAGAATGCTTCATAGATGAAATGATTAGTGAAAAACTAAATGTGGGAAACAATAAGTAGCAGTTAGTCTCATATTTGAAAATAATTGACAATAGCCAAAGTTAGGACTTCAAGCTTGCTGTTGCTTCTTTTTTTTTTAATTTGAGAATATGTAAATGAGATGAGATTAATGAATGATTTGAAATTAAAAATAAATAAATAATTATAGGGTTTGTGGAGGTTTGAAAATCTCACAAAATAGTTAATTTTTTTTATATTAAAAAATTAATTTGTGGGGGTTTTAAATTGCCACAAAAGTAATTTAAAACTGTCACAAAAGTCCAATATAAAACCCCCACTAAACACTTAAGAAATCTTCACTGAATAGATTGTGGAGGTTTTTAAAAACCCCCACTCACGAAAAGTTTATGCACGAGCTATCCCTCTTAATAAGGTAATTTCTAGAGATCCTAATCTTTAATTTGAATTAAGTTTTACTATATTTAGATCAGAATTAAATTTTATACAAAATTTAGAATGTCTGCTACTGCACTCATAAAGATTTAAAAAGATAGCAAGCAGTAGTATATTTGTAAAATCCATAATAATTTCAATTCTAATCCGTTGCTTCTAAATTTTGGTGAGGTTACACTCAACACCCCAAAGTTTCAAAAGAAATAAGTTTTCGGTTCATATCACATCATTTGATTAATTAATTGTCAATTGAAAGTGAAGCCCTATTTTCATAAATCAGCTCAGAATTTCCAGCAAGCAACCTAGCTTCCAAAGTGATTTAATTAAGTCTACAAAATAGCTATGAACATGAAATTTATACTCAATTAAAATATACTTATAGACCTTCAAAATTCCTTTAGTAGTAACTCAAGATGTTAAGTAAATCAAAAGTTCTAGTGGTTGGAAAATGACATTGCAGAACTAGAAATTCAGAAAATTCAACAGCAACAACCAAATTTCAAAAATTCATATCTCCCAAACTACTTGGCCAAATTCCTGAAAATTTTATGGTACATTCAAGATACACCAAGGTTTCCCAAAAAAATAATTTCATCAAAAAGGGTGGTCTGGACTGCTCCCTGAATTTATTTTGAATTGCTGCCAAATATGCAGCAATTATGCATCAAGTAATTTAACAACCTCACATACCAAATTTTATATATAAGCCTAAAATTTCTCTAAAACCATAATTATTTCTTTCTTTTAACTAATCAAAGTTTCTAGAAAGATTAGCACAGCCCCAAAAGCTTAGCTCTTGTCAATTTGACCATTCATACATCATATATTCATACAAGAGCATACCATTATGATAAAATAATGCATGCTAGCACATCAATTATCTTCATCATTATCATACATAATCCAACATCATAGCTAGTAGCAACTACTCATTACATCTTCAATAAATATTATTCACATAAATACAAACATATAATTATACTAGCTTTCCTTACCTCTTGTGGAGTTCAAAATTCTATTTCTGCTTCTTCCTTGAATTAGAAACCCTAACATAGCAAAAATCAAATTTTGTTACATCTCCAAGGCCATTTGGCCAAACCATACATGAGTAAGAGAAGAGTTCTTACTCTCCTTAAGTAGCTGTTCTTGAAAGAACCGATCAAGCTAACTAAAAATGGAGCACAGTGAGAGTTAAATTTTTTAATTTTAAGAAGAGGTGAGAAAAGGAGGACGCTGGTTCTTAACCAGCAAGAAGAACTCAAATAAAATTGATTGGATGAAAGTCTCCTATTTCGGTCAGCCTCTATTCTTGCTCCCTCTTCCTCTCTCGGCAACGTCTCTGTCCCTCTCTTCTCCTTTTGTTTGTGCATTTTTTGTTGCATGTAGAAGAATGAGAAGCTTGGCTTATATACAATGGAGAAGAGGTGAGTTAGTGGAAAAAGCTTCGTGGCTCCCTTCCTCAGCAACACGTAAGCACCACATTGAATGAGTAAGAGGTGACCATAGTTCTTTTCCAGTTCCGTTTGGTGATGAGAGGAGGAAGACTGAAGTTAGATCTGATCAAGATTAGGTTCTCTCTTTGTTTTAGTCTCATGATTATGGTTTGGTTGAACTAAAAAAAAGAGTGGTTTAATGTGTGTTTAATCATGTGTTAACTAGTCAAATGATATATCTATACTCCTTTTTAATTAATTCAAATGAATAATTAAAAATATGATGTTTATGATGTTTGATAGAAAAATGTGAAGAAAGAAAAAAGAAAACTGTAACTTTATAACGGAGGAAAAACCGGTTTAATTATAAAAATGTAGAGTTTGTTTGATATAGTTTTTAACTTAAAACACGCTTTTATTTATTACAATATATCTATTCTTTTTATTTATCAAGTCTAAATCTGTTTTATTATTTTATGATAAAATAATTTTTAAATATAAAATTTTTTATCACATAATTTTTAAAAATAATTCTATAAAAATTCGGAGTGTTATAGGCGTCCATCACCGAAAATATAATGAGGGACCCAAAATTCGATGCTTGTGTTAGAGGAATCCATGATGGTGATAGGCTTAAGGTGTGGGGCTTCTACCTGTCCGGCCCTTTTGCTTCTGTTTTTCAAAGATCAATCCTTATTTCTCTACTTTATGATCCAATTGCTTTCACGCTTTTTCATTGTGCTCCACATGCAAATTATTGCATCAGCTAGCGACCATATTCTTCGCCACCCCCCATTTTATTCAAATGCAGATATGTTATTAGGTTTTTGAGAAATTTATTATTATTATTATTTGAAGTCTAAAGCTACAAATTAAAGCATAGAAATGAGTATAGTTTACAGGTGTTTTAACACAAAGCTAATATGATGAAGTCATAGAAATACTTAACATACGTTTTTCTTTTAACATTATTTTTTTTATCTGTTATGTTCATAATTTTTTACTCTTTTTCTTCATGTTATTTTTGGTAGACAAAGTCACCAGCTACAGCTAGGGTGGACTCCAACATCGTCAAACATGGTTCGATAAGAGATCAGAACAATTGATATGAGTCCATCTTGACCATTGAATCACTTATCTTTTTATTGGCCGTGTTAGAATATAATTAGGATCAATTAGTATTATTTAGTATGTCTGAATATTTATTATAGGAGATTATGTTTTTATTATTATGATTCTCTTAGTACCTATAAATACCCTTTCATATTGTATTATTCCAAACAACTTGAATAGATAACTTGAATACACTCAATAATACACAAATCCTTTCTTCAGTTTAGTCTCTTGTTTCTAACATGGTATTAGAGTCATGGTATCCTCCTTGAGGAGGATACGTTGTTTTTTCTTCTGGTGAAATCATTATATTTTTCTTCTGTGCTATTTTTTTTCCTTCTCTTTTATCAATGCTTTTTTTTGGCAGTTCGCCATCTTTTCAGCAGTTTTTCGGCCATTCTTGAGGTAGTTCCGTTTATGTTCTCTCGTGGCAGTTTCGTCTGCATTTTCTTGTGGCAGTTCCGTCTGTATTTCGTCTGTGTTTCCTTGTGACAGTTCCGTCTGCACTTCCTTCAGATAGCGGCAGTTCCGTCTGCGCTTCTTTCAGACAAGCGGCAGTTCCGTCTGTGCTTCCTTCAGACAAGCAGCAGTTCTGTCTACGTTTCCTTCAGACTAGCGGCAGTTCCATGTACGCTTCCTTCAGACAAGTGGCAGTTCCATCTGCGTTTCCTTCCGGCAGTTCCGTCTGCACCCGTTTTATCAGTTTATGCAGTTTTTTTCTCTTTATTTCGTTGTTTTAAATAAGTTTCAAACTCAAGTTGTCAGTTGAGTTTGAGGGGGATGTTAGAATATAATTAGGATCAATAAGTATTATTTAGTATATCTGAATATTTATTATAGGAGATTACGTCTTTATTATTACGATTCTCTTAGTACCTATAAATATCCTTTTGTATTGTATTATTCCAGACAACTTGAATAGACAACTTGATCACACTCAATAATACACAAATCCCTTCTGCAGTTAGTCTCTTGTTTCTAACAGGCCGTTTGTGATTTTCTTTGAATATGTGCCTTATTGTTAGAAATATAATCATTCACACGTTGCTTTCTTCCATCAACTTAAGTTTTTTGGATGAGTGATTTCTTGACATGGTACCAGAATTTTATGTCTAAACACTACAAGAAAAAAGGCCTTTCGGCACCCTTTTTTCTTGCCACGCTTTTAAAGCATGCCCAAAAGTGGTCTATGGGCACGCTTTTGCGAGGGTGGCCACTGATTTGGAATTTGGCCACGCTTATTTTTGCCATGCTTAATAAGCGTGGCCATAGAAAAAATTGGCACGCTTTTATGAGGGTGGCTACTGATTTGTGATTTGGCCATGCTTTTTTTTGGCACGCTTCAAAAGCGTGACCATAGAGAGAAACCCGCACGCTTAAAAAGCGTGGCTAGTTAGTTTTCAATGGTCACATTTTTAAAGCATGCCCATATCTTATGTTTATTTGGGCACCTTACAAAAGCGTACCGATAAAATTCCCTCCTTCCAAACTTTAGTTTTCCACCCATTTTTTTCACACTTCACTTTTTTTTCTAAGTTTTATGTTTTAACCCTAGACTAGAAGTGTTGGTTTCGAAAATCACTTCTAACCCTATGTCGCCGTCACTCACCCTTCTCATCTCTGCAACCCTAACTCCCTCTCCCAACAACGCCGCTGTCTCCCTCTCTCAACCCGTCACAACCCCTCCCTCCAACCCGTCGCAGCACCACCAACCATCAGTACCACTCGTCGCTCATGCCCCACGCCGCAGTCTCCCTCTCTCACGCATGGCACCAACCATCAGCACCACTCGTCAGCGCCACTCGTCAGCGGCAACCCGTCAGTGCCAACCGTCATTCTGCTAGTGCCGACGTCTCTGGTGTTTATAGGAAACGATCGGTGGCATCTCCATCGAGCTTGGCGTCGGATGCATCGCTGGCGTCAGCGGTAAAGATTTGATTCATGGTTTAGGGTTTCTCTGAAGTCACTGCTTGAAAGGTTCGATTCCTTGCCCCTCGTCTTGCTTGAAACCATCGTGAATAATTGCAAGAAGGCTTTCTCTGAAGTCGCTGCTGAGAGGGTTCTTGATGATATGGTTAGGTTAATTGACGATCCTCAAACAGTTTTAATAACCGCAACAAGGCTTTGATCATGATTGAGGCTTGAGGCGAATCCACCATCGAGCTTCACTATCTCCCTGTTTATGAAGAAACTTACAAGGTACTACTACCTTTTTTTTCCTATTTCATGCATATCTGCTTCATTGTTAAGTTGGTGATAGCTCTGCCATATTTATTTACTTATTTATTATATAATTAATAATTGAATTTTTACCTAATAAGAGTAGATTATAAGGCCCAGTTACGATTTAAGTAAGAAAACAGTTGTATTCCTAGAGATTGAATTTTTCTTCGATTATTTATATATACTTTCTAAATAATTTTTCAAATGTTCTAATAAAAAGTTGAATCAAATGCATGAGCTATTTGCCACTTATGAAAAAAATAGCTTATTTTGTCAAACTAAAATCATCTTTGGGGAGCGAAAATGTCATTTTTTTCTCTCTTTCAGAAGGGTCATTTTGTCAAAACTTGAATTTTTTTAAAGCCAAAATGGTAGTTAGTTGATACCCTTTTTATCATACTCTTAATCTGCAGTGAAGAAGGTCCTGTTGTGGCTGCTGAGCCAGCAGCTCTTGCTGAGCATAATGTTAGTTTGCTGACAGTTCCAAGTGCAAAGACTCTTGGAGAATAGGCTGGGGTAAGTCCTTGAAACTTTGTTCTGCCATGCAAGATTGATTCGGAAGGAAAAGCTAGGAAGGTAGCTGGTTGCTCCTGCGTAGTTGTGAAGGTATCATGTTTTGCTTTGCTTTTGTGCAAGTTGAACCTTTTGCTAATTGCTATCGTCTCTTTCTTTATTCATTTATTATTATTATTATTATTATTATTATTATTATAATTCTTAAACTATTCGTCCCTGTAGGATTTTGGAGAAGAACATGAAGCCTATAATGTTGTCCTTCAGCACGTTAAAGCTCAATGAGTAATTTCTGGAAATTTCTGTGTCTTTTATAGCATTGAAAATTATTATTTATTTATCTGTACTTGACTGAGATATTACATTATCTTGTTCTATTTTCATTGATAAGGTGATTTGTAGTATCTGATCTATATGAAATTTGGAACTTGTAATGCTATACGCTAGGCAATTATTTGACCTCAGAGAAATTTTGTTTTTCTCGAGCATAAATGGATCAAGCATTATTTTGTTTTAGCTTTATGCAATTTATGCATCCTTGCTGAGATTTTATTTTTACTTACTTCCTTCATTACAAAGTTCACAGGATCAAGGAGACACGGTTGATTTTTTAGGACCCTTAATATCTCAAATTCACACTGTCCATGAGATCTTAGAAAAACATGAGTGACACATACGGTGTACTGTCCGGCGATCGTGGTTTCAGAAAGGTATAACATCATTTTCAAGCTAATAGTTACAATACAAAATTGCAGTATATTTTGTGTAATTGTGCCTAGACTTGTTGAAATCATTATTAAATGAAGATAAAATGGTTGTGTGTGTTTTCATGGCATTTCTTTTAAACTTGTTGTTGCAGGTAAGAAGAATGGGAAGTAAAGAAACTGCATTGATAGTCATGCATGAAGAATATAAAATCCTCAAGTGCTACAAAAATGATAGAAGTTCTTCCAAGAGGGCCATCTCCTTTCTCTAAAGCATAATGTTGTGAGCTACAAGATTCAGCATCATGAGTTTTTGCCTATAAACTGCGAAACTCAACAATATTATGTTTGGATTATTCATATTAATTTTTTTATTTTCTACACAAAAAATGACAGATAGAATAAGTTAATGACTTTTAATAAGTTTTATATGTATTGATATTTTTTATCCCACTGTATTTTATAACTACTTTGGTTATAAGAGATTGATATAGCTAATTTGGTTTGAATTTTATTAATGTAATACTAATTTTCATTAATTAATTTTTTTAAATGATATTCACAAATTTTTGTCAATGTTTTTTATTGTTTTTAGAGTGCATTAGAGTACTCTAAAAGTATAGCCAGATTTTTTTTTAATTTGATAGGGGTATAGCCACGCTTTAAAAGCGTAGCAATAGGTCCATGTTTCTTTGACTATTGGCACGCTTCAAAAGTGACACCATATCTTTTACTGTTGGCACGTTTCAAAAGCGTAGCCATATCTTTCATTTTTCGGTATGCTTTTAAAGCGTGCCAATAGGTTAATACATATCGCTACGCTGAAAAGCGTGGCGAGAGTGAAAAGGCAAAAAAGAAAGCGTACCGATAGATCCACAAAAGCGTGGCGATAGAGCAACTGGCACGCTCGCAAATGTGACCCTTTCAAAAGCGTACCGATAGCTCAAAAAGCGTGGCGAAAAATTGTCGGCACCCTTTTTAGCACTTTTCGGCACGCTTTAAAAGCGTGGCAGAAAGCTTATTTTCTTGTAGTGAAAAGATTTAAAGTTCGATCCTTGGTGAACTCCAAAAATGACAAAAAGATAACATAAGACAAATAAAAAGAGAAAAAAACCTATGTAAAAATTAAGCAAATAAAAAAAAAACTTTTACTTAAAAGAAAGTATTAGAGATATAACTATTCATGTTATTTTCTTTTATCAATTTAAACTTTTGAATTGAATAGTTTCATGACACTTATCCTTCTCCTTTTTGTAGTGTTGATCCTCCATTGCACTTTCTATATTTATAAAATCCTCCCACCCGTTATTTCGGTTATTAAAGCATTATATTATATTCTTCATTCTAATGATTCATTCTTTCATGTTCATTTTTTTTACTTCTCGTCTTTATTTAGTTTTTATCTTATTTTAGTAAGATTTATTATATAGATCCATATAGTTTACTTTGAAAATAAAGGTTCTCAAACCCATTTAGTTAGAGATAAGATCATCTAGTCTTTATATCCCAAGGATATTATACATCTTGATTTATTTAAATTTGATATTAACATGCTTAATTTAAGAATGCAATGGAAGAGCAACAG
>NC_029793.2:95380254-95394285 GCF_000816755.2 Arachis ipaensis
TAAATAAGGAAGGATTAACAGTTTATCTAATCTGTAGACGAGATAAGACACTACCATCCTTATTGAAGTATCTTTCTATGACACGACGAGATATGTTCATAAAGAACTCGTCCATGTTGAGGATGAGATACATGTTTAAAAAAAATTGTTACATGTGCATAAGTGATACACATGTAACAATGATTTTCAGCTATATAAAGAGCTCATTCATATCATTGTGAATCCAATATCATATCTTCAATTATCTTCACATATTCTCTGAAATGTCTAATAGTGAGTGACACTCTACAGAATTTGAAAAATTTGATATTGATGAGGATGAGAATTTAAGGTTAGAGGGAGGGTACTAAAATTGGGTACATATTCTTCGCTCCTTTGGCAAGCTGAGGCTTCAAGTTTAAGCTTTTCTGGGTCATAGCCAATGAACAAGTGTGTGCGATGTTTGAGGCCCATGGGAGAATCCTAGCACACAAAGTCATGGAGTTATACACCTACATCATCGTTGCATTATGCTACTCCAATTGATCACATGGAGGAGCACTCAGAGAAAGATGAGGAGTATATCGTTGAGATCACGGGTTCTTCTAGTAGCTCTAAGGAGGATGAGTTTATAGCAGATACTTGATGAGCAAAAATTGAAGCTCACGGATACCGGTAAGAATACCGAATCGCTCAAGTAATACCACAGTGAGTGGATATCATTCTCACAAGGATTAAAGGATTGAGCAAGCAAATATCAGATTAAATACCTAATTAGATTAAAAGAACCTGGATTGAAGGGGTCAAGATTGAGAGCTTTAGAACCTGAATGCTTGAATGCTTACGGACAGAGAGCTTGAATGTTGATTTGAGAGAAAATATTAATGGTGAGAGTCAAGGGCTTCAGAGATGTTTATGCTTTTAGAGAAATCAAACCTTGTTTACTATTTTGATGTTTGCAAAGATCTTTCATGACAAATCTTTAGTAACTGATTTTCAATTCCTTGGTTCCTTAGTTTTGCGAACATTAATTAGTCATCAATTAACTAATCAAGAGATTAAGAACAAAAACTGATTTAGTTTTCTAATAATATTTATAAATAGTCCTTAGGTCGAATTACTTGTCACATATTCAAGTTAGTCCTATTCAATTAAATCTTTGAAAGGAAAACAAATAATTTTCAAAAGTTGTTCAAGTCCGAATTATATGTCACTTATTCAAAATTAGAGTGATTGAAAATTATGTATGTGTCCCAGACTAATTGAACCATTATTTCTAACCGAATTTAAAGATTCATGTGAAAGAGATTTCAAGCTATAATTCAAATATCAAAATTTCCAATAATAATAAAAGAATTCCAATGGGATTAGCATACTTTCCGATACCACTAATCTGAATGAAGAACAAATAACTCAATTATGAAATAGATCAATGCAAGACTTCAAAATAAAACAAATGTAGATTAATAACCCATGGAAACAAAAACAGAGCTCCTAACCCTTTGACAAAAGATTAGTTACCCATGAAAAAATAAAGAAAATAGAAAGAAAAACTACGCTAAAGAATCAAATGTCTCGATTTAGATCCGAAGATCCTCCTCCTACATGCCTCCTCTTGTGAACAAGGTTTACTTATTTATATCCTAAGTTCTAGAATTCAAATTCAAAACTAATCCTAATTTTATCTTTCGGAAAGAAGATAAGATAACTAAATACATACTTCAAATTCAAATGAAAACAATAATTCAAATCAAATATAGAAGCAAATCCTAACAACTAAATCTTTTATGTTTATAGAAAGAATTAATAACTAATCTTCTAGAGTTTTCAATATTTTGGATGTGATTAAGGTTTCTAATGATGTGGATAATTAAGCTGGGCCTTAATTATTGCTTCCTGAGAGTTGTAATTGTCTTTCAGTTGGTCTTGCATTAGAGAAAATTGGGCAAAAAAAACCCAAAAATCAACTTCTAGGGAGGATAGACATCGGGCGTGTGTATGGAGTGTTTTTAGGATGCCCGGTAGATGAAAGGAGAAAAGAGGGTCGGCCGGGTGTAGAAGTTAGCTGCCGGGCGTTCTGAAACTAAAGGGCGAAGCCGCCGGTAATGGGTGCTGTCTGTTGGGCGTGCATTTTACGTTGTCTTGGGCGCTTATTTTTATGTCCCAAAGATGATGGTAGTATACGACTCAAACCAAATGTCTACTATAGATATATGCATATCATTTTGAAGCTCTAGACGTTAGCTTTTTAATGTAACTAGAACTGCCTCCTTTGAACCTCTAGAGCTCAAGTTATCATCGCTTGAGTATGAAGAGGTCAGGGCTCAGAACTTGTACCCCGGGCTGGTGGACATGTACGCCGGCCGTATATGTTTTGGGCTCCAACTTTCTTCCCTTTGGGAAAGGTTTTGTTCCTTAGACTATGCTTTTGCTGTACTTATATTTTTCTTATGAAAAAGCTTTAGATTCTTGCTTGTTTTTGAGCTAAAAACACCTGAAAATATAAAACACTATCTTAACTCCAAAAATTTGATTATTTATTAAATTCTATTTATAAAACATAAAAAATTTGATTAAAACCTAAGAAAACGAACAAAAAAGAACTTTAAAAATTGCTTAAAATGATGTGTCATCAATACTCTGTTGGGATGGTTTAGTGACGGATCAACTGATGCAGTTGCTACGGGCAAAACCAAAGCTAACTTCAAAAGAAGAAACACTAATGGATAAACAATATTTTTTCGAGTCTCAACCAATTTCTGAGAAAGAGTACCAATTCCATTTAAGTCTGAGAATTGATCGTCAGAGCGCACATCTAGTATGATGTTCTCAAGTTGACTGTCAAGTGCCAAAAGTTGAGTAGAAGAAAATTCTAATGGATAGAATTGAGCTAACTGGATCAACTTCTCTTTATCAAATGCAAAAAATGAGTTTCTTGGATTCAAAAAAGCTATATGATGAGTCTAAATTTGATGATAAATTTTGGATTGATTTGAGTGACCTACATTTATTCATCTAAATAGCATACTTTTGTGTTTTCTCTCTAAATTATGTCCAATTGTGAAAACATGCTATTTTGTGCTTATTTTAATCAATTTTATTCCACTTTCATTCCATTCGATGCCTTGACGGTTTTAATGAGTGATTTCAGGTGTAATAGGTTGGAATGGCTTAATAAGAGTGGAAGAGAAGTATGTAATTGGGAGAAAACATGAAGAAAACAAGGAGAAGCACATAGCCAAGTGTGCGTACGCACAACCTTCTATGCGTACGCACAAGAGCAGAATCAGCAATTGTGTGTACACACAGGTCCCTGCGCGTGACTTCATTAAAAAGTCACGTGGCTCACGATTTGGGAGGCTTTTTGGCCCATTTATGAAGGCTTTGGAGCATATAAGGAGGCTAGCAACACACACACACACTCATACAATACATTATACAATACACTTATGATAGTTTTAAGGTAGTTTAGCTTAGGTTTTCTCTCAATTTTTCTTAGGTTTAATTAGGGTTTATACTACAAGTTTGGAATTTTCTATTTTTGATCTTGGATTTTAGCTATTTCCATTGTAAGTATTTCTTAATTTTCTCTTTTATTGCACTACTTGTTCTACACTTTCTTATATTTAAATTTCCTTCATCAATACATATATAGTTTTGCAATTTTGAGTTTTGGTTAATGAATTTAATGTTTAGTGATTTTTATATGTTTATTGAGTTGCCATTATTGATTTTTCTCTTTGGTTGTTCATAGTTTTGAGTATTTTTCTAATTTTACCATGTTTTATGAATATGCCTACCATGTATTTGATGAAATGCCAATTTTGATTATGGGGTAAATTTCCATCCCTTGGCTTGGGAAAATGAGTATGTGGAATACTAGAGTCATAATGTCTGACATTTAGTGATAATTCTTGGGTTGTTAGTTGTTATTGTTTCCAGTAACGCTAGCTTTTTACTAAGGTAATTAGTTAGTTAGCTAGGATTTGTGGATTAATAACAATTATGCTCACTTGACTTACTCTTTGATGTTAAGGGTTGACTAGGTGAGATTAATCCATCATAATTATCATAGTTGTGGTTATGGCAAGGAAGGGATTCCATAACTCATCCCAAGTCAAGGCTTCCATTTATGTTTTGAACCACTCTTCACTCACTTTAAAGCTTTATTTGTCCATATTACATAGATAGTTCTTTTAATTCCTTTATCTGTTCATTAATTGCAATTTTGAGTGTTCTTTTATTTCTTAATTGCTTGCTTCATTAATGAAAATCCCTTCCTTCTCACAACCAAAATTGTACGCTCGTTGTCACTAGTTCCTAGGAAGAACGACCCAAGGTTTAACTACTCCCGGTTATTTTAAATTGAATTAAACATTGATTGAGAGGGTTACTTGTCGGTTTGGACTATGCTATCGACAAAGAAATTGTTTTGCTAAATTTTTGAACCGTCGTAATCCTCCTCATCACTATACAAAGAAGCAATTTAGTATTCACCCTTGTAAAACGATTATTGAGTCCTTGAATTTGTCTATCAACTACTTGATAGAATATCTCAACTTGAAAATGATGCAAATTTGATATCTTTTGAGCTTTACATCTTGATCTTCCTTGTGACAGAAATATATCATCCATGATCGGAACAGTAATATTATGTTTGTCACAAAATAGTGAGACTTCTCACAACCATCATTTCTTATATTTTGCAACCGTTTCTTAGACACTTGGCCTAATGCCATAGCATTTACAATGTCTTGATCATTACTTTGTAATGCTTGAGATAACTCATTAGTAATTCCTAAGATATTTTTCATCAAGTGCAAGTTGAAAATGAATTCAAAGGATTGAGAATGACATTCAATAAATGGCATGCTTCAAGTCTTTGTTCTGAATTATTTCCTTCTTCCTCAACATGTTCAAGAACATTAACCACGGAAGGAAATAAAGAAATTAATCTAAGTATAGTTCCATAGTGTGAATATCATGTAGTGTCTCCAGCTCTTTTTAAATCTATTTCTTGATTCAAACCACGTCCACTAGAAATTTTTTCACTTTTTAATGCTTCAATTGTCTTAGCCATCTGACTATCACGAAGCATATCTCTTTGTTTACACAAAACTCCAACAACATTGCACAAATTGGTTAACAAATTAAACAACAAAGCAATTTCAACTTTTTTTGTAATCGTTACAAGAGCTTACTGAAGTTGGTGGGCAAAGCAATGCACATAGAAAGCATAAGAATTTTCTTTCAATCTCAAAATTTTCAAACTATTAAATTCTCCTTACATGTTACTTGCACCATCATGTCCTTGTCCACGTACTCTTAATAAACTTGAATTATATATTTCTAATAATGACTCCAATGCTAATTTTAGAGATAAAGTATTGATGAGCGGATAATTTATACGCTTTTTGGCATTGTTTTTAGTATGTTTTTAGTAGGATCTAGTTACTTTTAGGGATGTTTTTATTAGTTTTTATGTTAAATTCATATTTCTGGACTTTACTATGAGCTTGTGTGTTTTCTGTGATTTCAGGTATTTTCTGGCTGAAATTGAGGGACTTGAGCAAAAATCAGATTCAGAGGTAGAAGAAGGACTGCTGATGCTGTTGGATTCTGACCTCCCTGCACTCAAAGTGGATTTTCTGGAGCTACAGAACTCAAAATGGCGCGCTTCCAATTGCGTTGGAAAGTAGACATCCAGGGCTTTCCAGAAATATATAATAATCTATACTTTGGCCGAGATTAGATGACGCAAAAGGGCGTTGAACGCCAGTTCTACGCTGCAGTCTGGAGTTAAACGCCAGAAACATGTCACGAACCAGAGTTGAATGCCAAAAACACGTTACAACTTGGCGTTCAACTCCAAAAGAAGCCTCTGCACGTGTAAACTTCAAGCTCAGCCCAAGCACACACCAAGTGGGCCCCGGAAGTGGATTTATGCATCAATTACTTACTTCTGTAAACCCTAGTAGCTAGTATAGTATAAATAGGACTTTTTATCATTGTATTCACAGTCTTGGTTACTCCGGTTCCCCTCTGGGGCCGAGACCAATGAACTCCATTATCACTTATGTATTTTTCAACGGTAGAGTTTCTGCACTCCATAGATTAAGGTGTGGAGCTCTGCTGTTCCTCATGATTTAATGCAAAGTACTACTGTTTTTCTATTCAATTCAACTTATTCCGCTTCTAAGATATCCATTCGCACCCAAGAACATGATGAATGTGATGATTATGTGACGCTCATCATCATTCTCACTTATGAACGCGTGCCTGACAAACACTTTCGTTCTACATGCAAACAAGCTGCAATGAATATCTCTTGGATATCTAATACAGGGGACCGAGTCCGAGTTATTAGTGTCTTCGTGGTATAAGTTAGAACCCATGGATGGCCATTACTGAGATCCAGAAAGTCTAAACCTTGTCTGTGGTATTCCGAGTAGGATCTGGGAAGGGATGGCTGTGACGAACTTCAAACTCGCGAGTGCTGGGCGTAGTGACAAACGCAAAAGGATAGTAAATCCTATTCCAGTATGATCGAGAACCTCCAGATGATTAGCCATGCCATGACAGAGCATTTGGACCATTTTCACAAGAGGAGGGGATTGTAGCCACTGACAACGGTGAGTATTTCTTTCTTTATTTTCTGTTTATTTATTATTATTATTCGAAAACTCCATAACCATTTGATATCCGCCTGACTGAGATTTACAAGATGACCATAGCTTGCTTCATACCAACAATCTCTGTGGGATCGACCCTTACTCACGTAAGGTTTTATTACTTGGACGACCCAGTGCACTTGCTGGTTAGTTGTGCGAAGTTGTGAAGTTATGTTTGGACCATGATGTTGTGCACCATTTTGTTGGCGCCATTGCCAGGGAGAGAACGAACAACAAATTTTACAACCTGAGTAACAATTTCGCATACCAAGTATTGGTATTACAAACATGAACAAGACCAGGAAAATGCCCCCTAACTTGTCCTTCTTTGTTCACATACCAAGAAACTGACATTTGCTCTTTAATAGAAATGTCTCGGGCTTCATGAACCAAAACAGCAAATAATTCATGCCCAAGATCATCAACAATAACTTTTGTCATTTCACTTACAGTAACTCTTACAATGTCTTTTTGGATTGAGGGTGCTATTAGTTTAAGATTCCCACGAGCATGTTTGAAAGCATGACCAATCTCTTCATTATGTTGTGCAAGAAAGTTTAGAAGTTCCAAAAAATTTTCTTTATTAACAGAATCATCTGTCTTATCATTACCACGAAAGGCCAATCCTTGTTGCAAAGGAAATCTAATACAATCAATTGTTGCTGTCAAGTGAATTTGATAATTCTTTTTAGCTTGCTCAGATTATTTTTCAATAGCAGCAGTGATGTGTTGTTTTGGTCTCATAGTGCTTTACTTTGTCTCCAAGCATGATTATGAGCGCCATCATGAATCCCAACATGAGTTTGTAGTCTCTCTTTTTTTTTCTAATTTGAAAAGCCATTAGTTACAAAAGTATCACCACCTTCAGTCTCGGGTTTCATAAGATAACAACAAAGATAAAAAAAACAACCTATTTGATATACTATACTCTAACCAGTTGCTATAGTCATCAAACTAATTAGGATTAAATCTTCAAAAAGAAGAACCACAAGCATTTTGCAGAAAATCATAAGTCCTTGGTTGAGAATGACGTTTTTGCAAATATGCACATCTAACTTTATCTCTGTCATTCGGATGATAACTTGAAATCTTTGGTTGTTGTCCTGGATCTACTATAAGACTCTCCACTTTGAATTTTAAAAACTTTCTTTTGTTAGAAGAGGTCAATGAATTATTTTGGGATCCAATCTCCAATGACATTGTTCTTTTGAAATATTTCTCCATTACTAAAAGAATAAAGTTATAAACCTAAGTTAATTAATTAATAAAAATAATTTACAATTCCACACAAATTTAAAAGTACAATATAAAATTATAAATGCAAAACATAAACCAAAGAAAAAGAAAATTACAAAAAAATATAACATCAAATTAAGAATGTATATAGTAAAAAAATACAAAAATATAGATGTTACACAATACAACTGCAGTGACAATAAGTCAGTAAGCCACCAAGGTGCAAACCACCGAATCCCTAAAATGACTACTCCACAACATTATTCCTTATCTTATAGCATCTTCCAATAACGAGATTCACTATAAATAATAATTCACAATTCCTATAAGGAGATTCATTGTAAAATCCAGTTAATTTTTAGCAACAAAATGCAATATCTTAATTCAATTATATATCAACATACACAAACATAAATCATCAAATAATCCAATTATTCAAACAAAATCAAATATTCAAATTCATAGTTTCACATCATTATCCTAATTTACATCAATTATTCAAATTTGAACAGTATCAAATTCTTATTTCTAAATTGATAAAATCAATTTTTACGGGAGAGTAGAGAGGCGAAACCGCGAGAGTGACACAGACACAGAGGCAGAGAGTGACAGAGACAGAGTGGCGAGAGCATGAGACCACGAGAGACAATGACTGAGCAATGAACCAGCGACGAGCCAGTGACGAACCAGGCAACGAGCAACGAGCCAGCAGGAGATAGTGAATGCAGAAACAACGAGCAAGCGAGCAGGCGATCAGGGCAGGTCAGGAGACACAGAGACAATGAGCCAGTAACAAGCCAGCAGCGTCAACAACTCCACAACAACGATTCGGATTGCGAATAGATGAGTAGGTAGGCGACGAGCTGTGCATCAGTTATACGAAGGTGAGAAGGAGAGCAGAGACAAAATTAAGAAAGGGGCGAAGGAGAAGGTGTTACAGGCTTAGGGATTTCAATTTTGGGGGTGGGGTCAAATTGTTTTCAAGAGTGGGGTTTAGGGTGGGGTCAAATTGTTTATGGGAATTCAATTTTGAGGGTAGGGTCAAATTATTTTTGGGAGTGGCGGCACCTATTTTTTTTTACTGAATGCTTCTTAGTAATTTGTCAAATTCTACTAGGGGCACTTGCCTTAACTCAACTATGAATACATCCATCCCTAGAGATGAACATTTCTGTTACCCGCATCGATTGTTGTGCCTGGTCTATCCAGTGTTCCTAGCTACTACCACACACTGCACCTTGATGCGATAGAGGAGAATTCACTTTGTGGCATCAATGCCTTAGGTGACGATTATAACTTTGACGGTGGCATTGAGCTTCAGATGGGTCGTCAGTTTAAGAGTAGAAAAGCTGTTCATATAGGGGTGAAGAATTATAGTATTCAGTGGGTAGCGAAGTACATAGTGATGGAATCTGATTATGTGAAGTAGCATTGTTGATGCTAAAAAGCTCAACTGGGTATCGAAGGAGCATATGCATGTCATGAGTTACATGTTTATATTTTAAGATGCCATTTATGAGTTCTGCTTTTTAGTCATGAGTTACATGTTTGTCGTCATATTGTATTACTAAGATGAAGGGAATATATATAGTCAAATGACCACTAATCATTTTGAGTGCATTAATGTTGTTTTAAGGGGTACTAAAAAATTGGCAGTTGTCTTGATTGTCTGATCCACTTACGAGAGGTTACTGCAACTATGTATACAAAACGGTCGTGAGGCATAAGCGCAACTTTCAGGTGGCCAACAGTTTTCACAGTGTTTCCTTCTAGCAATCTGGAAGAGTAGGAAAGATATACCGAAAATACGTGTCATACACTGTGACAAACGATCACAGGTATTTAGGGTGGAGGAGCTTGAGTCGCTACAAAGGTGGAGCTAAGTATCATATCGTGTTCGATTGAACCCTCAAATGTGTGACTTTGGCATGTTCCAATCGTTTCATTTTTCATGTCGCTATGCGATTGCGGCATGCGTAGCGGCAAGTATTGAGTAAGGTAGTTATGTCGACCCTGTATACAAGATGGAGTCTGTGTTAAAGGTGTACGAGATGGATTGACTGCCGATTGTGGATAAGAATTGTAGCCAGAATGCAAAGTTAAGGGTCGACCAGTGTCCACACACATTAGAAACGAGATGGACCTTGTTGAGCATCAGGAGAAGCATTTTGTTTTGTGTAGGCAGGTGTGTCACACACGTCAGTCTTCTTGAATGCACCCGCAGAGGGCCCATGATTACGTGTTGTAGTTTGTTATTTACGTTGTATTTTATATTGTCAGGGAAATTATCTTTCTTATGTTGTATTGCCTTCAATGTCCTTCTTATGTTGTGTTTATGTTTCAAGAAGTATTATGTGTACTAGTGGTGCACGAAATTAGAACTCACACAACTTTATCGGCAAGTGCACCGGATCATCCAAGTAATACTCCAGGTGAGTGAGGGTTGATCCCATGAGGATTGTTGGATTGAGCAAGAAATAATTATCTTGCTAGGCTTAGTCAGGTAAACAGTAAAAGATGGTTGTTGGTGTAAAACGCATAAGTAGTGAAAAGCAAGTAAATAAAGTAAATAAATAGGTTTGGTGTAAAACAATGATGAGAAAACAGTCAAGGTTTCGGAGATGTTTATCTTTTTAGATCAAAATATCTTACCAATTATTTTAACAGGTGATTTATTCCATGGCAAACCATAAGTGATTAAACCCTAATCTCTTAGTGATTTAGTCTCGTCTAATCCTTACCAAAAGCCACTCTCGTGGTCATTCAAGTTAGATCAAAGGGTGAAGTTCAGAAAACTAGTTTAGCGCCACAAAAACCTCAATTACCCAAAGCTAACAGGATTTTATGTCACTTATCCGATTAGTTCATGTAATTAGCAGTTTAGAAGGAGTCTTTTCAAGCTGTAGCTCAAGCGAGATAACTCTCTCGAGAATCACAAGAGCTCATGTAGAATATGGGTCATACTCTCGTTCTACCCAGATTCATAAGATTAAGAATGAAAATAACACCTTAGAATTGAATCAAACATTAATTAAAATAGAAGAATAATAATCTTAATCCATTGAAAGAAATAGAGCTCTTAACCTTAACCAGGAGGTTTAGTTGCTCATGACTTAGAAAAATAGGATTCTGAAAGTGTGGAAGGAAGAAGATCTCCTAAAACTAAGTGATCTCCTCCTTAAATACTAACCTAATAATAAATGCTAAACCTAAAAGATATTATTTTAAATTAAAAATTACAAAGATAAAATAAGATAAGCCTAAGAGGTGCTAAATCCACTTGGAGGCCCCAATTGGTGAGTGGGTCGGACAGCAAGCTGGCGTTCAATGCCAGGATTAGGGATTGAACACCCAGAGAAGAGTGTGCGCTTCTGACTTTATGCCACTGATGAACGGATAATTTATACACTTTTTGGCATTATTTTTACATAGTTTTTAGTATGATTTGATTAGTTTTTAGTATATTTTTATTAGTTTTTAATTAAAAATTACATTTCTGGACTTTACTAGGAGTTTGTGTATTTTATGTGATTTCAGGTATTTTCTGACTGAAATTGAAGGATGATAAACCATTAATTTATGGTTTATATTGTGTTTAATTGTGTGGTTTTATCAACTCTTTACCCACTTATTCATTAAAAAAAGCATGCATTTATAATTCCTTCCTAAAAATGCTTTATGGTTGAAAACTTGCTTCCTAGAGACTTTTAATTATGTATTTTAATTCTCCTTTATTCCATTCGATGCCGTGATCTGTGTGTTAAGTGTTTCGAGCTTTATAGGGCATGAATGAGTTGGAGATTGGAAAGGAAGCTTGCAAAAATGGAAGGAACACAAGAAATTGAGGAGATGACCAGAGAGAAATGACACGGACGCATGGCTCACGCGACCGCGCGATATAGAGGAAATTGCAGTGACGCGGACGCATGGCTCACGCGACCGCGCGGGTTGGAAACTGCATCAATGACGTGAAGGCGTGGACGACGCGCACGCGTGGCAAAGGAAACACTGAATGACTTGTCCGCATGAATGACGCGATCGCGTGACATGCGCGATCTGCATAATCTACAGAATTCGCTAGGGGCGATTTTGAGCCCTGTTTTGACCCAGTTTTTGGCCCAGGAAAGCAGACTAGGGCCAGGGATCATTGATGACAAGTCATCTTAGCCTAGTTTCACTAGCCTTTTTCTTTAGTTTTCAATTGAATTATGCACTTTCTTGAGCCATAAGCAAGCTAATTGGGTAGATTTTCATGTTTCCTTTGATTTAATCAACCATGTATTAATTCATGCTATTTCATGAGGTTTTATACTATAATTGTCATATATTATGAAAGAATGAATTTCTCATGATTTTAAGCATAGCTTTGATGTGTTTGGTTGATTAATGATAGGTGAAGAAAGCTTGGAGAAAGGTTGAAGCAAGAAGGAATAGCTAGGAGTAAAGAGAGGACAATGGAATAAGTGAAATTGAACCAGGAAGCAAAAAGCTGGACCTAAAGTTAGCCTCAAACTTTTGAACAAACTTTTGGGTGAAAAGTTAGCCCCAACGTTAGCCCCTAACTTTTGGGCTAACATTGGAACTTGAAAATCACTCCCTGGGCACCAAAAGTTTGCGCCAACGTTAGCCCCTAACTTTTGGGCTAACGTTGGCACATGAAAATCACCCCTGGGCACCAAAAGTTTGCGCCAACGTTAGCCCCTAAGTTGGTGGCTAACGTTGGCATAAGAAAAACCTCCCTGGCCACCAAAAGTTTGCGCCAATGTTAGCCCCTAACTTTTGGGCTAACGTTGGCACATGAAAAATACAAGGGGAGGAGCAAAAGTTTGCGCCAACGTTAGCCTCTAACTTTTGGGCTAACGTTGGCGCCATAAGTACACATTAGGAGGCCAACGTTGGAGCAAAAGTTAGACCCCTAACTTTTGTCCCAACGTGGATAGCAGCAAGTTATGGTGGCTGATATGAAAAGTTGGAGCAAAAGTTAGCCCCTAACTTTTGCTCAAACTTTTACTCCAACTTTTGCAAAACTCCAACCCGGTTCATTTGGTTCACTTTGGCAAGATCTAGACTCGGTTTTCTAGTCTCTGGGTCCTGAGATCTGAACTTTCAATTTCTGATTCTCTGTTTACTGTTTTCATGTTCATTTACTTTTCTGCTTCAAGATCCGATTTAACCCAAACCCTCTTCTACTTCTCTGCTTGATGCAAATTTACTTTTCCTTGTTTAATTTCTGAAAATCCAAGTCCCAATCCCCTTTACAATTCAAGTCATTTACATTTCTTCCACTTTAAGATTCCGCAATTTACATTTCTTGCATTCTATGTTTCTGCCATTTAATTTCTTGTTCTTTAAGATTCAGCAATTTATTTCCTGTTCTCTTTAATTCCATGCAATTTAATTTCTGCAAATCACAAAACACTCAACCAAATCTTGATTCGCTTGACTAAATTAACCACTAAGCTAAAATTGCTCAATCCTTCAATCCCTGTGGGATCGACCTCACTCCCGTGAGTTTTTATTACTTGATGCGACCCGGTACACTTGCCGGTTAGATTTGTGTGTTTTGGGAGAAATTCATTTTTCCTCCAAAATACTCATCAAGTTTTTAGCGCCGTTGCCGGAGATTGATTAGATTGATAATGATTAAGTGAGGTGGTGATCTAGATCAAGCATTTTTTCTTTAATTTTTGACTAACCCACTAACTGTTTGAAGTTTTGTCTCAACTGACTACACTCAATTTTCAAAAGTATCACTGTGTGTTCCGTTGTTGATTTTTATGTCGCAGAAAAAAAGAGCAGCCAGAGGGAAGGATATCATTGAAAATGAAGTTTCTGAGAAAGAAGAACATGCCAACATGAAGCCGCAAATCATTACACTAATAGAGAACAATTGTTCCTATGGTGGAAATCCATTGGAGGATCCTGAACAGCATCTATCTATTTTTCTGAGGATCTGTGATGTTGTCAATAATGATGTCTATAAGCTCTTGCTATTCCCTTTCTCACTAAAGGATGAGGCAGCACAATGGCTTGAAACTCTTCCCCAAGGAAGTATCACTAGTTTGGATGGTTTGGTTGCCAAATTTCTAGCCAAATTCTCTACATCCCAACAGAACATCAAGATGAAAGAGGGAACACATCCATT
>NC_029793.2:95402185-95408482 GCF_000816755.2 Arachis ipaensis
AGAAAGTAAAGAAAATACAAAAACAAAAAGAACATGGCCCAAGGCTCTGAGCATCAAGTACTAGGCAGAAAAAGAAAAAAAGAAACAAAAAAAAAAACTCAAAGAGTTGTTATCCTAGTAAATGCTTGTGGTTGAAGTGTGTCAAAGAAAGAGGCTTGAGCAAGTAAATCCTTAGGGGTGCTTTAACACCCAATACCTTAAAACCAACTGGTTTAGGAGTATTGATTGAAAGCTTAATTAAAGAGCCGCTTTGAGACATGATACTTAGAGTCGAGGCCAAAGCACAGAAACCATAAGCTGCTTCAAGGTGATTACATATAAAGAGATCTCCATGATACCATTTGGATGAAAATCCTAAGACCTAAGACTCCCAATATGTGAGGACTAGTAAGCACTGAAGCCCTTGCAAGAGCACATGATTTAGAGTTCACCCCACTGTACCTGATCACTTCACTCACTGGACTTTACAAGTTATTCTTCAATCCATCTTAATTGAAAGAACCTTGGAGCATAAATTTATTTCTTGCTTGAGGACAAGCAAGCTTTAAGTTTGGTGTTGTGATGACAAGTCATCTTAGCCTAGTTTCACTAGCCTTTTTCTTTAGTTTTCAATTGAATTATGCACTTTCTTGAGCCATAAGCAAGCTAATTGGGTAGATTTTCATGTTTCCTTTGATTTAATCAACCATGTATGAATTCATGCTATTTCGTGAGGTTTTATACTATAATTGTCACATATTATGAAAGAATGAATATCTCATGATTTTAAGCATAGCTTTGATGTGTTTGGTTGATTAATGATAGGTGAAGAAAGCTTGGAGAAAGGTTGAAGCAAGAAGAAATAGCTAGGAGTAAAGAGAGGACAATGGAATATAACTTGCAGAAAATTAAAGTGCAAGAAATTAAAAGAGCTTAAACTTAAATTGCAAGAAAAGTAAATGACTGAAACTTAAAATGCAAGAAACTTAAATTGCTGAATCTAAATTGCTAGGAAACTTAAATTGCATGAAGAATAAAGGGATTTGGGTATTGGGATTCAATTTGAACTAGAAAATGTAAATTTAAAGTAAATCAGAGAGCTATGAGATGAAGAGATTCAGATCAAGATCTCAATAGCAAAATAGAAATGGAAAATTGCTTGAAGAAACAAACCAACAAGGAAACTTAGATCAATTATCAAAACCTAAAAAGAAATTGACAATTTCAGCAAAGTAACAAAATCAGAGAGAAATTCTAAAGCTCAATTGTTCTCTTGTCAAAACAGAAAGGAAGAAATTGCAGAAGAACTAAAATGAAAACAGAAAAGAAGATTTCGATCCAATTTCCAATTCTTAGAACTATATAGAAGAAAAATAAAAGATGATTCTCAGATGAAAAATTCAGTGGAGTTCTTCAATCTGAATTCAAACCCAAAACAGAAAAATAGAAATTGCAGAAGAAAGAACAAACAGAAAGAAAACTCAGATCTAATCCCGATTCCCCAAATTCAAAAGAAAATTCAACGAGAGAAAAAAAGTAAAAGTAAAATAAAATGTGAAGTAAAAAGTCCTTCTCAAATCAAAATTTCTCCTATTTATACACTTTCTATTTTAGTCACTAAGCACTTTGGAATGGGCCTTTGGGTTTGTGAAGAAATAGATCCAAAATTGCACTTGATGGCATGGGTCAGGGTGCATTTGGTGATGCTCTAGTGGAGCGCTCAATTTACTTAGTGAACGTCCCGTTCACTTTGCCAAGCATGCCTCTTCACGTGCACTTTGGCTCCCTGGCGTTCACTTAGTGAACGGCACGTTCACTTGTTGAACGTTGCCTGGTGCGTGGCCCCTTGGTGTGCGCTTGTCTTCATGGGTGTTCACTTATTGAACACTGCGTTCATTATTTGAGCGCTGCCTAGCGCTCCCTTGGTCGAGCGCTTCTCCTAGCGCTCCCTTGGTTGAGCACTACGTTCATTCCTTTGAGCGCCCTTAGTGTATGGATGGCCAAAAGCTTGCCTCCAAAGCTGGAAAGTCCGAAAACGTTCACAAAGTGAACGCTACGTTCACTTCCAAAGTGAATGCTGGCCTAAAAGCGTTGCTGAGTGTGGCGTTCTCTTTGTGAACGTAATGCTTCCCTGATTGGCCTCCCCCTTTTCTTCATTTCTTCACCTACAAGCAACCAAACAAACAATCAAATTATCACCAAATTCACAAGGTCTTTGCATCATTCATGAAATCAATTAATTCTAGCATAAACCCTATGATTTTGTGTAAAATAAATGATGGTTGATTGATTCAAAATAATCATGAAAATCCACTTCAATTACTTACTTATTGTGCAAGAAAGTGCATAAAACCTACTGAAACAATTGAAAAATGCTTGTAAAACTAGCATAAGATGACTTGTCATCAGTGGGTATCAGAATTATGCAGCAGATTCCCCTGTTTCCTTCCTCTCAATGTTTCAGGCAACGTTGGTGGTCCAACTTTGGCCACCAACGTTGCTTCCACTTCATCCTTCAATGGCTATTCTTCAACTTCCTTTTATGCATTTCTCCATCTATCATCAAGCAATATATGCATCAAAGCCTTGCTAATATCATGAGAGATTACATCATTCTTAGCACACAAGTAATTATGGCATAAATCTCATAAAAAAGCAGCAAATTAACTATGTTTGAATGAATCAAGGTGTGTATGAACTTTTAACCCAAATGATTGCTTATAGCTCAAGAAAGTGCATAAAACCTAATGAAACCAAAAGAAAAAGGATAGTGAAACTACCCTAAGATGCCTTGGCATCACAACACGAAACTTAAATCTTGCTTGTCCCCAAGCAAGCACTGAATTATGAGAAGAATGAATGAAACAGAAGGTAGTACATATCCATATCAGCAAGTGATTGAAATTGATTCATGGGATTTTATGCAGAGAATGTTGCAGCTCACTTTTATTGACTCTTAGGTGCGAAGTGCCCCTTTAAGCATCAACCAACATACTGCTATGACCTCTTATTATTCATCCTTGGTTTTTGATTTCCTTTCACTTAGAACTTATTCCTCACTTGTAGCTTAGTGTCATGTGTTGTAGCAGCTTCTTGGCTTATTTTCACTCAACACATATTCACCACAGACACTTGGCTCACAATTCTTCTTAAGACATTGATGCTCAGCACTTCTTTGGGTTACTAAATGCCTTGTAACTAGGTTGCGCTTGATAATGGAATTTTGGTTGATAATCCTGAATTAGTTAACCCAAGTTACCAAGTGTTAAAGCACTCCTTAGAACCTAATCATCCAAGCAGATCCTAGTACAAAGACACCACAGGCATATGTCTTAAGGTCCAAGCTATTGGTGTCTAGCCTTGTTCTTTGTTTCTTCCATTTTTGTTGCCACTTTTGGCTTTTCTTTTTTCTTTCTTTTTATTTGTTTTCTTTCTTCCAAGGGGCTTTATTTGCTAAGAATTCATAGACAGCAGCCAAGTTCACACTAAAGAGGGACACTCTACCTTTTATTAATTATTAGCGAGCTAGCTACACCATCAGACATGTATACCACCACTCAATCTTTATTTTATTCCTTACCAAATGGAACTATTTCACTTCTGTTCTTGATATGTGTGTTAAGTGTTTTCAGATATTATAAGGCAGGAATGGCTTGGAGGATGAGAAGAAAGCATGCAAAAGTGGAAGAAATACAAGAAGTTGGAGAAATTGCTAAGCTGTCCGGCCTGATCTCTTCGCACTCAAACGGCTATAACTTTAGCTATAGAGGTCCAAACGACGCGGTTTTAGTTGCGTTGGAAAGCTAACGTCCGGGGCTTCGATTTGATATATAATATGTTATAGTTCCCCTAACGCTAGGCGACGTAATCGCGTGATCCATGCGGCCGTGTTGCAGTGACGGAAATCCAGCGTGGCAAAATTCGAAACCAGCGAATTCTGGACTGTTTTTGACCCAGTTTGCGGCCTAGAAAACACGGATTAGAGGCTATAAAGTGGGGGACTGTATCCATTCATGAGGAGGCTCTCATAGTTCACTTCTCATGATTTAGATTAGTTTTGAGAGAGGTTCTCTCCTCTCTCTCCCTTAGGATTTAGGACTTCTCTTAGTTTTAGGAGTGACTCTCAATCCCAGGTTCTTTATTTTTATATAATTTATGAACTGTTCCAGATTACTTGAATTAATGTTATTTGAGGTATTTCAGTTATTATTGCTCTCTTTTATTTACGGTTCATTACGGTTGGAAGCTTTAAGTTTAAGAGTAAAGGTTGGTATAGAGCTCAACTGAATGGGTCTAGGACGCTGTTTGGTAGCTGCAGTGAGAATTCAAATCACTTATCACCCAGTTGGAAAAATACAGATCCCGACATGAATGGGTGTAAAAGTAAGATTTGGGATCCTGGAATCTGCTATGACATTTGTCACCTCGGGAGCCTAAGAATCTGTTTGAAGCTTCTTAAGGGCTTTACATGCTTAGTTTGGGACCCCGGAGGTTACTGGAAGTACAAACACTGGTGGGGATTCCTGGATGAGTTCAAGCATAAGCCACCATAACAGGAAGCTCATCAAATGTCCAACTTAAGGACTTTAACTAAAAGTGCTAGGTGGGAGACAACCCACCATGGTATAATCGTTCCTTTTTCATTTTTATTTAGTTTTATTTGTTTTTGAAATTTTATTTTATTTTATTATATTGAACCTGGAGTTTTGCATCACATTCATATTAACACTGCATTCTGTATCTTTTCAGATTAAAAAAAAAAAAGCGAGCACGCGACGCGACCGCATCAGCGACGCGTCCGCGTCGCAAGGAGATGAGAGAATAATAAATTGAACAGAATGTTACGCAGGAGCAGCGCTGGAGGCATGCCAATGGCACAAATCACCCCACGCGACTGCGTCATATGGGAATAATTGCCTCCCACGCGACCGCGTCACCCACGCGGCCGCGTGACCTGAAATCGGCGTAAAAAGGGTGCATGGCCGAAAGTTGTGCTGGAGTTGGGCTGGACTCGTGCTGGCAGCCCAAGCCCTCCCACGCGAACGCGTGCCCAACGCATCCGCGTCATATTGGAAATAAGGCCACTCACGCGATCGCATGCCCCACGCGACCGGGTCACCCTGGATTTTGGCAATACTAAGATTTGAACAGAGAGTTGTGCGACCGCGAGGCTGCACTCGCGCCACTAGCACAAATCGAGTCACGCGATCGCGTGCCCCACGCGTCCGCGTCACCCAACCTTATCGCGCACCACGCGACCGCATCACCCACGTGACCGCGTCACCAGCGTCGCACAACCTATCCAGATTAGTGCCAATTTTCTTATCTTTTCTTCTTCGAACCCTTATTCTTCTTATCTTTTCTTATTTCTTTCTTCTTGCTTTCTTATGTTCTCTCACTTCCATTCTATTTTATTTAATTTACTCATTCATTGCATATTTTTATTTTTTTAAAATTATTATTGGAGTTCAAATGATTGCATCTTCTCTTGAATTATTTTGGGTACTTAGTGACTTGTTTTATTTTGAATAGGTAATATTATTTATATCAATGCCAATCTTTTATACCTGTATTGCTTTTACATTCATATGAATTTATATTATCTCTCCTTACCCACACTCTCTCCCTCATTGTTGCAATATTTTGCACCACTAGTATGCCATGTGCTTCTATTATTTTCTCACTTGCATGTTGTAGCTACCATGTAATTGAGACCCTCATTTTTGGCATTAACCAACCCATGTTTTATTTGTTTTCTATCTTTGCTTTGGGTTACTTTCCTTCCCTTTTTCTTTCAGGATGGCCACCAGGAAGAGAACCGGAAGACGTTTACATGGGAGAGACAAACAAGTTCCTACGCACATTCCTTGATGAGAAAAGCGTCAGCTGAAACAACCCGTCCACCTGCACATCTCAGCATGCACCGAGGACGGTGCAATCTTTAAGTGTGGGGAGGTTGATACCGATCTCCATGGGTTAGTACTTTCCTGTCTCAAACACCAATATTCTATTTTCTTTGTTAATTGTTGCATTTGCATATTTAATTGCATGTTTATTTGATTTTTGCATTTAGTTACTGCTTGGTTAAAATAATAAGTTTCTTCTTAAGATCCTATTTTTTTGAAAATTTTTACTAACCTTAAGCAGAAAAATAAATTAATTATCCCAAATTGAATCTTTGGTTAGCTTAAGTTAGAGATTGTGCATCAATTAAGTGCGGGAAAATTGTGGGAATATGGGTTGATAAGGGAATGTAACATGTTTCTAATTTATTTGAATATTAGGAATTTGGGAACCTACTCATGAAAAACCAAAATA
>NC_029793.2:95408507-95412876 GCF_000816755.2 Arachis ipaensis
GTTTGGTTAAAGGTGATTAAGTTTAGTATGTTATTTTTCGTTCACTTGAACATTCTTTTGTCGAGTACTTTCGTCCCTTGTATCTTAGTTCGTAACTTGGGAGTGATCATCACACATAGTGAGATTAGAGAGTTCACATATCCCAATAAGTGAGATGAGAAGAGATCAGTACGAAAGATTTGGAACAAGAAGTAGATTGGTTAGTTGTTATAAATTATATGGTATTTGTCTTGGAGAACTTATTTACTCTTAACCAAGTAAGTCAAAGCATTTAGCATGTAGTTGCATTCATAGGTTGCATTTCATACCATTCCTCTTCATCTTTATAGCTTCTCTTGAGCTTAGCATGAGGATATGCTAGTGTTTAAGTGTGGAGAGGTTGATAAACTACTATTTTATGGTTTATCTTGTACTCAATTGAGTGGTTTTTATCTACTCTTTACCCACTTATTCATACTATTTGCATGGTTTTATATTTCCTTCCTAATTATGTGTTTTGATTGAAAACATGCTTCTTTGATCTTATATTTGCTTATTATTAATCCTTTCTTATTATCATTAGATGCCTTGATATGTGTGTTAAGTGTTTTCAGATATTATAAGGCAGGAATGGCTTGGAGGATGAGAAGAAAGCATGCAAAAGTGGAAGGAATACAAGAAGTTGGAGAAATTGCTAAGCTGTCCAGCCTGACCTCTTTGCACTCAAACGGCTATAACTTTAGCTACAAAGGTCCAAACGACGCGGTTCCAGTTGCGTTGGAAAGCTAACGTCCGGAGTTTCGATTTGATATATAATATGTTATAGTTCCCCTGAAGCTAGGCGACGCGACCGCGTGATCCATGCGGCTGCGTCGCAGTGACGGAAATCCAGCGTGGCAAAATTCGAAACCAGCGAATTCTGGACTGTTTCTGACCCAGTTTGCGGCCCAGAAAACATGGATTAGAGGCTATAAAGTGGGGGATTGCATCCATTCATGAGGAGGCTCTCATAATTCACTTCTCATGATTTAGATTAGTTTTGAGAGAGGTTCTCTCCTCTCTCTCTCTTAGGATTTAGGACTTCTCTTAGTTTTAGGAGTGACTCTCAATCCCAGGTTCTTTATTTTTATATAATTTATGAACTGTTCTAGATTACTTGAATTAATGTTATTTGAGGTATTTCAGTTATTATTTCTCTCTTTTATTTATATGATTATTGCTTCCCATCTGAAGGCATTCTTATTTCAGTAGATTTACTTTTTCCCTTTTGGTCTTGGTTAAGAAATCAGTAACTCAGGAATTATCCAACTTAATAGCATAATTGTTAATTGTCATCTTGCCAATTGAGTTGAACTTCAATAATCCCAATCTTTTCTTAGGAAATAAATAGGATTCGAAGATCAAACCAATTTGTCCCTTGACTTTCCTTTACTTTAGTAAAGGTTGACTAAGTGGAATTAAGATTCAATTTTCATTATCATTGATAAGGATAACTTGGTCTGGACTTCCAATTTCTCTTACCTTGCCAAAAGCTTATTTTACAGTTATTTATTTATTTTTTTTGTCATATAACATATTCCCACCTTACTTCCAAAACCCCAATTTACAAACTCATAACCAATAATAAGAACATACCTCCCTGCAATTCCTTGAGAAGACGACCCGAGGTTTAAATACTCAGTTATCAATTTTAAAGGGGTTTGTTACTTGTAACAACCAAAACGTTTGTACGAAGGGATTTCTGTCGGTTTAGAGACTATATCTACAACGCGACTGTTTTTATGAAATTCTTTACTGGCAAAAATCCTAACGTCAATCTTCCCTAGCCTTGGTGTTCTCTTTGTCCTTGGATGATGGTGCATCGCTTTTCCCAAAGGTTTGATTGTCTTCCTGTAAAACTATTGGAAGTTGCTTGTTTCCCAAGCACTTGAGAAATGGTAAGTCTGCATGTATGCTTGTGATTTTCTGGATTTAAGTTAGTGAATACATACATGAAACATCAAATGCTTCTAAAACCATGACCTGTGACTAAAATTGAAGCAGTTGTTAAGTAGTTTCCCTGATTGTTTAGAGCTGGTGATCAAACTGAGGGTTGAAAGGTAATTTAATATTTGGTGGAACACCAAACTTAGCATCCCACATTCACCCTTGAATTATTTTGGTGTGCAACACCAAACTTAGCTCATTGCAATGTAGAATAATCTTCTTAACTCTTTTTTTTATTGACAAGCTATGAAAAGAAAATTACCTTTGGTTGGATTGTCTCCAGGTGCACGAAATCGTGATCTTCAACAATGGCGCCAATGGCTTGGTGCTCTCAAACGTGAATCACACTTTTGTCACAATTCTGCACAACTAACCAGGAAGTGCACTGGGTCGTCCAGGTAATAAACCTTACGTGAGTAAGGGTCGATCCCACGGAGATTGTCGGCTTGAAGCAAGCTATGGTCACCTTGTAAATCTCAGTCAGGCGGATTCAGATAGTTATGGAGATTTGATAATTAAAATATAATTGAAATATAAACTAGGATAGAGATACTTATGTAATTCATTGGTGAGAATTTCAGATAAGCGTATAGAAATGCCTTTCGTTCCTCTAAGCCTCTGCTTTCCTGCTGTCTTCATCCAATCATTCCTACTCCTTTCCATGGCAAGCTTTATGTAAGACATCACCATTGTCAATGGCTACATCCCATCCTCTCTGTGAAAATGGTCCAATGCGCTGTGACTGCATGGCTAATCATCTGTCGGTTCTCGATCATACTGGAATAGGATTTACTATCCTTTTGCGTCTGTCACTACGCCCAGCACTCGCGAGTTTGAAACTCGTCACAGCCATCCCTTCCCAGATCCTACTCGAAATACCACAAACAAGGTTTAGACTTTCCGGATCTCAAGAATGGCCATCCATGGGTTCTAACTTATACCACGAAGACTCTAATATCTCGGACTCGGTCTTCTATATTAGATATCTAAGAGATACTCATTCTAGCTTGTTTGCATGTAGAACGGAAGTGTTTGTCAGGCACGCATTCATAGGTGAGAATGATGATGAGCGTCACATAATCATCACATTCATCATGTTCTTGGGTGCGAATGGATATCTTAGAGAAGGAATAAGCTTGAATTGAATAGAAAAAGAGTAGTACTTTGTATTAATTCATGAGGAACAGCAGAGCTCCACACCTTAATCTATGGAGTGTAGAAACTCTATCGTTTAAAATACATAAGTGATAAGGTCTAGGCATGGCCGAATGGCCAGCCCCCTAAAAGTGATCAAAGGATCAAAAGATAATCCAAAGATATCCAAAGATGTTCCAAGGATGTAAATACAATAGTAAAAAGTCCTATTTATGCTAAACTAGTTACTAGGGTTTACAAAAATGAGTAAATGATGCAGAAATCCACTTCCGGGGCCCACTTGGTGTGTGCTTAGGCTGAGCATTGAGCTTTACACGTGTAGAGGCTTCTCTTGGAGTTGAATGCCAGTTTGTAACCTATTTCTGGCGTTTAACTCCACTTTGCAACCTGTTTCTGGCGTTTAACTCCAGAATGCAGCATGGAACTGGCGTTGAACGCCAGTTTGCGTCATCTAAAATCGAACAAAGTATAGACTATTATATATTTTTGGAAAGCCCTAGATGTCTACGTTCCAACGCAATTAAGAGCGCGCCATTTGGAGTTCTGTAGCTCCAGAAAATCCACTTTAAGTGCAGGGAGGTCAGAATCCAACAGCATCTGCAGTCCTTCTTCAACCTCTGAATCTGATTTTTGCTCAGGTCCCTCAATTTCAGCCATAAAATACTTGAAATCATAGAAAAATACACAAACTCATAGTAAAGTCCAGAAATGTGAATTTTAATTAAAAATTAATATAAATATACTAAAAACTAACTAAATCATACTAAAAACTATGTAAAAACAATGCTGAAAAGCGTATAAATTATCCGCTCATCACAACACCAAACTTAAATGGTTGCTTGTCCCCTAGCAACTGAAAATCAAATAGGATAAAAAGAAGAGAATATACTATAAATTCCAAAATATCAATGAAACTTAGCTCTAATCAGATGAGCGGGACTTGTAGCTTTTTGCCTCTTGAATAGTTTTGGCATCTCACTTTATCCATTGAGGTTCAGAATGATTGGCATCTATAGGAACTTAGAATTCAGATAGTGTTTTTGATTCTCCTAGTTCAGTATGTTGATTCTTGAACACAGCTACTTTATGAGTCTTGGCCGTGGCCCTAAGCACTTTGTTTTCCAGTATTACCACCGGATACATAAATGCCACAGACACACAACTGGGTGAACCTTTTCAGATTGTGACTCAGCTTTGCTAAAGTCCCCAATTAGAGGTGTCCAGGGTTCTTAAGCACACTCTGTTTTTG
>NC_029793.2:95415835-95449208 GCF_000816755.2 Arachis ipaensis
TATTACCCTTGCCTTTTGGTTTTAAGGGCTATTGGCTTTTTGCTCTTGCCTTTTGGTTTAAAGAGCTTTTGGTTTTTTCTGCTTGCTTTTTCTTTTTCTTCTTTTTTTTTCGCCATTTTTCTTTTCTCCTTTTTTTTTCTGCAAGCTTCTGTATTCACTGCTTTTTCTTGCTTCAAGAATCATTTTTATGATTTTTCAGATTATCAAATAACATTTCTCTTTTTTCATCATTCTTTCAAGAGCCAATATATTTAACATTCATAAACAACAACTTCAAAAGACATATGCACTGTTCAAGCATTCATTCAGAAAATAAAAAGTGTTGCCACCACATCAAAATAATTAAACTAGTTTTAAGGATGAATTCGAAACCATGTACTTCTTGTTCTTTTGTAATTAAAAGATTTTTCATTCAAGAGAGGTGATGTATTTATATTCATAACTTTAAGGCATAGACACTTAGACACTAATGATCATGTAATAAGACACAAATATAAATAAACATAAAGCTCAAAAATTGAAAAACAGGAAAATAAATAAACAAGGAGATTAAGGAATGAGTCCACCTTAGTGAGGGTGGCGTCTTCCTCTTCTTGAAGAACCAATGGTGCTCTTGAGCTCCTCTATGTCTCTTCCTTGTCTTTCTTGCTCCTCCCTCATAGCTCTTTGATCTTCTCTAATTTCATGGAGGATGATGGAGTGCTCTTGGTGCTCCACTCTTAGTTGTCCCATGTTGGAACTTAATTCTCCTAGGGAGGTGTTGATTTGCTCCCAATAATTTTGTGGAGGAAAGTGCATCCCTTGAGGCATCTCAGGGATTTCATGGTGAGGAATATCCTTATGCTCATGTTGAGGTCCATGATCTCTTGTTTGCTCCATCCTTTTCTTAGTGATGGGCTTATCCTCTTCAATGAGGATGTCTCCCTCTATGTCAATTCCAGCCGAATTACAGAGGTGACAGATGAGGTGAGGAAAGGCTAACCTTGCCAAAGTGGAGGACTTGTCAGCCACCTTGTAGAGTTCTTGAGGTATAATCTCATGAACTTCCACCTCCTCTCCAATCATGATACTATGGATCATGATGGCCCGGTCTATAGTAACTTCAGACCGCTTACTAGTAGGAATGATTGAGCATTGAATGAACTCTAACCATCCCCTAGCCACTGGTTTGAGGTCATGCCTTCTTAGTTGAACCGGCTTGCCTCTTGAGTCAATTTTCCATTGAGCTCCTTCCTCACATATGTCTATGAGGACTTGGTCCAACCTTTGATCAAAGTTGACCCTTCTTGTGTAGGGGCGTGCGTTCTCTTCCATCATTGGCAAGTTGAACGCCAGCCTTACATTTTTCGGACTGAAATCTAAGTAATTCCCCCGAACCATAGTAAGCCAATGCTTTGGATTCGGGTTCACACTTTGATCATGGTTCCTAGTTTTCCATGCGTTTGTATAGAACTCTTGAACCATTAGGATCCCGACTTGTTGAATGGGGTTGGTGAGAACTTCCCAACCTCTTCTTTGGATCTCAAGTCGGATCTCCAGATACTCATTCTTTTTGAGCTTGAAAGGAACCTCAGGGATCACTTTCTTTTTGGCCACAACTTCATAGAAGTGGTCTTGATGGACCTTTGAGATGAATCTCTCCATCTCCCATGACTCAGAGGTGGAAGCAATTGCCTTCCCTTTCCTCTTTCTAGAGGTTTCTCTGGCCTTAGGTGCCATTAATGGTTATGGAAAAACAAAAAGCTATGCTTTTTACCACACCAAACTTAAAATATTTGCTCATCCCCGAGCAAAAGAAGAAAGAAAAATAGTAGAAGAAGAAGAAAATGGAGGAGATGGAGGGTGAGGTGTTTTCGGCCAAAGGTGAATTTAGGGTTGTGTTGTGTGAAAATGAAGAAGGAATGATGGGTTTATATAGGAGTGGGGGGAGGGTGAAGTTTCGGCCATTAGGGTTGGGTTTGGGAGGGAAATTAGTTTGAATTTGAAGGTAGGTGGGGTTTTTGGGGAAGAGAGGATGTATGTGAGTGGTGAAGAGGTGATGGGGAAGAGTGATTGAGTTGATTGGTGAAGGGTATTTGGGAAAGAGAGTCATAAAAAGGTGTGAAGAGGAGAGAAGAAGGGTAGTGGGGGTCCTGTGGGGTCCACAGATCCTGAGAGAATCCTGTGGGGTCCACAGATCCTGAGGTGTCAAAGGTTTTTCATCCCTGCACCTTTTAGACGTGTAAAACGCCCTATACATGCAATCCTGGCGTTTAACGCCAGACTGCTGCTTGTTTCTGGCGTTAAACGCCACTTCCATACTCTGTTCTGGTGTTTAACGCCAGGTAGTTGCTGGTTTCTGGCGTTAAACGCCAGCTTGGTGCTTGTTTCTGGCGTTAAACGCCAGACAGATGCTTGTTTCTGGCGTTTAAACGCCAGACTGCTCTCCTCCAAGGTGTGCTATTTTTTTCTACTGTTTTTCATTTTGTTTTTGATTTTTTAGTAGTTTTTGTGACTCCATATGATCATCAACCTAATAAAACACGACATAACAATAGAAAATAAATAAATATAATTAGATAACATTGGGTTGCCTCCCAACAAGCGCTTCTTTAATGTCAATAGCTTGATAGTGAGCTCTCATGGAGCCTCACAGATGTTCAGAGCATTGTTGGAACCTCCCAACACCAAACTTAGAGTTTGAATGTGGGGGTTCAACACCAAACTTAGAGTTTGGTTGATTTGGCATTCAGCTTCATGATTGCACCAAGGTACTTGGCAACTTGCTCTTCGGTGACATCTTCATTCTCTTCAGAAGAAGAATACTCATCAGAGCTCATGAATGGCATAAGGAGGTTCAATGGAATCTCTATGGTCTCTAGATGAGCCTTAGATTCCTTTGGTTCCTCAGAGGGAAACTCCTTGTTGATCACTAGACGTCCCAGGAGGTCTTCCTCACTGTGATTCACGTCCTCTCCCTCCCTTGTAGGTTCGGCCATGATGGTTAAATCAATGGCCTTGCACTCTCTTTTTGGATTCTCTTCTGTATTGCTTGGGAGAGTACTAGGAGGAGTTTCAGTGACTCTTTTACTCAGCTGGCCCACTTGTACCTCCAAATTTCTAATAGAGGACCTTATTTCATTCATGAAACTTAAAGTGGCCTTAGATAGATCAGAGACTATATTTGCTAAGCTAGATGGATTCTGCTAAGAATTCTCTGTCTGTTGCTGAGTGGATGATGGAAAAGGCTTGCTATTACTAAACCTGTTTCTTCCGCCATTATTAAAGCCTTGTTGAGGCTTTTGTTGATCCTTCCATGAGAAATTTGGATGATTCCTCCATGAGGGATTATAGGTGTTTCCATAGGGTTCACCCATGTAATTCACCTCTGCTATTGCAGGGTTCTCAGGATCATAAGCTTCTTCTTCAAAAGATGCCTCTTTAGTACTGTTGGATGATTCCTTCAATCCATTCAGACTCTGAGAGATCATATTGACTTGCTGAGTCAATATTTTATGCTGAGCCAATATGGCATTCAGAGTATCAATTTCATGAACTTCCTTCCTTATAGGCATCCCATTATTCACAGGATTCCTTTCAGAAGTGTACATGAACTGGTTATTTGCAACCATGTCAATGAGTTCTTGAGCTTCTGCAGGCGTTTTCTTTAGGTGAATGGACGGCTCTTTTAAATAAGCTTTCAATCAATACTCCTAAACCAGTTGGTTTTAAGGTATTAGGTGTTAAAGCACCCTTAAGGATTTACTTGCTCAAGCTTCTTTCTTTGACACAACTCAACCACAAGCATTTTACTAGGCTACCAACTCTTTGAGTCATTGTTTCTTCTTTCTTTTCTGCCTAGTAATTGATGCTCAGAGCCTTGGGCCATGTTCTTTTTATTTTTGCATTTTCTTTTCTTTCTTTTTGTTTTGTTTGCTGCTTCTTGGATCAATAGATTTTTGAGAATCTCCACAATACTTCTTTGAACTTCATGTCCCGCCTATGAGCTCTCATGCAAGTTTTCACAAGCATGCAACCTCAATACATGATCATACAACTAGAACCACCACTTCTCCTAATCTTTTGCTTGCCTCAAAATTGTTTAATTCCTCAATCCTTCTTTTCAAAGAACTTTCATGTGATGCATTTCTTGAAAATTGAGTGCAAACAAGTTTTGAAGATGAGAATGTTGTGAATGATCAAGCCTCTTGCTTATTGAATTATAAAGAAAGACTATGCTATGCAGACAAGCAGGGCAGATAAGGATACAATCCAACTTTCAATTACAGCAATATTTGATGCAAAACAATTACTTAACAATACAACCTGTTGAAGTTTACTTGCTTTCCTTCTTCTCATCATCATTGTTGCTGACCTTCATGTTCATCTTTCTCCTTTTTGATGATGTTCAAATCTCCAACAGCTTGTATGACATTCTGCAATGATATTGAAAGTTGCTTGTTCCCCAAGCACTTGGAAACAATGGTTAATTTTTCATGATTTATTTGCGGGCTTTTTGAACTTACTTTGGTGTGGGAACACCAAACTTAGTACCTTGCCAATGGTTAACCATTTGTGATAATTTCTTTTTCTTTTTCAAAAGCAAAAGAACTGGAAACTAAGAAAAACAGTAAAATGGCTACTAGTTCATCCAGTATGCTTGAAGCCTACATTATGCAGAAAGTGAGAAAGTGTTTTATAATGGGATTTTGGTGAAACACCAAACTTAGAATCCTGCATTCTCCTTTAGATTGTTTTGGTGTGCAACACCAAACTTAGCTTCTTGCATTATAGATAAAACTAATTAACCTTTTTATTAAAAAAGTTATGAACAGAAAACTACCTCAGGTTGGGTTGCCTCCCAACAAGCGCTCTTTTATTGTGACTAGCTTGACATCTTGCTCGTTGATTATGGAGGCTGGAAATCATAATGCCTCAGTTTTTCTCCTCTTGCTGTAGGATTCCTTTCCTCCATGACCTGCACAATCACAAACAATCCAAATGAAAATTGGATATTCTCATGCCAGAATGTAGTCAGAGGATTAGTTGACACCATGTGTCAAACAGTTGGTAAACTTGAGAGATTAAACTGAGAGGAAGAGAAGTGAATTCTCCTTCCCCAAGACAAAGAAATTAAAGATCACTCAATATCCAAAGCTCTCCGAAAATTATTATGAAAATTCCAAAAGAAAGCTCCCCGAAGAACTTGAATTCTATCTTATTTATACACTTTCTTCAAATGATCTTCAAGCCTTGAGTTGGGCCTTTGCTCTTGGTGGAATTGGGTTGAAAGAGGCCTTGGTTGATTGCTCTTGAAGTTTGGAGAAGAACCGAAGTGAACCAATTGAACCGGTTTTGAGGTTAGCAAAAGTTGGACCAAAAGTTTGAGCCAAAGTTAGGGGTCTAACTTTGGCTCCAACTTTTCATATCAGCTAGCACAATTTGCTGGTATGGACGTTGGTGCCAACGTTAGGGGTCTAACTTTGACCCTAACGTTGGCCTTGCCTAATGTGCTTGTGGCGCCAACGTTAGCCACCAAGTTAGGGGGCTAACGTTGGCGCAAAATTTTGCTCCTCTCCCTTGAATTTTCATGTACCAAGTGTACATGAACTGGTTATTAGCAACCATGTCAATGAGTTCTTGAGCTTCTACAGGCGTTTTCTTTAGGTGAATGGATCCACCTGCAGAATGCTCCAGTGACATCTTTGATAGTTCAGATAGACCATCATAGAATATATCCAGGATGGTCCATTCTGAAAGCATGTCAGAAGGACACTTTTTGGTCAGTTCCTTGTATCTCTCCCAAGCTTCATAGAGGGATTTACCTTCTTTCTCTTTGAAGGTTTGAACATCCACTCTAAGCTTACTAAGCTTTTGAGGAGGAAAGAACTTGGCTAAGAAAGCCATGACCAGCTTATCCCAAGAGTTCAGGCTATCCTTAGGTTGAGAGTCCAACCATATTCTAGCTCTGTCTCTTACAGCAAATGGGAAAAGCATAATCTTGTAGACCTCGGGATTAACCCCATTGGTCTTAACAGTATCACAGATCTGCAAGAATTCAGTTAAGAACTGAAAAGGATCTTCAGATGGAAGTCCATGAAACTTGCAGTTCTGTTGCATCAGAGAAACTAATTGAGGTTTAAGCTTAAAGTTGTTTGCTCCAATGGCAGGGATTGAGATGCTTCTTCCATGTAAATTGGAATTTGGTGTAGTAAAGTCACCAAGCATCTTCCTTGCATTGTTATTATTTTCGGCCATGTCTCCTTCTTTTTCGAAAATTTCTGTCAGATTTTCTCAAGAGAGTTGTGCTTTAGCTTCCCTTAGCTTCCTCTTCAGAGTCCTTTCAGGTTCAGGATCAGCCTCAACAAGAATGTTCTTATCCTTGTTCCTGCTCATATAAAAAAGAAGAAAACAGAAAAGAAAATATGGAATCCTCTATGTCACAGTATAGAGATTCCTTATGCAAGTATAAGAAGAGAAGAATGTAAGAAGGAGAAAAGGAAAAATTCGAACACAGAGAGGGGGAGTGGGTTCGAATTTTTTTTGAAAGAGAAGTGTTAGTAGATAAATAAATAATTAATTAATTAAAAAGATTTTTGAAAAAGAGGGAGGTGATTTTCGAAAATTAGGAGTGAGAAAAGTAGTTAAGTAGTTTTGAAAAAGATAAGAATCAATCAAAAAGTTAAGTGGTTAATTGAAAAAGATTTGAAAAGATAAAAAGTTAGAAAAGATTTTGAAATTGATTTTGAAAAAGATGTGATTGAAATTTATTTTGAAAAATATTTGAAAAAGAATTTTAAAAAAGATTTGATTTTGAAAATTAAAGTTGATTACTTGACTAACAAGAAACAAAAAGATTTGATTTTAAAATTTAAAGATTGAACCTTTCTTATTAGGCAAGTAACAAACTTAATATTTTTGAATCAATCACATTAATTGTTAGCATTGAATTCGAAAATATGGAATAAAAATAAGAAAAAGATTTTTAAAATTAATTTGAAATTTTCGAGAATATGAAAGAAAAATTGAAAAAGATTTGATTTTTGAAAAAGATTTGAAAAAGATGGAATTTTTAAATTGAAAATTTGATTTGACTCATAAGAAACAACTAAATTTTAAAAATTTTTGAAAAAGTCAACTCAAATTTTCAAATTTGATGAGAAGAAAAAGGGAAAAATATTTTTTTGATTTTTGAATTTTTAATGATGAAAGAGAAAAACATCAAAAAGACTCAAAACATGAAATTTATGAATCAAAACAAGAAAAATATGCAAGAACACTTTGAATGCAAAGATGAACAGCAAGAACACTTTGAATGTCAAGATGAACACCAAGAACTTATTTTTGAAAAATTTTCAAGAAAAGAAAACATGCAAGACACCAAACTTAAAAGGTTTTATTCTTTAGACATTAATGTTTCAAGAATGCATATGAAAAATAAGAAAAGACACAAAACAAGAAAATATGAAGATCAAACAAAAAGACTGGCCAAGAACGACTTGAAGATCATGAAGAATGCAATGCATGAAATTTTCGAAAATAAATTTTTTTAGCAAATTAAAAAGATGCAATTGACAACAAACTTAAAAGTTGACTCTAGACTCAAGCAAGAAACACAAAAAATATTTTTGATTTTATGATTTTGTAAAATTTTTTTGTATTTTTCGAAAATTAATTGGGAAAAACAAAAAAAGAATTTTTTTTTGTATTTTTCGAAAATAAGAAATAAAAAGCTTAAAATTAAAATAAAATTACCTAATCTAAGCAACAAGATGAACTGTCAGTTGTCCAAACTCGAACAATCCCCGGCAACAGCGCCAAAAACTTGGTGCACGAAATCGTGATCTTCAACAATGGCGCCAATGGCTTGGTGCTCTCAAACGTGAATCACACTTTTGTCACAATTCCGCACAACTAACCAGCAAGTGCACTGGGTCGTCCAAGTAATAAACCTTACCTGAGTAAGGGTCGATCCCACGGAGATTGTCGGCTTGAAGCAAGCTATGGTCACCTTGTAAATCTCAGTCAGGCAGATTCAGATAGTTAAGGAGATTTGATAATTAAAACATAATTGAAATATAAACTAGGATAGAGATACTTATGTAATTCATTGGTGAGAATTTCAGATAAGCGTATAGAGATGCCTTTCGTTCCTCTGAACCTCTGCTTTCCTGCTGTCTTCATCCAATCATTCCTACTCCTTTCAATGGCAAGCTTTATGTAAGGCTTAGAACGGAAGTGTTTGTCAGGCACGCATTCATAGGTGAGAATGATGATGAGCGTCACATAATCATCACATTCATCATGTTCTTGGGTGCGAATGGATATCTTAGAGAAGGAATAAGCTTGAATTGAATAGGAAAACAGTAGTACTTTGTATTAACTCATGATGTTTGCATTGATATATTAAATGTTGTTGATTGGTTAGGAGAAGAACAAAAATTAGAGAGCATGATTAGATAAGAATAGAGTGATGACCCTATACACTAGAGAGACTAGAGTGTACATACATCATCAGTGAGGGTTCCATGCTTAAATTTCTATGTTCTATGCTTTCATGAGCTATCTTCTTGCATTTTTATCTGTTCTTACTGTATAAGAATTGAGTTAGTGGAATTTGATTTGTAATTATTTTGAAGAGCTTATTTACTTTAGATCAAGTGGACAAGAATCATATAGTTGCATTCGCATATATAGGCTGCATTGCATTGCATGGGTTTTACATGTTCTTATTCATTTATTTTATCTCCTTCAACTAAGCATGAGGACATGCTAATGTTTAAGTGTGGGGAGGTTGATAAACCACTATTTTATGGTTTATATTGTGTTTAATTATGTGGTTTTATCATGATCTTTACCCACTTATTCATTAAATAAGCATGCATTTATAATTCCTTCCTAAAGTTGTTGCATGATTGAAAACTTGCTTCCTAGAGACCTTTAATTATGTATTTTATTTCTCCTTTATTCCATTCGATGTCGTGATCTGTGTGTTAAGTGTTTCAGGCTTTATAAGGCATGAATGAGTTGGAGATTGGAAAGGAAGCTTGCAAAAATGGAAGGAACACAAGAAATTGAGGAGATGACCAGCGAGAAGCGACGCGGCCGCTTGGATGACGCGACCGCGCGAAGAAGAGGAAATCGCAGTGACGCGGCCGCATGGATGACGCGACCGCGCAGCATGGAATAGCACAAGTGACGCGGCTGCATAAACGACGCGACCGCGTGGCAAGGCAGAACACCGAATGACGCGTCCGCATGAATGACGCGTCCGCGTGACATGTGCGATCTGCAGAATCACTGGGGGCGATTTCGGGCCTTATTTTGACCTAGTTTTTGGCACAGAAAAGCAGACTAGAGCCAGAGGACATGCAGAAACCAACAACAACATTCATTCCGCATAGTTTTAGTTTTTAGATCTAGTTTTCCTCTCCTCTAGGTTTTCTCTACACATTCATAGTTTTTAGGATTTGTTATTTTCATTGTTTTTGCATTGGGATATTGAGAAGAGTTATTGCCTCATCAAGACTTCGACATTCTAGTTCGTTTTCTTTACTTGTCTCTTACTCTTCCATGTTCTTTAATTTACTTAATTTTACTATTGGATTATTTTAGCATTTATTAATATAATAATTACTTTTATTTTTAATTAATCTTTTGGTCATTATTTATCATGTCTTTCTTTAATTCCCTTTCTTATGCTATGAATTTTACATTTACAATGAGCGAGTAGTTCCCCAACTTGATGGGGAGTTGATTGAAAGGAACCCTTGAGTTGGGATGCTCAAGAGAAAGATTGTAATTGGGTTTATTGTTGGATTGCTCTCTAGTCACTAACACTAATCCTCCCAAGAGCGGATTTGAACTTGTGGATAGAAACAGCATTCCAACTTATTTAACTTTCCCTTACTTAGTGAGGGGCAACTAAACATAATAACCCCCAATTGTCAATTAATCTTGAGAGTACTCCAACAAGAATAGGGCTTCCAGCTAATCAACTCCCAGTCAAGGCTTTTATTTAAATTTATATAAATTCTCTAATTTAATTTTCTGCCATTCAACTCAAACCTTTTTGAAAACATCTGATTAATAAAATAGCACACTTTTCTGTAACTCGTTGGGAGACGAACTGAGATTCATACTCCCAGTATTTTAATTTTAATTTCTGTGACACCCTTCTAAATTGATAAGCAGATTTCTGGTTGGTTGAGAACTATACCTGCAACGCATATTTTATAATCATTCTTAACTCGCCAATTTTTGCCCACGTCACGTTCATAGGTGAGAATGATGATGAGCGTCACATAATCATCACATTCATCATGTTCTTGGGTGCGAATGGATATCTTAGAGAAGGAATAAGCTTGAATTTAATAGAAAAATAGTAGTACTTTGTATTAATTCATGAGGAACAGTAGAGCTCCACACCTTAATCTATGGAGTGTAGAAACTCTACCGTTGAAAATACATAAGTGATAAGGTCCAGGCATGGCCGAATGGCCAGCCCCCTAAACGTGATCAAAGGATCAAAAGATAATCCAAAGATATCAAAAGATGTTCCAAGGATGTAAATACAATAGTAAAAAGTCCTATTTATGCTAAACTAGTTACTAGGGTTTACAGAAATGAGTAAATGATGCAGAAATCCACTTCTGGGGCCCACTTAGTGTGTGCTTGGGCTGAGCATTGATCTTTACATGTGTAGAGGCTTCTCTTGGAGTTGAACGCCAGTTTGTAACCTGTTTCTGGCGTTTAACTCCACTTTGCAACCTGTTTCTGGCGTTTAACTCCAGAATGCAGCATGGAACTGGCGTTGAACGCCAGTTTGCGTCGTCCAAACTCGGGCAAAGTATGGACTATTATATATTTCTGGAAAGCCCTGGATGTCTACTTTCCAACGCAATTGAGAGCGCGCCATTTTGAGTTCTGTAGCTCCAGAAAATCCACTTTGAGTGTAGGGAGGTCAGAATCCAACAGCATCTGCAGTCCTTCTTCAACCTCTGAATCTGATTTTTGCTCAGGTCCCTCAATTTCAGCCAGAAAATACCTGAAATCACAAAAAAACACACAAACTCATAGTAAAGTCTAGAAATGTGAATTTTAATTAAAAACTAATAAAATATACTAAAAACTAACTAAATCATACTAAAAACTATGTAAAAATAATGCCAAAAAGCGTATAAATTATCCGCTCATCATCTGCCAACAAGCGCTTTTTTAACGTGACTAGCTTGATGTTCTCTCCATTAGTTGAGCTGATACTTCATCTTGGGACCTTCTCTCATACTGCCAAGGTAGTGTTTGAGCCTTTGTCCATTCACAGTGAAGGTCCTCTTTGAGCTTTCTTCCATGATTTCTATGTGTCCATAAGGTGAGACCTTGGGAACCAGAAAAGGTCATGACCATCTTGACTTTAGCTTTCCAGGAAATAGCCTTAGCTTGGAGTTATAGAAAAGCACCCTCTGCCCTTCTTCAAAGCTTCTTGGTTCCAACTTGAGGTCATGTCTCTCCTTTGCCTTTTCCTTGTAAATTTTGGCATTTTCATAGGCCTGGGATCTAAATTCTTCTAGTTCTTACAGTTGCAAAAGCCTTCTTTCACCAGCAGCATTATTATTGAAATTCAGTAGCTTGAGAGCCCAGAATGCTTTGTGTTCAAGCTCCAATAGTAGATGACAAGCTTTCCCATACACCAATTGATATGGGGACATCCTAATTGGTGTTTTGAAGGCTGTCCTATAGGCCCAAAGAGCATCGTCCAACTTCTTGGACTAGTCTTTTCTTGAAGCTCCCACAGTCTTTTCCAAGATTCTTTGAGCTCTCTATTGGATATCTCTGTCTGCCCACTTTTTTGGGGATGGTAGGGTGTGGCAACCTTGTGCTTCACTCCATACCTCAGGAGGAGACTTTCCAATTATTTTGTTGCAAAAATGGCTTCCTCCATCACTGATAAGAGCTCTAGGCACCCCAAATCGGCTAAAGATATTCTTTTTGAGAAAATTCATCACCACCTTATTATCATTTGTTGGAGTTGCAATGGCTTCTACCCATTTTGATAGATAATCTACTGCCATCAAGATATATTTATTTGAGTATGAGGTTGGGAATGGTCCCATAAAATCAATCCCCCATACATCAAATAATTCAAGTTCTAAGATGAATTATTGTGGTATTTCATTTCTTTTGGGTAGGTTCCCTGCTCTTTGGCACTCACTGCAGTGCTGTACCAGTTCTTTTGCATCTTTGAAGATAGTGGGCCAAAGAATCTACATTGTAGTACTTTGGCTGCAGTCCTTTCTCCTCCAAAGTGTCCTCTATAGCAAGAACCAAAACAATTCCATAAGACTTCCCTTCCTTCTTCCTCTGAAATGCATCTTCTAAGTATTCCATCTGAATATTTCTTGAAAAAGTATGGTTCATCCCAGATGAAATACTTGGCATCATTAATAAGCTTTCTCCTTTGATGTTTGTTGAATTCTGGAGGCACTTCCCCGGTGGCAGGAAAGCATTCATTTATATTCAGGATTTGTGTGCTTCCTTCTTCACAGGGGATCCTTGACAAGTGATCTGCCACCTTATTTTCCACTCCTTTCTTGTCTTTAATCTCAATGTTAAACTCTTGCAGCAGCGAAGTCCATCTTATCAGTCTTAGTTTTGATTCTTGCTTGGCAAGTAAATATTTCAATGCTGCATGATCAGTAAAAACAATCTCTTTAGATCCAATGAGATATGATCTAAACTTATCAAATGCAAACACTATTGCCAATAGTTCCTTTTCAGTAGTTGTGTAATTCCTTTGGGTTTCATTTAGGACTTTGTTGGCATTGTATATTGATGAGCGGATAATTTATACCCTTTTTGGCATTATTTTTACATAGTTTTTAGTATGTTTTAGTTATTTTTTATTATATTTTTATTAGTTTTTATGAAAAAATCACATTTCTGGACTTTACTATGAGTTTATGTATTTTTCTATGATTTCAGGTATTTTCTGGCTAAAATTGAGAGACCTGAGCAAAAATCTGATTCAGAGGCTAAAAAAGGACTGTAGACGCTGTTGGATTCTGACCCTCCTGCACTCGAAGTGGATTTTCTGAAGCTACAGAAGCCCAATTGGCACGCTCTCAATTGCGTTGGAAAGTAAACATCTTGGGCTTTCCAGCAATATATAATAGTCTATACTTTTCCCGATATTTGATGGCCCAAACTGGAGTTCAAACGCCCACCTGAGACCCTGTTCTGGAGTAAAACGCTAGAACTGGCACCAGAACTGGAGTTAAAAGCCCAAACTGGCACCCAAGCTGGTGTTTAACTCCAAGAATGGCCTATGCATGTGAAAGCTTCAATGCTCAGCCCAAGTACACACCGAGTGGGCCCCGGAAGTGGATTTCTGCACTATAAGCACTTAGTTACTTATTTTCTGTAAACCCTAGTAACTAGTTTAGTATAAATAGCACTTTTTTACTATTGTATTCAAATTTTTACATCTTTGGATGAGCTTTATCATCCATTGTTCATGTTTTGGGGGCTGGCCATTTGGCCATGCCTAGACCTCCTTCTCTTATGTATTTTCTACGGTGGAGTTTTTACACCCCATAGATTAAGGTGTGGAGCTCTGCTGTTCTTCATGAATTAATGCAATTACTACTGTTTTCTATTCAATCACGTTTGATTCTATTCTAAGATACTCACTCGTACTTCAATATAGAGAATATGATGATCCGTGACACTCATCATTATTCTCAAACCTATGAACGCGTGCCTGACAACCACTCCCGTTCTATCTGAGCTCAACGTAGTCATTGGGCGACAGCTTGAGTGCGTATCTCTTGGGTCTCTAATACACGGACCGAGTCCATGAGATTAGTATCTTCGTGGTAGAGGCTAGAACCAATTGGCAGCCATTCCTGAGATCCGGAAAGTCTAAACCTTGTCTGTGGTATTCCGAGTAGGATCTGGGAAGGGATGACTGTGACGAGCTTCAAACTTGTGAATGTTGGATGCAGTGACAGTGTGCAAAAGGACAAGAGTCCTATTCCGATGCTAGCGAGAACCGACAGATGATTAGCCGTGCAGAGATCGTACCTGGTATTTTTCATCTGAGAGGATCATACAGCTTGCCATGGAAGGGAGCACGCATGATTGGATGAAGACAATAGGAAAGCAGAGGTTCAGAAGCAACAAAGCATCTCCACATGCTTATTTGAAATTCCCACCAATGAATCACATAAGTATCTCTATTTTATTTTATGTTTTATTTATCTTTTAATTATTAAAACCTCATAACCAATTGAATCCGCCTCATGTAAGGTTTATTACTTGGATGACCCAATGCACTTGCTGGTTAGTTGTGCGGAGTTGTGAAAAGTGTGAATCACAATTTCGTGCACCATATATAACATGCACTAGATTGCCTTTTCTCTGTCCTAACACTGCCCCAATAGCAACATCTAATGCATCACACATCAGTTCAAAAGGTAAATCCCAGTTAGGTGGGGCAATGATAGGTACTGGGAAAAGCATTTTCTTCAGAGTTTCAAAAGCCAGCATGCAATCCTGATCAAATACAAAAGGTGTATCAGAGATAAGTAAGTTACTCAGAGGCTTGTCTATTTTTGAAAAATCTCTGATAAAGCTTTTGTAAAATCCAGCATGTCCTAAGAAACTCCTAATTGCCTTGACATTACTAGGTGGAGGTAATTTCTTAATTAATTCTACCTTAGCTTTGTCTACCTCAATGCCTTGGTTAGAGACCTTATGACCAAGAACTATTCCTTCTGTCACCATAAAATGGCATTCTCCCAATTCAAAACCAGATTGGTCTGTTGGCATCTTTTCAATACCAAGGCGAGGTGATTTAGGCAATTAGGGAAGGAAGCCTCAAATATTGAAAAGTCGTCCATAAAGACTTCAATGAATTTTTCAATCATGTCTGAAAAGATAGATAACATGCAGCATTGGAACGTTGTAAGCGCATTGCACAGCCCAAATGGCATGCGCCTGTAAGCAAAGACTCCATATGGACAAGTGAATGATGTTTCCTCCCGGTCTCTTGGATCAACCACTATTTGATTGTATCCTGAATAGCCATCCAAGAAGCAATAATATGCATGTCCTGCAAGCCTTTCTAGCATCTGGTCCATGAAAGGGAGTGAGAAGTGATATTTTCTTGTAGCTTCATTAAGCTTTCTATAATCAATGCACATCCTCCATCCTATGACAGTTCTTGTAGGGATGAGTTCATTATTTTCGTTGGGCACCACAATGATGCCTCCCTTCTTATGAACCATTTGGACGGGGCTCACCCATGTGCTATCTGAAATTGGGTAGATTACCCCTGCTAGCCAAAGCTTCATAACCTCCTTTGTATCACTTCTTTCATTACTGGATTCAATCTTCTTTGGGCTTGAATGTGGGGCTTATCTTCTTCTTCCAACAGGATCTTATGCATGCATATGGATGAGCTTATCCCTTTCAAATTAGTAAGGGTCCATCCAATGGCATCTTGGTGCTTTTGCAGCACCTTAATGGTGCACTTGGAATGGGCACTTCAGCTGACTTGATATCAGCAACTTCAACATCTAATGTGGAGTCATCCTTTGTCACTTCTTCAAGTGCTTCTTCAAAGATTTCTTGCACCACAATTTTCACTACATCCAACCTCATACACTCTCCTAGTGACTCCTGTGGGTAGCTCATGGCTTTGAACACATTAAACACCATTTTCTCATCATGTAGTCTAAGGGTGAGTTCACCCTTTTGGACATCAATGATGGCTCCAGCAGTAGCTAGAAATGGCCTTTCCAAAATTATTGAAGCTTTGGCTTCTTCCTCTATATCCAACACCACAAAATCAGCCGGGAAGATGAAGTCTCCCATTTTTACCAACAAATCCTCCACTACTCCATGAGGGAATTTGAATGATCGGTCTGCCAGTTGGATGGCCATTCTTGTTTTTTTAGCTTCCTCAATCTTCATTCTTTTCATCATTACTAAGGACATCAAATTTATACTGGCTCCCAAATCACATAAGGCTTTCTCCACAGTGATTTCTCCTATGATGCAAGGAATTTGGAAGCTCCCTGGGTCTTTCAATTTTTGAGGCAGTTTGTGTTGGATGATAGCACTACATTCTTCAGTTAACACCACAGTTTCATCATTCCTCCAGCTTCTCTTCTTGGTCATTAATTCCTTCAAAAATTTAGCATAGAGCGGCATTTACTCTAATACTTCAGCAAAAGGGATGTTAATCTGAAGTTTCTTGAAAATCTCCAAGAATCTGGAGAATTGGCTGTCCTTTGCATTCTTCATTAGGCGCTGAGGGTAAGGAGTTTTAGGGACATATGGTCTTAGGATTTCCTTCTCTTCAGGTGGATTGGGAGCATGTGTTTGTGCTTCTTCCTTGTCACTTGAACTTTCTTCTGCTTCCTCCTCTTGAGTTTCCTTTGAGGTCGCTTTCAATTCCTTTCCACTTCTGAGAGTAATATCTTTGCATTCCTCTCTTGAATTTGTGTTGGTGGAATTATAAGAACCATGGCCAGGGGCTTTCTTGGACAAGTATCCAATTTGTGCTTCATATTTCTGAATGGCAGTATCTTGATTTTGCAGATTAGATCTTACGTGTTCCTTAAAATTTTTCATGCCTTGAGATTCCTTGCAAAGATTGGTTAGCATAGCTTCAATCCTGGATAGTTTGTCCTCTGATGGTGGATTGGAAATTGAGTGTTGAGGCTGATTGGCTTGGGCTTGATATGGTGGCTGAGAAGGATTGTTATATGGGTGCTGATATGATCTTGGGTTGGATTGTTGGTAGCTGTACTGGTTGGTGTTATGAGGTTTCTGATCTTGGCCTTAGTTTTGTTGGTTTCCCCACCCAAAGTTTGGGTGGTTCCTCCAACCAGTGTTATAGGTTTTTGAGTATGGATCATGAGCTTGCCTAAATGAATTTCCAAGGTAATTGGCTTCCTCCCAGTTAACTCCTTCCTCTGTGTCCAACTCTCCTGGAGATGATGGTTGAGTATGGATGGCTGCAGCCTGATTTTTCTCCATTTGCTTGGTCAAATCAGCTAGTTGCTTAGTGATCATCTTATTTTGGGCCAAAATTGCATCCATATGGTTTAGCTCCATAACTCCCCTATTGTTGCTTCTGTTTGAGTCATAAAAATACTCATTGTCAGCCACTGTTTCTATGACATCAATGGATTCTTCAATAGTCTTCTTCTTGTTAAGGGAGCCTCCAGATGAGTGGTCTACAGCTTTCTTTGATTCATAGGAAAGCCCTTCATAAAAGATATGCAGTTGCGCCCACTCATTAAACATATCAGGGGACATTTCCTTGTCAAATCTTTGAATCTCTCCCAGGCTTCATATAAGCTTTCACCATCCTGTTGTCTGAATGTCTGCACCTCAATTCTCAGTCTATTCACTCTTTGAGGAGGGTAGAACCTTGCTAAGAATCTATTTACCACATATTCCTAGGTTGTCAAGCTTTCTTTGGGAAATGATTCTAGCTATTTTGATGTTTTGTCCCTCAAAAAAAATGGAAATAGTAGCAATCTATAGGTGTCAGGATGAACATCATTAGATTTAACTGTATCACAGATCCTTAGGAATGTAGTGAGATACTGATTAGGGTCTTCTTGGGCACTTCCTCCGAAAGAACAATTGTTTTGGATGAGTGTGATGAGTTGAGGCTTCAATTCAAAATTATTAGCATGGATGGTTAGCTTTTGAATGCTGCTACCACAGTTTCCTGGGTTTTGATTGATGTAAGAGCCTATAACTCTCCTCTCTTGTCCAGCAGGGCTGGCTGCGCCTCCTCTGGCATGATTGTTCATCTCTCCTTCATGATGGTTTTCTATATCATCCTCCATGTTTATATCTATGTCCTCCTCTTGTTCCTCTGCACCAATGGCCTTCTTTCCTCTTGCGTCCCTCCTTAATCTAAGGAAGGTTGTTTCTGGTTTACTGTCAAAAGAGGTTGAAACCCCTCTTCTACCTGTCATACAAGTGACAAAACAGACAGCAAACAGCAAGAGAAGATTTCACAGTTAATGAAAAAGTGTGGTTGATAAACCCCAATTTTGTGGTTTATCTTGTGCTTATTTTGGAGGATTTTATCACCTTTTCTCACATTTATTCAATGAAATAGTATGGTTTTGTAATTCTCCCTTAATATGTGCATAAGTGTAAAAACATGCTTTTTAGGCCCTAAAATTGGTGATTTTAATTCACCTTAATTCCATTCGATTCCTTGATGTGTTTGTTGAGTGATTTCAGGTTATAAGGCAAGTATTAGATGGAAGAAGTGAAGAGAAAAGCATACAAAGTGGAGAATGCATAAGGAAAAAAGGATTTGGAGTACATCAATGGAAGCGCACGTGCAGTAGACGCACGCGCGTAGAAGCGAAGTTGTGTGGCGACGGGTACGCGTACATGACGCGTACGCGTGGATAGGAAATTGCCAAGCGACGCGTGCACGTGACCCACGCGTACGAGTCGATGCTCGCACGTGACTCACTTAAAGGCAAAATGCTGGGGGCAATTTCTCAGCTACCCAGGCCCAAATCCAACTCGTTTTTGAGGCTATTTCATGCTGAATTCAAGCTGGAGCAAAGGGGGAGAAATTGGTTGTAGCTTAGCATGATGTAGTTTAGTTTCTAGAGAGAGAATCTCCCTCCTCTCTCTAGAATTAGGGTTCTTTGGCCAAATTCCCTCTTAGATCTAGATCCAATTTCATATTTTCATCTAGTTTCCTTTACAATTTTTTGCTTCTACTTTTTCATTCTCATGGTTTGTAGTATTAATTTTACTTTTATGCCTCTTTTATATTTGTGACTGCTCATGTTGGATTTGGTTTACATTTAATGAAATTTGATGTTTGATGTTCCTTTATTGATGATTTGAGTTGTTGATTTACTTTTTTTGCAATTGGTAGTTGTTAGATTTTATTATTCTTGCACATTTACCATGCTTTCCTTTTATACCTTCCAAATGTTTGACAAAATACTTGGTTGGATGTTAGAGTAGATTTTGAGCATTCTTGGCTTGGAAAGAGTAATTAGGAAATCTTGAGTCATGAATACCCAACTCATGTTGGTGATCTAGAGATGTTAGCCAGTATTATTTCCATCAACTCTAATCTCTTGCTAATTCACTTAGTGAGTTGATTAGGACATTTGGATTGAGATTAGCTAGTCTTATTAGACTTTCTTCAAGTATGAGGATAACATGATACCTTCCTCCTTCGTCGAGGATGACGTAGTAAGATAAATTCTTGTTTATCATTGTGACTTGATTAACTAGTCTTGTTTGACGTTCTCCCTATGTGAAGATAACATGATCCCTTCTTCCATTTGTTGGAGTTGACTAAATAAGATGAATTAATCATTGTATGACTAGGATAGAAAGCCTTTATTCTCAATCCTTGCCATGAATGTCTCTCTCTTTATTACTTGCTTTCTTTTGTCACTTGCTTGATTTACTCTTCTTGTCATTTAAATTCTTGCTCATTTAATTTCTTGCCCTTTTATCAATCAAACTCCTTGTTCTTCATAGCCAATAATTGACCACTTTATTGCAATTCCTTGTGAGACGACCCAAAGTTTAAATACATCGGTTAATTTTTATTGGAGTTTGTACTAGTGACAACCAATATTTTTGCATGTTAGGATTCTTTGTTGGTTTAGAACTATACTTGCAACGAGATTTCAATTGAGAAAATCTATATCAACTAATGTTCTCACATCAAAATGGCGCCGTTGCCGGAGAATTACAATGGTGCTATGTTATTGGCTATTGTATATATTGTGAATAGCTTGATTTTTGGTGTGTTTGTTGGTTTTTGCTAGTTGTAGGACTTTGTTATCTTTATTTCTTGTTTGCTTTTGTTTTTATTTTCTCTTTCACCATGAATTCTCACCCCTTTGACTATGAGTCTGGTTCAAACTATGTTGTAGGAGATGGAATTTACAATGATAACATGCACCAAGGATTTGGAGATCAAAGGTAGGAGGAGCCCCAAGCTTATGAACAATATTCTTGACAACAACCTCCTTCCGAATCAAGTTTGACAAAAGTGCATGGGGATATGACTACTCTCCTCATGGAGATGCGCAAGGACCAAAAAGCGTTTTGTTCTATCCAAGCCGTTCAAGCATCACTCCAACGTAACTACTCTCCGGATTCTTATGGGTATAATCCTAATCCTAATGCATACCAATCTAATGTATGTGATGACCCTTATTGTGATTGTCAACCACAACCACCACATACATATAACCCCTTCCCTCAACGTGGTTTTGAATCACCTTACTCACAAGCCCCTTACCACTAAACACCTCCATATGACCCTAATCCTTATCCACCATACCAACCACCTTTTGAGCCATATGAACCATACATGGAACCACAACAATTCCAACACAATTACTCCCAAGAACCACTTCAATATGCACTATCTCCATACCCTTCCCAAGATGAACCACCTTCCAATTATGAATCTTTTCTCCCAAACAATGAACCCTCTCTTCCACCATCGCCCCCCAATGACGCCCTCACGCTAGAACTAAGAGATCTTGACTCTCATATCCAAAGGCAACAAGAGGGGATGGAAAAGGAGTTTAAGGAGCTAGAAGCCAAGTTAGCTACTATGAATGAAGCAATTAACCACATAGCCTCCCACCTAAGCTCATGCAATCCAAGTACTCCCATTAACAAATGTGGAGAAGCAATCAAGGAGCATAGTGAGGAGGTCAGTTTTGAGCTTTAAGGGGAAGAAGAGGAGTTGAAGCAAGGAGTGCAACAAGAGGAGGAAGTTGAGATAATTGAGCCGGAAGATGTGGTTGAAGATCTAGGAGATGTTGGAAGTCCATGGGAATGTAGCATTAGAGAGCCTCTTTCAAGAAGCTTGATATTGATGTTGAGGAGGGTATACAACCTCCAAGGCATATCATGGTGGAAAACTTTAAAGAGGTTGATCAAGAGATGGATTCAATCATTGATGAATTCTTATGTACAATTGAATCCTCTCCCATTGGGCTTGACATGGAGATCAAAGAAGAAGATACCTCACCTCTCATACCCTTGGTAAGAAATGAAGAATAGATCAAACTGGAAGGAAATTACTGATAAACCCATATTTTATGATATATTTTGTGCCTAATTTAAGTTATTTATTCAATCCGTCACTCACTTATTCATGTTAATTGCATGGTTTTACTTTCCCTTCCTTATTATGTGATGTATGTGAAAAACATGTTTCCTATGCTTTAAAAGTAATTATTTTAATTACCCTTTACTTCCATTCGATGCCTTGATTCGTGTGTTGAGTAGTTTCAGATCTTTTAAGGCATGAATGACTTAAAGGATGGAAAGGGAACACACAAAAATGGAAGGAAAGCACAAAATGGAGTTTTTGAAGAAACTGGCAGTGACGCGATCGCATGGACGACGCAACCGCATGCCAGCGCGAAATGGTAGTGACGCGACTGCGTGATTGACGCGATCGCGCGCCTCAAGTGAAACGCATATGACACGGACGCATGATTGAAGCGACCGCGTGGCAAGGAAAACTCCAAATGATGCGATCGCGTGACAGATGTCACGCACCAGAAATGACAGAAAACGCTCCCAGCGATTTCTGAAGCCCTTTTGGCCCAAATCCAAGTCCAGAAGGCACAGATCAGAGGTTATGAAGTGGGGAAATGCATCCATTCAAAGGAGAGTCTCCAATTAGTCAGTATTCATGAATTAGATGTAGTTTTGAGGGAGAGGTTCTCTCCTCTCTCTTTTAGGATTTAGAATTAGGATTTCTTTTGCTTTCAGGATTATCTCTTTTTATCAGGTTCAACATTCCTTTTTATTTATCTTCTGAATTTAGTTTATAAATTCTTCTATGTTACAGATTACTCTTTGAATTAATGTTATTTGAGGTATTTCAGTTTATTATTGCTCTCTTTTATTTATGTTACTGTTGCTTCCAATCTGAAGACATTTTTATTCCAGTAGATTTACTTTTTCCCTTTTGGTCTTGGTTAAGAAATCAGTAACTCAGGAGTTATCAAACTCAACATGATTGATAATTGTTATCTTTGCTAATTGAATTGAACTTCAATAATCCCAATCTTTCTCTAGGAATTAACTAGGATGTGAATATCAACTTAATTAGTCACTTGACCTTCCCTTGCTCTAGTAAAGGTTAACTAAGTGAAATTAAGATTCAATTTTCATCATCATTGATAACGATAACTAGGATAGGATTTCCAATTTTTCATACCTTTCCAAAAATGTGTTTTACAGTTATTTATTTACTTTACAGTCTTTTACTTAATTTAATTGCAATTTAAATTACTTGTTCCTCATCTTCAAAACCCCGATTTACAATCTTCATAACCAATAATAAGAACATACTTCCCTGCAGTTCCTTGAGAAGACGACCCGAGGTTTAAATACTCGGTTATCAATTTTAAAGGGGTTTGTTACCTGTGACAACCAAAACGTTTGTAAGAAAAGACTTTTGTTGGTTTAGAAGCTATACCTGCAACGAGGATTTATCTGCGAATTTCTAGACTACGCAAAAGTTCTCTCTTGCTAATTCACTTAGTGAGTTGATTAGGACATTTGGATTGAGATTAGCTAGTCTTATTAGACTTTCTTCGAGTATGAGGATAACATGATACCTTCCTCCTTCGTCGGGGATGACGTAGTAAGATAAATTCTTGTTTATCATTGTGAATTGATTAACTAGTCTTGTTTGGCATTCTCCCTATGTGAAGATAACATGATCCCTTCTTTCATTTGTTGGAGTTGACTAAATAAGATGAATTAATCATTGTATGACTAGGATAGAAAGCCTTTATTCTCAATCCTTACCATGAATGTCTCTCTCTTTATTACTTGCTTTCTTTTGCCACTTGCTTGATTTACTCTTCTTGTCATTTAAATTCTTGCTCATTTAATTTCTTGCCCTTTTATCAATCAAACCCCTTGTTATTTATAGCCAATAATTGACCATTTTATTGCAATTCCTTGTGAGATGACCTGGAGTTTAAATACTTCGGTTAATTTTCATTAGGGTTTGTACTTGTGATAACCAATATTTTTGCATGTGAGGATTCTTTGTTGGTTTAGAACTACACTTGCAACGAGATTTCAATTGAGAAATTCTAAATCAACTAAAGTTCTCACATCAGTGGTTAGAGCAATTGAGGCAATTAATCAAATAGTTAATGAGTCAGTGGATTAGTTTTGTTGGAAAGTAAAGAAATAAAGAAAAATAACTAAAGTTGCAGAAGGTAAATGTAACAGCAGAAATTGAAATTCAATCAACATAAGAAAAGAAAAATGCTCAATCTAGTTATCCTCCAATTCAGTAATTGTCAATACAAAACCAATCCCCGGCAACGACGCCATAAACTTGATGTCACAAAAACTGTCTCTCAACAATTTTCTACCGACAAGTGCATCGGATTGTGGTCAAGTAAAAACTCACTGTAGAGTGAGGTCGAATCCCACAGGGATTGGTTGGTTGATCAATGTTAATTGGATAATTGTTCTAGTTGAACTTAATCCGATTTGAAATTGGGATCACAGAATGTAAATTGGCGGGAAACTTAAATTGCAAGAAATTAAATGGGAATGGGGAAATTGAGCATCAAATTAAAGATAGAATGTAAAAGAATGGGTAGATCAGAAATGGGAAAGCTCATTGGGGTCAGGAGATGTTATAATTCTTCGGATCAAATTTATTTTCATCTCTTCCTCAATCAATACTTTCAATGATCTTCTTGGCAATCTTAGGTGATTGGATCTCAATTCCTTGGCAATCCAATCTCTCTAAGCATGAACAATTGTCCAATTCCTTGATTTAAGTGCTCATGGGAAGAGATGAGGTATGGTCACTGATTATACCACACATATTCATAGATCAAAGTATTGGTAGGATTACATGTCACGATATCCATCCAAACCCCAATCTAATCCAATGTGAGAAAGCATTTCTAGCATGATCTCCTCATTCCTCTTCCAAGGTTCAGAGGAGATCCAATTATGGATAGCTTCTTTTCCAAGACAAATATCCACTTGGATGAAGAACGAAAGCTTTCTAGCAAAATCAAGAGAAAAGAAAGAAGAAGATGAATGAAAACTAATATTGATCCATTGAATTACACAGAGCTCCCTAACCCAATGAAAGGGTTTTAGTTGTTCATAGCTCTAAAAATGGAAATTGAAAGTGAAAAGTACATTGCAGAATTGAAAAGTTGCAGAAAAAGTAAAATTAGGTAGAGTTTCAGTACCCTCTCTGTAAGTTCTCCCCCTAACTAACTTAAACTCTAGCTATTTATACACTTCTTTAGTTGATCTTAAAATCATCCCAATTAGGCTTTTGGCCTTTGTTGAAGTTGATCATATTGGATCCCATGCTGTTGAGAAGAGATGTGCTTGAATTGCAGAGTTCTGATGCCCACGTTGGAGTCCACGTTTGAGGGCAAATGTTGAGTCAAACGTCCTTCAGATAAAATGGACTTTCGGCGTTTTGAGCATTGTTTGACTCAACGTTGGAGTTCCAACGTTTTCTAGTCCATGCGTACGCGTGACATACACGTGCGCATGGATGGTACAATTTACCACTTCACACGTCTGCGCTGCCTATACGTGTGTGTAGACGCAAATTCCCCAATTCAGTTTTTGAAGGCTTTTCAAAGACGTTGGCATCAGTGTTTAAGTGGCAACGCTTCCTCTAACGTTGATTCATCCATGCGTGTACGTCACCTACGCTTGCGCATCGATGCGCTTTTTCAAAATCAAAATTTGGAGCTTAGATTGCGCACGTTGGCATCAATGTTGGACTGGTAACGTTCCCTCCAACGTTAGCCTATCCACGCGTGCGTGTTGATTGTCTAAAAATCACTATCCACGCGTCGGCATATAGCACGCTTACGCGTCGCCAAAATTTTTCCAATTTTCAGAAAGCACTCTGTATCAACTAGCGTTGGAGGTAACGTGGCTTGCCAACACTCCTTCTAACGTGGGTATCAGAATTATGGAGCAGATTCCCCTGTTTCCTTCCTCTCAACGTTTGAGGCAACGTTGGTGGTCCAATTTTGGCCACCAACGTTGCTTCCTCTTCAGCCTTCAATGGCTATTCTTCAACTTCCTTTCATGCATTTCTCCACCTATCATCAAGCAATATATGCATCAAAGCCTTGCTAATATCATGAGAGATTGCATCATTCTTAGCACACAAGTAATTATGGCATAAATCTCATAAAAAAGCATCAAATTAACTATGTTTGAATGAATCAAGGTGTGTATGAACTTTTAACCCAAATGATTGCTTATAGGTCAAGAAAGTGCATAAAACCTAATGAAACCAAAAGAAAAAGGCTAGTAAAACTAGCCTAAGATGCCTTGGAATCAATATGGTTAACTACTCCCAGTAGTCTTGGGGAGGGAAGTACATCCCTTTAGGCATATCCAGAATATGCTGTGGAGGTGGTGGAACTGGCTCTTGCTGTGGTCCTTGCACGGGCTCCCTAGCGTGCTCCATATCCTTCTTTGTGATTGGTCTCTCCTTGTCAATTAGGGTATCTCCCTCTATGTGAGCTCTAGCTGCTGCACATAAGCGGTGAATGAGATGAGGGAATGCCAGCCTTGCTTGAGTGGAGGGCTTATTAGCTACTTTGTAAAGCTCCTGTGGAATCACCTCATGTACCTCCACTCATTGCCGAGCATAAAGTAGTGAATCATCACTGCCCGCTCGACTGTAACCTCAGAGTAGTTACTTGTAGGGATGATCGAACGTTGGATGAAATCCAACCATCCTCTAGCCACTGGCTTAAGGTCAAACCTTCCGAGTTGGTAAGGCCGACCTTGACCATCCCTCCTCCACTGAGCTCCAGGTACGCAGATGTCAGCAAGAACTTGATCCAGCCTTTGGTCAGTGTTGACCCTTTGAATGTATGAATGAGGGTTATTTTGTGGCTCTGGCAACTGTAGTGTCACCCTCACACTCTCGGGGATTGATGCGTGGCAGAAGTTAACCAATTAAGAGATTTCAATTAAGGGAACAGCGTTGCACGTATAGCTCTTAACCGGCTAAGATCTGCCTCACCAATTTAAAAAGGGTTGTCACAAATTTTAGAAATAAAGATACTGCTCTTAACCGGCTAAGATCTGCCTCACCAATTTAAAAAGGGTTGTTACAAATTTTAGAGTTCTATTTTATTAACTAGGGGTTTTCAGAAAAATTGAGTTTTGATAATGAGTAATTAAAATGATTAAAAATTAAAACAATAAAAATAAACTAAGAATGATTATCGGTACTCTAAATAAAAGGCCTTGACTGGGGGAATAATTAAATGGAATTTCTATCCTTGTTGGAATCTTTTCAAGTGTAGTGTAGTGTAAAAAGGTTGTTGTTCTCACTCGGTTACCCCTTCCTAAATAAGGAAAAGTATGGTGATTAAACTAACTCTTACCCTCAAATCCTAGTCCTCTCCCTTGGGGAGGTCTAGTGTTAGTAGGTATGGAATTAGCTAACAACGTCCCATTCAACCAAGCACTTGAGCATTCCAACTCAAGTATCTCCTCTTAATCAACCCCCACGTGAAGTTAAAATTCTACTCTATTGACATGAAATTAATAATCATAAAAATATGAGAAGACATAATCAAATAAAATAAAATAGAGGATTAGAATTAATTAAAATAAAAATAACTCTATATATTAATAAATTCAAGATGCAACATAACTATCTAAACAGAGTCAATGAGTGACTAATTAAAAATAAGAAAATAAGGAAACAAACTAAAGTAATGTCTTTAACGGAGGTAATGACTCTCGGCATCCAAAAAATCCAAGCAAAAGCATAAACTATCAATGTAATGCAAATCTAAAAATTCAGATCTAAAACTGAAGTATTCCTAATGTGATGAATCTGATTATGTGTGGATCCCCTCTGAGTTTTTGCATGTTTTCTCGCTTTATTCTGTGTTTATGGGCCGAAAATTAGGTTAAAACGCGACCCGCATTTGTCTCCAGCGTATTCTGTAATTTCTGCAGATCGCGCAGGTCACGCGTACGCGTCGTCCACGCGTTCGCGTCATTCAGCGATTTTCCTTGTCACGTGTTCGCGTCGTCCATGTGTTCGCGTCATGCGTGCAGACTCCAATCCACGCGTTTACGTCAGGCACGCATTCGCGTCGCTGTGATTTCTCTATTTCGCGCACTCGTGTGGGCCATGCACTCGCGTCAGTGTTCGCTGGTCATCTCCTTAGTTTCTTGTGTTCCTTCCTTTTTTGCAAGCTTCCTCTACATTCTCTAAGCCATTCCTGCCCTATGAAGCCTGAAACACTTAACACACAAATCAAGGCATCGAATGGTATAAGGGAGATTAAAAATACATAATTAAAAGATCTCTAGGAAGCAAGTTTTCAACCATGGAACAATTTTGGGAAGGAATTGTAAATACATGCAAATCATATGAATAAGTGGGTAAAGACTTGATAAAACCACACAATTAAACACAATATAAATCATAAAATAATAGTTTATCAACCTCCCCACACTTAAACATTAGCATGTCCTCATGCTTAGTTAAAGGAGGTAAAGTAAATGAATAGGGAAATGTAAAGCTAATGAAATGCAATTCAACCTATATATATATGAATGCAACTATATGATTCTTGTCTACTTGGTTAAAAGTAAATAAGCTCTTCAAGACAAACATAAATCAAATTCCACTAATTCAATTTATATAGTAAGAACAGATAAGAATGCAAGAAGATAGCTCATGAAAGCAGGGAACATAGAATCAAGCATTGAACCCTCACTGAATTTTTGTTCTTCACCTAATCAATCAACAATATTTAACATACCAATACAAACATCATGAGGTCTTTTCAAGGTTGTAATGGGCCTAAAGTAAGGGTGAAGGTATATATATATGGCTAGGTGAGCTTATAAATTGAATCTTTAATTAACCTAAGCTTTCACCTAACATACATATACTCTATATAACTTTAGAATCATGCCTAGCTACCCATAATTTTCACTTTTGCATTACATACTCATGCATCAACTTTCTTTTAATTTTTATCACACATGCATTGATCTTTGAACTTAACTTAACTCAGAATCGGGGTAATTTTGTCTTAAGGCTAGTAATGTGGTAAAATATAGAACAAATGGGATTAAAAGGCTCAAAGTGGCTAACAAAGGTAATTTAAAGGGTAGGCTTAATTGGGATAAGTGAGCTAAACAAATAATGGCCTCAATCATACGCATGCATATAACATATTAAACATTGGACATATAGGATGAAACAAAATAAGATTACAATCACAGAGAAGTAAACACACAAGAAAAATATTTATGTTTAAATAATGTAACCATGTAATTAAGCTCAAATCTCACAGGTTGTGTGTTCTTAGCTTTTTAAACTATGTTCCAAATACAACTTCAAGCAAATTTAACACAAAAAATTTGATTTAAATTAGTGAAATTTTTTCAAAAAATAGGGTCTTAGAAGAAACTTATTATTTTCTAACCAAATAGAACATGCATGCAATTAACCTATTACTATGCAATCTATTCTATCCTAAACAAAAGAAAAATTAACTAAATATCCTATTTTATTGGTGTTTTAAGGAAAAGAAATTACCTCCGGAAATCTGGTACTGACCGACCTCCTCACACTTAAGGCTTTGCACCATCCTCGGTGCCATCTATTAGGAACAAATGGGGGTTGGTAGCAGCATCTCCACCATCGGGACCGTCATGGCTCCCTGTGCTGGTAAATGAAGTGGAGTCCAGGGTGTCTGCATCTTTGTAGTTTCCCATAAGTAGCTCCTTGAGGTATGTAAATCGGGGCTGGTTACGGCACTCTCTTAGCTTTGCTTTATGTTCCTGCCGATCCAACCTTTCAAGTATCTGATGGAGCAGTTGGTTTGTTGTAGGTGCTTGTGGTGTTGAAGGAGGAATGTCTTCAGCTGGTTCTATAGGCTGGCTTGTAGTGGCTGCTGGCTGTCTGATATATTTCCCCTTAGGGACGTACTGATCATCCCGTGGAAGTATGGCTTTGGTGTCCCCAGCTCTGTAGGAGACTCCGGCTGCCGAGACGACATCTGAAACCAAGGCGGGGAAAGGTAAGTTGCCCGCTATCTGTACGTGTCCCATAGCATGCCGAATGTGTCTTGGTAAGTTTAGGTGCTGGTCTGTAAGGATACACCAAAGTAAAACAGCCATGTTTGTAGTGAAGGAGGACTCGTGAGTGCTCGAAAAGTCATAATGGGACATGAGCTGTGCCCATACTCGGGCCTCCAAGGTAAGTGCTGAAGCCGATATGCCCTTTGGTCGGGAACGATGGTATCCATAGATCCATCTGTTGCCAGGTTGTGCTATAACTCTGAGAACGGCGTCCCAGTCAAATTGGTATGTCTGGCGCTTGAGTGAGGCTTCTTGAAATGCGTCCAATCCTTCTGGAGCAGGGGGAAGATCCAAAGCTTGTTGAATGGCCTCTTCAGTTATGGGGACTTGCTTCTGACGGACATAGACATATTGTATGGTTGGCATGTGAAAGTTGGAGTAGAATTCTACTACCCATGAGAGATTAACCTGCCGTGGGTGTCTCCGTAGGAATCCCCATTGTCTTCGTTCAATTTGCGGCTTAACAAATTTAGCAATGCGGGTCGGGAGGATGAGAAGGTATTCGTTGTTGTAATACCTCTCTGCCAGGATGGGGAACATTTGCTCACAGTATCGGTTAGGAAACCGTGCAGTGTCCTTTGCTGGGAAGGCTTTTTCTTTTTCATCGACCTTGATGATCCTCTTGATTCTTTTTGTTGAGGGCTTTACTGTTGTTGAAGATGGCTCTGCCACTAATGCTCTTTTTATTCCTCTCCTTACTGGTGGTTTGGGAGTAGCTTTTTCTTTGCCTTTCTTGGTGGCCATCCTGAAAAAGGAAAGAGAAAGTAATATATAAAGCGAAGGGTTCGAGCAACGGAGCGAATATTATGAGTGGTAATCAATGCACGGTAAGGAAGGATGTCGTTAACACATGGTCTAGACTACATGTGAAAAGTTCATCAAAGGAAACATAGCAAGTGCATGTGATGGCAATTAAATGCAAGATGTTTATTAGTATGCTGGCAAAGGCATGAGTAGCATAGATCAAGCATTCAATGTCCAAGTTAGATTACCAAGTCTTTCAAACTAATAACCTGTTTGCATTGATAATTAAATTAAATTAATAAAATATAAAAGGGGTTTTGTGAAAAATAGGCATTAAAGTAGTAGGATAACATAAAGGTAGTGCATGATGCCATACGGGCTTTTTCACAAACAAATAGCATGCATGGTAAATATGTTTTTGAAAATATAAAATAGAACATGCAAGTAACCCTTTAAAAGGTAATATTAATTGTCAAACAAATCCATGATAATCCACAAGCAAAATATAAAAAATAAAGACTGAAATAAATTTTCAACACCAATTAAAATGAATAAAAAAAAAAAGAAAGAATAGGAAAAAGAAAATATAGATAAAGAAAGTAAAAAGAAAAAGAAGAAGAAAACATAATAAAAATAAGAATAATAATGGAAAAGTAAAGAAGGAAGAAGAATAAATCTTGATAATGGGTGTAAAAAGAAAAGAAAAGGGGGAGAGTGAAAAGTGAGAAAGAGTAGAGAAGGAAGAAGAGAGAAGAAGGAAGTAAGAAGGGATAAGAAAAATTAGTATTTGGGGAAGAAAAGATAAGATATTTTGGCTGATCTGGATAAGCTGTGCGCCGCATATGACGCGGACGCGTGGGTCACGTGGTCGCGTGGTGTGCGATAGGTTCAGGTGACGCAGACGCGTGGGTCACGCGGTCGCGTGACCTGATTTGTGCAATTGACGCGAGTGCAACTCTCTATCTCAAACTCATTCTTGCCAAAATTCTGGATAACGCGATCGCGTGGGTGACGCGATCGCGTGAATGGCTATACTTCCAAAAAGGACGCGGATGCGTGAGTGACATGTTCGCATAGTAGGGCTTGTGCTGCTAGCACCATTCCATTCCCACTTCAGCATAACTCTCTGCCATACACCTCTTTTACGTCGATTTTTAGGAGCACGCGTTCGCGTGGGTGACGCGGACGCATGGGAGGCTTATTTTCAAAATGACGCAGCCGCGTGGTTGACGCGGACACGTGGGCATGTTTGTGCCTAAGGCACGCCTCCAGCCACGCTTTCGTGTGACTTTCTCTTCACTTTTATTGTCTTCCCAACGCACTGGTGACGTGGACGCGTCAGCGACGCTTACGCGTCACGTGCGTGTTTTTTTTTTATAACATATGCAGAATGCTCATGTAAATTATATGTAGCTATATGCAGGGATGATGAGAAGGGTCATTAACATCATTAAAAAATAAAGTAAAAATAAAACTAAGACTAAAACGGAACGATCATACCATGGTGAGTTGTCTCCCACCTAGCACTTTACTTTTACGTCCTTAAGTTGGACACTCGTTAAGCTCATTTTGCTTCTCTTGGTGGGTCTTCCAAGAGGAAAATCTCTAGTTCCTTTTGATTCTTCATCTTCTCACCATGATAAAGCTTTAGGCGATGTCCATTGACCTTTAGAAATTTGGAGCTAGTAGGATGATGCAGGTGGAAAACTCCGTATGGCTCTACCTTTTCTACTCTCTATGGACCTTCCCAACTTGATCTCAGTTTACCCGGCATGAGCCTCAGTCTCGAGTTATATAGTAGAACTAACTCACCTGGTCTGAATTCTCTCCTTTTAATGTGCTTGTCTTGGACAGACTTCATTTTCTCCTTGTAATGCCTGGAGTTGGCATATGCTTCTAGGCGGAGGTTCTCTAGTTCTGCTAGTTGTAGCTTTCTTTCAGCACCAGCTTTTGTAAGATTCATGTTGTACTCTCTTACAGCCCAGAAAGCCTTGTGTTCCACCTCTACGGGGAGGTGGCAAGCCTTTCCGTATACCAAGCGGAAGGGGCTCATCCCTGATGACATGTCACCATGTCATGTTTTTCTATGCTTTTTCATACAAGAAATTTATGATTAGTGCTTAAATATTGCATTCTTTGGTGCTTAAATGGTATATTTCTTCGATCTTTTGATTTGATAAACTTTGTAGGAAATAAGAAGAAAAAGAAGCAAAAAGAGCACAAAATAAGCTAAAAAGAAGAAAAGAGGAATTTTGGGCACACTTTGAAGTTGGAGCACACTTTGGAGGCTTAGGCCACGCTTCTAAAAGCGTGACCCATGACCAAATCAAGGAAGAGAAGCGTGGCCCAAAGGAAGAAAAGCGTGGCTCAAAACAAAGAGCAAGAGAGGACAAAAAAGCTTGAGCTAAAGTTTGCCTCAAACTTTAGCTCAAACTTTTGGAGGAGCTTGACTACACCCTGGAGGGAGAAAAGCTTGCGCCGCCAACACACCCAGGGGAGAAAAAGCTTGCGCCAACGTTTGCCTCAAGCTTTTTGGCAAACGTTGGTGCCACAAGGCATACAAAGGGTATACTTCCAACAAGAATAACTTGAGCTACAGAGCTCCAAATGAGGTGATTCAAAAAGCAATGGAAAGTAGGAAGCAAGAGCTTTCCAGGCATATATGGCACTGCATGGTGGACACTAAAATTTAGGGAGAAAACTGCCCTGCAATGAGCATAAATGAACATGGTGGCAACTTGCAGTGAGGCCAACTGAACTCTTCACCTTCGAGGGAGTATAACTCAAGCTGTAGAGCTCCAAATGATGCGCTTCCAACGGCATTGGAACGTAGACATTTAGGGCTTTCCAACAATGTATAATAGTATGGGGTGGACAATATGTTTGAGCCTCCAGAACTGGCGTTTTCGACCTCGTTTGAGGCAAACTTTACCTCAAACGCTGCACACCAAGGCCAGCGACCTTGTCCTCTTCAAATGAGCATAACTTGAGTTGTAGATGTCCAATCGAGGTTATTCTAATTGGGTTAGAAAGCTGACATTCAGAGCTTTCTAAACATATATAATAGTCTATAGTGAGCATGAAATTTGCAACGTTGACAAGCAGACAAAGTAGTACCCCAACATGCATGCAAGAAGGCCCAACGTTTGGCTAAAATTTTGACCTCAAACTTTAGCCCAAACGTTGGTAGCAGCAAATAAGTGCAGCTGGTATAAAAATTTTGAGTAAAAGTTTGACTCAAACTTTTACTCAAACTTTTATGATTCATGGCCCGGTTCACAATGGGTTTCTCTCCAACTCCAAGAGCAATCAACAGAGGCTATCTTCAACCCAATTCCATCAAGAGCAAAGGCCCAATTGACACCACTCAAAGCCACAAGAGATAGTTAGAATAGAAATTTCATTTTAATTGTAATTTGTTTTGAATTTCATTTTCATTTTGTAA
>NC_029793.2:95450082-95476169 GCF_000816755.2 Arachis ipaensis
AATTGGGTTAGAAAGCTGACATTCAGAGCTTTCCAACCATATATAATAGTCTATAGTTGACATGGAATTGGCAACGTTGACAAGAGGACAAAGTAGCACCCCACACATGCATACAAGGTGATCCACGTTTGGCTAAAAGTTTGACCTCAAACTTTAGCTCAAACATGGATATCAGCAATAGGGGGTGGCTGATATAAAAATCTTGAGCAAAAGTTTGCCTCAAACTTTGACTCAAGCTTTAATGGTTCATGGCCCGGTTCACAAGTGGGTTTCTCTCCAACTCCAAGAGCAATCAACAGAGGCTATCTTCAACCCAATTCCATCAAGAGCAAAGGCCCAATTGACACCACTCAAAGCCACAAGAGATAGTTAGAATAGAAATTTCATTTTAATTGTAATTTGTTTTGAATTTCATTTTCATTTTGTAAAAATGCCTATAAATAGGCATCTGTTTCATTTTTATGGAGGAGGGCGAGCTCCACTAGGGAGCATTAGGAATACAGAACTCTCTCTCTTTAGTTTTTCTTTTTGTTTTGAATCTTGGGTTGAGAATTGAAGGAATTCTGTTTCATTCTCACTTTGAGATTTCTCTTGTTCTTCTTCTACAAAATTTCAGTGAATTAAGGATTTGAATCAACACTCTGTTTACTGCTTTCATCTTCATTTCTTTTGCAAATTGTTCTTTATTGAATCAAGGAAGGAATTGAGATCTAGACGTGGTCTCTAGTCTCATCCAACCCCTGAGATCTTCAACTTTCCTTTAGTTATTGCAATTGATCTGCATTTCACTTTCTGTTTGGTTCTTCAATTCAATTTACATTAAGCTTGCTGCAAATCTCATTTACATTTCTTGCACAACTTTAAATTCCTCTGCAATTGCTCTGAATTCTGATTCACCGAAATTTTGCTTCTCTATTTACATTGCTCTCAGTTTACTTTCCAGCAATTTAAGCTTTCTGCAGTTGCTCCAAGCCTTGATCTATTGCTTTCTTTAATTTTCAGCACCCACTCCCCTTTGATTTCATGCAATTTACATTTCTTGCAATTTAAGATTCTTGCAATTTACATTTCTTGCTATTTAAGTTACTTGCCAATTTACTTTCTGCAACTTTAAATTCATTGTCCTTTACTTCCTGTTGGTTACAATTTCACACAATTCACATCAATGTTAGCTTGACTAAAATAATCACCCACTAAAGTTGCTTGATCCATCAATCCCTGTGGGATCGACCTCACTCACGTGAGTTTTACTACTTGATGCGACCCGGTACACTTGCCGGTGAGTTTTGTGTCGGATCGTTTTTCGCACATCAAGTTTTTGGCGCCGTTGCCGGGGATTGATTTAGGTCAACAATGATTAAATATTTCACTTATCAAGAGCCATCTTCACTTGAACGTACCTCCAATTCACTTATGCAAAATTGTCCAACCTCACCTTCCAGTTTTTCATCTGAAAATTTTTCATCACTGGACTTTGGCTCCACACAAAATTCTTGCCAAAGCTTACCACCCACACAAATTTCAGTGAACCAAGGCCTCTCAAAGCTTGAGATCATGTTTGAAAAATATGAGAGAGAGTCACAAAAATCCTGGAAAAGGCAAGAATCTCTCTCCAAAAATATGAATGGAGATTTAGAGAAAATAAGGAGGAGCTTAGAACCACTGAGCAAGAAAAATGAAGGCCAATTGATGGATATGAGTGAGGAAGTGGAAAAACAAGATGAGGAGGCTACTGCATCAAGTGAACTTTCAATGAAGAATGAGGTGGTTAAAAATGAAACTACACTTGAGATGACAAAGGAACATGAAGAATCACAACTCTCACAAATTTCCCTGACCCAAAAACTCTCGACAATTGAATCTGTGATTGAAAAATATAAAGAGGAGATGAAGAAATGTTGGGAAGATCAACAAACCTCCTCAATGAAAAAGCTATTAAGTCAAATGTTGGATGCAAGGGAGGAAGTGGAAGAGCAAGAAAGTGAGGAAGTCATTCCAGAGAATTCACACTCAAGTGAAGCAGAAAATCACATGAAGGAAGGGCTCATGGAACCACCAATACAAGAGACTCTTGATGAAAAGAAGACTCCAACAATCACACAACCACCAAGACTTGGATTCAAAGAAGTGAAGGCAATTAACAAAAGCACCAAGAAGAGGATTGTGACCAAACTACCAAGGACAACATTCAAGAGGAGGTCAACCACAAGCAATCCAACCCCTGGACCAATAGCAAGCAAGCTCAATCAAGCCATGTACAACAGAAAGCTTGCTGAGAGAAAACCAAGACAGGGGGCAATAGCTGAATCTTCTCCTCTCTTGAAGTCATTCCTCTTAACAAACTGGAAGAAGAGGAAGAAAGTGAACAACATGTCAACCGTAGGTATAATTTCTCTTCTCTGCTTTGTTTTCGTTCTTTGTTTTGTTTAAATTCAATAAATTGGCATATGATTACATTCTAAGTTTGGTGTTGCCCTAGAAAACATTTGAGAACCCATATTTCACTTATCAAGAGCCATCTTCACTTGAACGTACCTCCAATTCACTTATGCAAAATTGTCCAACCTCACCTTCCAGTTTTTCATCTGAAAATTTTTCATCACTGGACTTTGGCTCCACACAAAATTCTTGCCAAAGCTTACCACCCACACAAATTTCAATGAACCAAGGCCTCTCAAAGCTTGAGATCATGTTTGAAAAATATGAGAGAGAGGCACAAAAATCCTGGAAAAGGCAAGAAGCTCTCTCCAAAAATATGAATGGAGATTTAGAGAAAATAAGGAGGAGCTTAGAACCACTGAGCAAGAAAAATGAAGGCCAATTGATGGATATGAGTGAGGAAGTTGAAAAACAAGATGAGGAGGCTACTGCATCAAGTGAACTTTCAATGAAGAATGAGGTGGTTAAAAATGAAACTACACTTGAGATGACAAAGGAACATGAAGAATCACAACTCTCACAAATTTCCCTGACCCAAAAACTCTCGACAATTGAATCTGTGATTGAAAAATATAAAGAGGAGATAAAGAAATGTTGGGAAGATCAACAAACCTCCTCAATGAAAAAGCTATTAAGTCAAATGTTGGGTGCAAGGGAGGAAGTGGAAGAGCAAGAAAGTGAGGAAGTCATTCCAGAGAATTCACACTCAAGTGAAGCAGAAAATCACATGAAGGAAGGGCTCATGGAACCACCAATACAAGAGACTCTTGATGAAAAGAAGACTCCAACAATCACACAACCACCAAGACTTGGATTCAAAGAAGTGAAGGCAATTAACAAAAGCACCAAGAAGAGGATTGTGACCAAACTACCAAGGACAACATTCATGAGAAGGTCAACTGCAAACAATCCTCCCCCTGATCCAGCAAGCAAGCTCAATCAAGCCATTAACAAAAGAAAGCTTGCTGAGGAGAGACCAAGACAGGGGGTAATAGCTGAATCTTCTCCTCCCTTGAGGTCATTCCTCTTAACAAACTGGAAGAAGAGGAAGAAAGTGAACAACATGTCAACCGTAGGTATAATTTCTCTTCTCTGCTTTGTTTTCGTTCTTTGTTTTGTTTAAATTCAATAAATTGTCTTATGATTACATTCTAAGTTTGGTGTTGCCCTGCATTAAGCTTGCTGCAAATCTCATTTACATTTCCTGCACAACTTTAAATTCCTCTGCAATTGCTCTGAATTCTGATTCACCAAAATTTTGCTTCTCTATTTACATTTCTCTCAGTTTACTTTCCAGCAATTTAAGCTTTCTGCAGTTACTCCAAGCCTTGATCCATTGCTTTCTTTAATTTTCAGCACCCACTCCCCTTTGATTTCATGCAATTTACATTTCTTGCAATTTAAGATTCTTGCAATTTACATTTCTTGCTATTTAAGTTACTTGCCAATTTACATTCTGCAACTTTAAATTCATTGTCCTTTACTCCTGTTGGTTACAATTTCACACAATTCACATCAATGTTAACTTGACTAAACTAATCACCCACTAAAGTTGCTTGATCCATCAATCCCTGTGGGATCGACCTCACTCACGTGAGTTTTACTACTTGATGCGACCCGGTACACTTGCTGGTGAGTTTTGTGTCGGATCATTTTCCGCACATCAATCCCTATTGGTGTCTTGTACGCTGTTTTATATGCCCAGAGTGCATCTTGTAACCTGGCACTCCAGTCCTTCCTATGAGGTTTCACTATCTTCTCCAGAATATGTTTAATCTATCTGTTAGAGACTTCTACTTGCCCATTGGTCTGGGGATGATAAGCTGTTACTACTTTGTGAATTATCCCATGCTTTTTCAGTAATCCTGTTAGTTTCCTGTTACAAAAATGGGTGCCTTGATCGCTCACGATTTCTCGTGGTGATCCAAAGTGACAGATAATATGGTTTCTAACAAAGAAAATAATAGTGTTAGCATCATCAGTGCGGGTAGGAATTGCTTCCAGCCATTTAGAAACATAATCTACGGCTAACAGTATATAAGAGTAACCGTTAGAATTTGGAAATAGACCCATGAAGTCAATGCCCCAAACATAAAAAATTTCATAGAAAAGCATAATCTGTTGAGGCATCTCATCTTTCTTGGATATATTACCAAACCTTTGGCATGGGGAACAAGATTTACAAAATTCAGCAGCGTCTTTAAAAAGAGTAGGCCACTAGAATCCATAGTCTAGAATTTTTCTAGCTGTTCTTTGAGGGCTAAAATGTCCTCCACTCTCAGATGAGTGGCAGGCTTCTAAAATGGACTAGAATTCTGATTGAGGCACACACCGTCTAATTACATGGTCAGCACCGCACCTCCATAAATATGGATCATCCCATATATAATATTTGGACTCGCATTTCAGCTTGTCTCTCTGGTGCTTAGTAAAATTTGGAGGAAAGGTGTGGCTAACTAGATAATTAGCTACAGGTGCATACCAAGGAACTACTTCACATACTGCTTGTAAGTTATCAAATGGGAAATTATCATTTATAGGAGCGGAGTCACCCTTAATGTGCTCAAGGCGACTCAAGTGGTCTGCCACTAAATTCTGGTTACCACTCCTGTCCTTAATTTCTAAATCAAATTCTTGTAACAGTAGTATCCAACGTATTAGCCTTGGTTTGGAATCCTTTTTAGCTAATAAATATTTTACAGCTGCATGGTCTGAGTACACTACTACCTTAGTACCAAGTAAATAGGCTCGGAATTTATCCAGAGTAAAAACAATAGCAAGAAGCTCTTTTTCAGTAGTAGTGTAATTAGACTGAGTTGCATCTAATGTCTTAGATGCATTAGTAATTACAAAAGGGTCCTTACCTTCGCGCTGAGCCAGCGCTGCTCCTATTGCATGGTTAGAAGCATCACACAAGATTTCAAATGGCTGGCTCCAGTAAGGTCCTCTCACAATTGGGGCTTGAGTCAGGACGATCTTCAGCTTATCAAACGCTTGCATACAGCTCTCACTGAACTCGAACTCAATATCTTTCTGCAGCAGTCTGGATAAAGGCAGTGCTACCTTACTGAAGTCCTTAATAAATCTCTTGTAAAAACCTGTGTGGCCAAGGAACGAACGGACTTTCCTCATGGAGGAGGGGTAAGGTAAACTTGAAATAACATCCACCTTTGCTGGGTCTACAGAAATGCCAGTATTAGACACAACATGTCCTAGTAAAATTCCTTGTTTGACCATAAAGTGACATTTTCCAAAATTTAATATAATGTTTGTATTAACACATCTGTCTAACACTCTAGATAAACTATCCAAGCAAAGGCTAAATGAATCACCATATATGCTGAAATCATCCATAAAAATCTCTATACAGTTCTCAATAAGATCAGAGAAAAGACTCATCATGCATCTTTGGAAAGTAGCTGGTGCATTGCATAAGCCAAAGGGCATTCTCTTATAAGCATAAGTTCCAAAAGGGCATCTAAAAGTAGTCTTTTCCTGATCTTTAGGAGCTATATGAATTTGAAAGTATCCTGTATAACCATCTAAAAAACAATAATGGGATTTACCTGACAAGCGATCAACCATCTGATCAATGAATGGTAAGGAGTAGTGATCCTTGCGAGTGGCTTGGTTGAGACACCTATAGTCAATACAAACTCTCCATGAATTCTGCACTCTAGTTGTCAGGAGCTCTTCATGTTCATTTCTTACTGTTGTGACTCCAGACTTCTTGGGCACCACTTGTATTGGACTGACCCATTCACTATCTGAGATGGGGTAAATGATATCTGCTTCAAGTAGCCTAGTTACTTCTTTCTTGACAACTTCTAAGATAGTGGGGTTTAATCTTCTTTGAGGTTGATGGACAGGCTTTGCTCCCTCTTCTAGGAATACTCTGTGTTCACAAACTTAAGGACTGATTCCTACTATATCCGCCAAGCTTCATCCAATTGCTTTCTTATATTTTCTCAGCACACTGAGTAGCTGTTCTTCTTGTTGAGAAGTGAGTTCCCTTGCAATGATGACTGGGAACTTCTACTTGTCCTCAAGGTAAGTATACTTGTGGTGTGGAGGAAGGGGCTTTAACTCTAATTTCTACTCATAGCTAGGCTCTGGATCATCCGGGGCGGGTGGTAATGGTAAAGTCTTCTCAATGTTTTCAGAAAGTGTCCCTACACTTAGACCTTGCTCCATATACTTCTCTTCTAATTCTTCCTGGTGAACTTCAGCTACAGTTTCATCAATAACATCGCACTGGAATATAGAATAATTTTCCGGAGGATGCTTCATAGCTTCGTTTAAACTGAAACTCACTGTTCTGCTATCTATCTCAAAAGAGTAAGTTCCTGAGAATGCATCCAGCTTAAACTTTGAAGTCTTCAGGAATGGTCTTCCAAGCAGGATTGATGACGGTCTTCCTGAGTCATTAGGGGGTATTTCCAGGATGTAGAAATCAATGGGAAATGTAAGCCCCTTAATGTTCACTAGTACATCTTCAGCAATTCCAACTACTGTAATAATGCTTTTATCTGCTAACACAAAATGAGCTGCCGACCTTTTTAAGGGAGGGAGCCTCAAAGTATCATATATAGACATAGGCATTATACTAACTCACGCTCCTAAATCACACATACAGTCAGAAAATATCAGACCTCCAATGGTACAGCTAACCATACATGGACCTGGATCACTACATTTTTCAGGTATTCCCCCCATTAAAGCAGATATAAAACTACCTAAAGAAATAGTTTCTAATTCATTAATTTTATCTTTATGTATGCACAAATCCTTTAGAAACTTTGCGTATTTAGGTACCTATTGAATAACCTAAAAAAGGGGAACAGTTACCTCGACCTTTTTGAATATTTCTACCATTTTGGGTTCAAGTTCCATCTGTTTTCTGGGATTCCTTACAAGTTGTAGAAATGGAATAGGAGGGGCGCGATTTGTAGCTTCAGCATCCCTTGGGGCTTCATTCTGTGGTTGAGCTTCTTCTTCTTCAACTATGTCTTTGTACGTCCTCTTCTTCTTCAGCATCTTCCACTTCCACCACATCCTCTGCTGGCATGTTTTCTGGTGGGTATGGTTCCTCATGGTTCCTCTCCTGTAATGTGGTTCTGGACCTCAAAGTGATGGCATTGATGCCACCTTTGGGATTAGGCAGTGGTTGAGAAGGAATTCTATTAGAGCTTAAAGGTTGATGTGTGGAATTAAGTGAGGAATCCATCTGGGAGACGAGAGCTTGTAAAGTGGCAGTCAAGCCATTCAGACTAGAGTTCAGCTGCACCTGCATGTCTTGTTGTCCTTGCGCAAGAGAACGGAGCATCTCATCATTTGATGAGGAATTAGAATAAGCAGTCTGAGAAACCTGTTGTTGGGTTTGCTGGGGTCCTTATGATTATCTTAGGTGAGGTGCCCTGTAAGGTTGGTTCTGATTCTGCTGTCTTTTGTTGTTATTGTTATTCCACCTCTGGTTTCCATTATTGTCTCTGACTCCTCTCTTAAAGTTATCCCTCCAGCCATGGTTAGAATTATCTCTCCAGCCTTAGTTGGAGTTGTCCTGCCATCCATGGTTATTGTTGCCACCTTGGTTGTAGTTGCCACATTGTTGATTGTATCCTTGATTCGGGCGGTCATAGAAGTTGTGAGTGGCTGCCATAGTGTTGTATTCCTGGAGCTGCGGGCATTTATCAGTATAATGACTATAATCAGCACAGATCCCGCATACTCTTTGTGGAACCAACTATTGGCTTTGTTGTGGTGAAGGCTGAGCTTGTTGTGCCTGTTGCTGATTCAACTATATTTGTTTCAGTAAGTTGGTCATTTCACATATACTCTGTGTGAGAGCAGTAGTTTCAATACTAGAAGAAACTTCGGCAACAGCCTTGGGATGGCTGCGCCTCTGCCTGTGATTCCTAGTAGACTCAGCTAAGTTGCTGATCAGCTGCCATGCTTCATCTGCGGTTTTGTACATTTTCAAAGAACCATTACTAGCACCTTCCACTGTAGTCTTATCCTTGGGGTTCATGCTTTGGGTGAAGTAGCTGATCAATACTAGTTTAACAATCATGTGATGGGGACATGCGTCCAGGAGATTGTTGAAGCCCTCCCAATATTCGTAGAGAGTCTCGGATTCGCCTTGAACTATCATTGAAATCTCTTTCCTCAATCTATCTGTAAGTTTAGCTGGAAAGTATTTTTCCAAAAATTCTCTTCTAAGCGTATCCCAGTTAGTAACAGTCACTTTCGGTTGAGTGTAGTACCACTCCCTCGCCTTTTCCTCAAGAGAAAACGAAAAAGTGGTTAACAGAATAGAAGTTTCATCTGCACCATGACGCCTAACAGTAGAACAGGCTACCTGGAAATCCCTAAGGTGCTTGATAGGCTCTTGAGTAGGTAAGCCATGAAACTTGGGCATCAAGTTAATTAGTGCGGTCTTCAGTTCAAAATCTACAGCCAGAGTTGGATGATGCACTTGATACGGTTGTAGTGTAAAATCTGGGGATCCTGCCTCTTGGAGAGTAATCCTCCTAGGTGCTGCCATGTTTCCTGCACGTAAATCAACTAGATCAGTAGTAAATGAGCTTGTCTCGCTCTCAGATGGCGGTTCAGATTCGCCCTCAAATGAGACTGGTGAATTGATAATAATCACCTCACCACCCTCAGAGGCTAACCGACGTCGAGTTCGTCTAATATGTGAAAGAGTTCTTTCAATTTCAGGATCAAATGGGACTAAACTCGGATCAGGCAATGAACGCATCATTCAATGAGAATGACATGTAACTCATGGTAGCAGAAATAAAAATAAAATATGCAAATAAAAATAAAATATATACACTAATTAATAATTTAGCACACTATTGGAACTCCCCGGTGACGGCGCCAAAAATTGATGCGTGGCAGAAGTTAACCAATTAAGAGATTTCAATTAAGGGAAAAGCGTTGTACGTATAGCTCTTAATCGGCTAAGATCTGCCTCACCAATTTAAAAAGGGTTGTCACAAATTTTAGAAATAAAGATACTGGGAGTATGAGTCCCAGTTATTAACTAGGGGTTTTCAGAAAAATTGAGTTTTGATAATGAGTAATTAAAATGATTAAAAATTAAAACAATAAAAATAAAGTGAGAATGATTATTAGTATTCTAAAAAAAAGGCCTTGATTGGGGGAATAATTAAATGGAATTTCTATCCTTGTTGGAATCTTTTCAAGTGTAGTGTAGTGTGAAAAAGTTGTTGTTCTCACTCGGTTACCCCTTACTAAATAAGGAAAAGTATGGTGATTAAACTAACTCTTACCCTCAAATCGTAGTCCTCTCCCTTGGGGAGTTTAGTGTTAGTAGGTATGGAATTAGCTAACAACGTCCCATTCAACCAAGCACTTGAGCATTCCAACTCAAGTATCTCCTCTTATTCAACCCCCATGTCAAGTGGAAATTTTACTCCATTGACATGAAATTAATAATCATAAAAATATGAGAAGACATAATCAAATAAAATAAAATAGAGGATTAGAATTAATTAAAATAAAAATAACTCTATATATTAATAAATTCAAGGCGCACCATAATTATCTGAACAGAGTCAATGAGTGACTAATTAAAAATAAGGGAATAAGGAAATAAACTAAAGTAATGTCTTCAACGGAGGTAATGACTCTCAGCATCCAAAAAATCCAAGCAAAAGCATAAACTATCAATGTAATGCAAATCTAAAAATTCAGATCTAAAACCGAAGTAATTCTAATGTGATGAATCTGATTATGTGTGGATGCTCCCCTGAGTTTCTGCATGTTCCCTCGCTTTATTCTGTGTTTTTGGACCGAAAATTAGGTTAAAATGCGGCCCGCAATTGTCTCCAGCGTATTCTGTAATTTCTGTAGATCGTGCAGGTCATCTGTACGCGTTGTCCATGCGTTCGCGTCATTCAGTGATTTTCCTTGTCACGCGTTCGCGTCGTCCACGCGTTCGCATCATGCGTGCAGACTCCAATCAACGCGTTTGCGTCAGGCACGCGTTCATGTCGCTGCGATTTCTCCATTTCGCGCGCTCGCGTGGGCCATGCGCTTGCGTCAGTGTTCGCTGGTCATCTCCTTAGTTTCTTGTGTTCCTTCCATTTTTGCAAGCTTCCTCTCCATTCTCTAAGCCATTCCTGCCCTATGAAGCTTGAAACACTTAACACACATATCAAGGCATCGAATGGTATAAGGGAGATTAAAAATACATAATTAAAAGATCTCTAGGAAGCAAGTTTTCAACCATGGAACAATTTTGGGAAGGAATTGTAAATACATGCAAATCATATGAATAAGTGGGTAAAGACTTGATAAAACCACACAATTAAACACAATATAAATCATAAAATAATGGTTTATCAGGAATGAAATCTATGATGTGCCCTCTGACCATGGTGCGCCAATTTTTCAACTCCGGGTTCATGCTTGTATCATGCTTCTTTGTGACCCAGGCATTGGCATAGAATTCCTGTACCATCAGTACTCCCACCTCAGTTATGGGATTGGCCAGAACTTCCCAATCCCGTCTCAAAACTTGGTATAGGATCTTCGAGTACTCATCGACCTTCAGCTTGAAGGGGACCTCAGGAATCACCTTCTTCTTCCTCACCACGTCATAAAAATGGTCTTGATGGGCCTTGGTGAGGAACCTTATGGTCTCTCATGGCTCGGAAGCGAAAATGAGGGCTTTTCCTTTTCTTTTCCTTGAGGACTCTCCGGTTTTAGGTGCCATGGAGGTAGATAGAAGAAGCAAAAAGTGGGGAAATTGAATTTTAATGTGAATGGGGTTGGTGGGAAGAGAAGTTGATGGGATTGATGAGAGGTTATTAGGTAGAGTGAAAGATTGGGTAAGGGAATTAATTGGTGATGTGATGGATGAATGTGGAAGAAAAAATGGGTAAGAGGGGAGAGAGAAGGGATAAGAGTGAGTAAATGGTAAAGTGGTTGGTGGTTGGGTAGTATCCATTGGCCAAAGACTTCAAATTCGAATATGCTGCCTCCCTCTGGGTGTCCAGCGCCAGTATTGGTGTTGAACGCCAGAGGGAGATTCCCCAAAATTTTTTTTGGGGCGTTCTACGCCAAGAATGGGTGTTGAACGTCCTAGAGGGATAAAAAATTTGGCTTGGGGCCACTCCCATTCGGACTTTTAACTTCCAACTTTGCATCCCCCCTCTGGCGCTGAACGCCAGATCTGGCCTTCAATGCCAGCAGGGGGTATCCTCCAAGGTGTTTTATTTGTCCTGCTGTGCTTTTCTGTTTCTATTCTAAGTGCTACACATGATCAGAAACGTTAGAAAAATGAGAAAAACTATGAAAATCAATAGAAAATAAAATGATATGAAATCGAATTTAAATAGATAAAAATAACATAAAAGAAACTAAAAGTAAACTATAGGATACGTATGGTTGGATTGCCTCCCAACAAGCGCTTCTTTACCGTCATTAGCTTGACAGATAGCTTCTTTTACGAAGGTTCATAGGGCTCAGATATTCACCCCTCATGGTGAACTTCCTTCTTGTGCTCTCATGAATCACTTCAGCATGCTCTAGAGACAGGATCCGGTTCAAAATATGTGGTATGACTGGACTTCTTGTGAAGACAACTCTCATGCCAGGTGAGAAGTCCTCAGTTGGAATCTTCTTGTTCCTCCAGCCATTGGGTACTTTCTTCTTGGTGACTCCTTCCTTAATGATTGGTGATGAATGCCCAACACCAAACTTAGGTTTGATGTTCGGGGGTTCTGTGTGGCTTTCCATTGAGAGAGAAGGTTGAAACACTAAGTGCTGTATTGTAGTACCTCCTTTATTTGAGAGAGTGAGGGTTGGGCATCTTAAACATTATATGGTCCTCCCATAACCTCAGAACCAAATCTCCTCTCTCAACATCTATCAAGGCCTTCCCAGTGGCTAGTGGTGCACGAAATTGTAATCTCTAAAACGGCGCCAAAAACTTGGTACGCACGTTCATAATCTCAATTCTTTTTCACAACTCCGCACAACTAACCAGCAAGTGCACTGGGTTGTCCAAGTAATAAACCTTACGTGAGTAAGGGTCGATCCCACGGAGATTGTCGGCTTGAAGCAAGCTATGGTCATCTTGCAAATCTCAGTCAGGAAGATTCAAATGGTTATGGGATTTTGATAATTAAAAGATAAATAAAACAGAAAATAAGATAGAAATACTTATGTAATTCATTGGTGAGAATTTCAGATAAGCGTATGAAGATGCTTTGCTCCTTCTGAATCTCTGCTTTCCTACTGCCTTCATTCAATCATTCATACTCCATTCCATGGCAAGCTGTATGTTGGGGGATCACCGTTGTCAATGGCTACCGTCCGTTCTCTCAGTGAAAATGGTCCAAATGTGCTGTCACCACACGGCTAATCATCTGTCGGTTCTCGATCATGTTGGAATAGGATCCATTGATCCTTTTGCGTCTGTCACTATGCCCAACACTAGCGAGTTTGAAGCTCGTCACAGTCATCCCTTCCCAGATCCTACTCGGAATACCACAGACAAGGTTTAGACTTTCTGGATCTCAGGAATGACCGCCAATAATTCTAGCCTATACCACGAAGACTCCGATCTTTCGGAATGGAGGCTAAGAGATACACACTCAAGCTATTGCAGATAGAACGGGAGTGGTTGTCCGGCACGCATTCATAGGTGAGAATGATGATGAGTGTCACGGATCATCACATTCATCAGGTTGAAATGCGAATGAATATCTTGGAATAAGAATAAGCTTGAATTGAATAGAAAAACAATAGTACTTTGCATTAATTCATGAGGAACAGCAGAGCTCCACACCTTAATCTATGGTATGTAGAAACTCCACCATTGAAAATACATAAGTGATAATGGTGTTCATTGGCTTCGGCCCCAGAGAGGGAACCAGAATAACCAAGACCTTGAATACAATAGTAAAAAGTCCTATTTATACTAAACTAGTTACTAGGGTTTACAGAGATAAGTAAATGATGCAGAAATCCACTTCTGGGGCCCACTTGGTATGTGCTTGGGCTGAGCATTGAGATTTACACATGTAGAGACTTTTCTTGGAGATAAACGCCAGGTTGCAGCCTGTTTGTGGCGTTTAACTCTGGTTTGTAACCTGTTTCTGGCGTTTACTTTCAGAATAAGGCAGGAAGTTGGCATTTGAACGCCAGTTTGCGTTGTCAAAACTTGAGCAAAGTATGGACTATTAAATATTGATGGAAAGCCCTGGATCTCTTCTTTCCAATGCTATTGAGAGCGCGCCAATTGGGTTTTTGTAGCTCCAGAAAATCCATTTCTAGTACAGGGAGGTCAGAATCCAACAGCATCTGCAGTCCTTTTTCAGCCTCCGAATCAGATTTTTGCTCAGGTCCCTCAATTTCAGCCAGAAAATACCTGAAATCACAGAAAAATACACAAACTCATAGTAAAGTCCAGAAATATGAATTTTGCATAAAAACTAATAAAAACATAGTAAAAACTAACTAAATTATACTAAAAACTACCTAAAAATAATGCCAAAAAGCGTATAAATTATCCGCTCATCACAACACCAAACTTAAATTGTTGCTTGTCCCCAAGCAACTGAAAATCAAATAGGATAAAAAGAAGAGAATATACTATAAATTACAAAATATCAATGAAACTTAGCTCCAATTTAGATGAGCGGGGCTAGTAGCTTTTTACCTTTGAATAGTTTTGGCATCTCACTTTATCCTTTGAAGTTCAGAATGATTGGCATCTATAAGAACTTTGAATTCAGATAGTGTTATTGATTCTCCTAGTTCAGTATGTTGATTGTTGAAAACAGCTACTTTATGAGTCTTGGCCGTGGCCCTAAGCACTTTGTTTTCCAGTATTACCACCGGATACATAAATGCCACAGACACATAACTGGGTGAACCTTTTCAGATTGTGACTTAGCTTTGATAAAGTCCCCAATTAGAGGTGTCCAGGGTTCTTAAGCACACTCTGTTTTTGCTTTGGACCTCGACTTTAACCGCTCAGTCTCAAGCTTTTCACTTGACATCTTCATGCCACAAGCACATGGTTAGGGACAGCTTGGTTTAGCCGCTTAGGCCAGGATTTTATTCCTTTGGGCCCTCCTATCCACTAATGCTCAAAGCCTTGGATCCTTTTTACCCTTGCCTTTTGGTTTAAAGAGCTATTGGCTTTTTCTGCTTGCTTTTTCTTTTTCTTTCTCTCTTTTTTTTCGCCTTTTTTTTTCTGCAAGCTTTTGTATTCACTGCTTTTTCTTGCTTCAAGAATCAATTTTATGATTTTTCAGATTATCAATAACATTTCTCCTTTTCATCATTCTTTCAAGAGCCAACAAATTTAACATTCATAAACAACAAATTCAAAAAATATGCACTGTTCAAGCATTCATTCAGAAAATAAAAAGTGTTGCCAGCACATCAAAATAATTAAACTAAGCTCAAGGATGAATTCGAAATCATGTACTTGTTCTTTTGTTTTTAGAACATTTTTTATTTAAGAAAGGTGATGGATTCATAGGACATTCATAGCTTTTAAGGCATAGATGATGCACGGAAACTTGTCTCTCAACAGATTTCCCTCGGCAAGTATACCGAATTGTCGTCAAGTAAAAACTCACAATAGAGTGAGGTCGAATCCCACAGGGATTGATTGGTCAAGCAACTTTAATTGGAGGAATGTTCTAGTTGAGCTAAGCAGAATTTGATTGGAGAATTGCAGGAAATTAAATGGCAGAAAGTAAATGGCAGGAAATGTAATTACTGGAAATAAATGACTGAATGTAAATGACGGAAAGTAAATTGTAGAATCTTAAATGGGGAATGGGGAGGATGAACATAAAAGTAAATGGCAGAAAGTAAAGAGAATGGGTAAGATCAGAAATGGAGAGTTCATTGGGCTCAGGAGATGTTGTATTCTCCGGATCAAGTTCATTTTCATCTCTTCCTCAATCAATGCATTTATTGATCTCCTTGGCAATCTTAAGTGATTGAATTCCAATTCCTTGGTAATTCAATCTCTCAAATCTTGATCAATAGCCAATTCCTTGGTCTAATTGCTTATAAGAAGAGATGAAGTGTGGTCACTGATTATACCACATGTATTCCCAAATCAAAATGTTGGTAGGATTATATGTCAGTATATCCATCTAAACCCCAATTTGGTCCAACATGAGAAAGCATTTCTAGCATGATCTCTTCATTCCTTTTCCAAGGTTCTGAAGAGATCCAAGTATGAATTGATTCTTTTCCAAGACAACTACCCAATTGGATGAAGATTGAAAGCTTTCTAGTAAGATCAAGAGAAAAGAAAGAAGAAGAATAATAAAAACTATTATTGATCCATCAAATTACAACAGAGCTCCCTAACCCAATAAAAGGGGTTTAGTTGTTCATAGCTTTGGGAATGGAAAACAAAGATGGAAAATACATTCTCCAAGTAAAACTAAAAGTGTAGAGAAAGTAAAATTATACAGAGAGTAGTTCTCCCAATAGCCAAAAGGCTCTCTCTTCTAGTTCAAAACTACTCCTATATATACTACTCTTCAGATCTTCTAGTTGGCTCTTCAAGTCTTTGGATATGGGCCTTTGGATCTTGAGTTGAAGCAGTTTGGAATCTTCAGTGGGCTTAGCTTTACTTGCAGAGAAAGTGTGAAGTAGGCATGGACTTTAGCTAGGACGTTAGTGGCGTTAACGTTAAATGATAATGTGGGTTCGAGAACGTTGGTGACAATCACCTTTTTCACTAACGTCCCTAGCCCAAGATGGTTCACGTTAACTTCAACATTAGTGGCACTAACGTGACCACTAATGTTGCCTCTTGGTCCATCGCAAGCGTTATTGGCGTTCACCTTTGGCAATAACGTTGCTCTTAGCCCCCTTTTTCTCACGTTAGAGTCCACGTTAGTATAACTAACGTGGCTCTTAACGTGGGCATGCCCTAGCCTCAAGAGCGTTAGTGACACTTACCTTTGTCACTAACGCTCCAAACGCCCCTTCTCACGTTAGTACCTCACGTTAATTGTCTTAACGTGGCCACTAACATGGTGGTGATTGCCATCTCCAACGTTAGTGACAAAGGTGAGTGTCACTAACGTTGGCATTGTCTTCCCTTTCCACGTTAGAGTTTACGTTAACTGAGTTAACGTGACTCTTAACGTGGCCAATTGCCAATTTGGAGCGTTAGTGGTATTCACTATTACCACTAACGCTGGAGCTCCCTTTCTCTCCACGTTAATGTAGTTAACGTGGCAATTAACGTGGGCCATGATGGTTTCAAAGGCGTTATTGGCAATCACTTTTGTCATTAACGTTGCAAGTTTATTCCCATTCCACGTTAGTGGTCACGTTAATTAGATTAACGTGGCTGCTAATGTGGCTCTTCCTTGCTTTCTTTGTCCTGAAATCAAGCAAATAAAATGCATCAAAGCTCTAATCCAAGTTGAGACATGCATTATCCAATTTGTCATTCAATTCATGCAAAATTCTCATAAAATCACATGAAATTCACAATGTTTGCTTGAATCAAGATGTAAGTGATTATCTACCCAAAACTTGCTTATTAACTAAGAAAATGCATGAAACTACCCTAAAATAGTAAAGAAAAGGTTAGTGAAACTGGCCAAAATGCCCTGGCATCATAACACCAAACTTAAAGCTTGCTTGTCCCTAAGCAAGTACTGAAACATGAGAATGATGAATGAAATTACAAGAGAAATGAGTCATTATTGTGGAAGTCATGTCCTTGGTTTTATGGGGTTTCATGCATAGCAACTTAGGTTCATTCCTTCATTGGCTTTCAGACCTTTACCATGCCCTGGAATACTCACTTGATTGCACCCTATGAGACTTTTATTCATTGATCCCTTTGTCTTTTCAGGGTTTGATTGTGTTCTTTAGACTAGGTGCTCTGTAAGGGGACGACTCTTTAATATAAGCTTTCAGCCAGCACTCCCGAACCAGTTGGTTCAAGGTGCTAGGTGTTAAGACACCCCTAAGGACTTACTCCCTCAAGTCTCTTTCCCCCATACATTCACACCACATGCACATGGTTTGTTATTTTTCTTCTTGAGACCTTGGTGTCCAGCACCTCTTTGGGTTACAAAGTGCTCTGTAGCAAGGGTTACTCTTGATAGTGGACTTTCAGCTGATAATCCCGGGTTAGTTAACCCAAGTTACCAAGTGATAAGGTACCCCTGAGAGCTTATTCATCCATGTATATCCTTTGCACAAGACCACCACAGACACATGCCGTAAGATTCAACCCTTGGTGCCTAGCCTTATTTCTTACTCTTTTTCTTTATTTCTCAACTTTCATTTTTCTTTCCCCTTTTCTTATTGGGATCTTGTTATTTAGCTAGTCTCATGGGGTGTGTTTCAAGCATATGATTCAGGACAGATAGTTGCCTTCCTATCTTGTTGGTGAACCAACTTAGCTAAGTAATTACTACACCACAAGCTTAAGAACTTACTCCACAAATTGAACATCACTCTGGTCTTTCATAACATCTCTTTTTAATTGACTTAAAGGACAAGCATACAAATAGGCAAGGTGAAAATGCAGCAGATAGCTTCGCAGAGCACACATATGACAAAGGCAGGGAAAAACGAACATTAAATCCTAGTGATGTAAACTAAAGAGTAGCTAATAATCAGGGATACATTCAGACTTCCAATTTGAGCATTTCCAAGCTTATGGAATCAAGTAACAATACAACCTTTTGGTGGTGACTTCTAGCCATCCCTTTGTTGTCATCGTCCACAGCTTTTGCATCCTTCTTCACCTCATTGGATGATGGTGCACCGTTGTTCCCAAAGATTTAATTGAATTCCTGCAAAGTTATTGGAAGTTTCTTGTTCCCAAAGCACTTGAGAATTAGTTAGCATGCATGTATGCTTGTGAGTTTCTGAACTTGATTTGGTGTGTGAACACCAAACTTAGTTCCTTGCCTAATGCAACAGATTGAATACATGCAGAGGATCTTATGTGCTTTTATTACTAAAACGACTATGAACTAGAAACTAAACTCTTGTCAAGTGGTTTCCCTGATTGGTTGGGGCTAGCAATTTCCTCTTAAAGAGATGTAGTGTGATTCTAACTGAAATCTTTGGTGGAACACCAAATTTAGAATTACACATTCACTCTTGGATTGTTTTGGTGTGCAACACCAAACTTAGCTCCTCGCAATACAGGGTAAACTACTTGTAACTTTTATTGAAATGATCATGAAAAAGAAACTACCTTAGGTTGGGTTGCCTCCCAATGAAGCGCTCTTTTAGCGTCGCTAGCTCGACGATTTCTCCATCAGTTGAGATGATATTTCACTTTGGGGCTTTCCCCCATGTTGCCCATGTAATGCTTGAGCCTTTGTTTGTTCACAGTAAAAGTCCTCCTTGAGCTTTCCTCCATGATTTCTATGTGTCCATACGGCGAGACCTTTGTGACAAGAAAGGGTCCAGACCACCTTGATTTGAGTTTCCCAGGGAAAAGTCTCAATTTAGAGTTGTAGAGGAGCACTTGCTGTCCCTTTTCGAAACTCCTGGGTGTCAGATTGAGGTCATGTCTTCTCTTTTCCTTTTCTTTATAGATCTTGGCATTTTCATAGGTTTGAGATCTGAATTCCTCTATTTGCTACAGCTGCAGGACTCTTTTTTCACCAGCGGCATGGCTATCAAAATTTAGTAGCTTGAGAGCCCAGAGGGCTTTGTGTTCAAGCTCCAATGGTAAATGACAGGCCTTTCCATACACCAGTTGATATGGGGACATCCTGATTGGTGTTTTGAATGCCGTTCTGTATGCCCAAAGAGCATCATCTAGCTTCTTCGACCAGTCTTTTCTTGATGCTCCTACAGTCTTTTCCAGAATCCTTTTTAACTCTCTGTTAGATATCTCAGTTTGGCCACTTGTTTGGGGGTGATAAGGTGTGGCAACCTTGTACTTTACCCCGTATCGTAGGAGAAGAGCTTCTAGTGGCCTGTTACAAAAATGGCTCCCTCCATCACTGATGAGCGCTCGTGGGACTCCGAACCGGCTAAAGATATTCTTTCTAAGGAAGTTCATGACCACCTAGTTATCATTTGTTGGGGCTGCAATGGCCTCTACCCACTTGGAAACATAATCCACTGCTACTAGGATATACTTGTTTGAATATGAGGTTGGAAATGGTCCCATGAAATCGATTCCCCATACATCAAACAGTTCCAGTTCTAAGATGAAATTCTGTGGCATCTCATTTCTTTTGGGTAGGTTTCCAGCTCTTTGGCATTCATTGCAGCTCTTTGCTACTTCCTTGGAATCCTTGAAAAGGTTGGGCCAAAAGAATCCGCTTTGTAACACCTTGGCTGCAGTTCTTTCCCCTCCAAAGTGGCCTCCATAGCACGAGCCATGGCAATTCCATAAGACCTATCTTCCCTCTTCTTCTGAAACACATCTTCTAAGGATTCCATCTGAACACTTCTTGAATAGGTATGGTTCATCCCAAACAAAATACTTCGCGTCATTGATGAGCTTTCTTTTTTGATGTTTGTTGATTTTAGGAGGTAAAGCCCCAGTTACCTTGAAATTGGCAATATCTGCAAACCAGGGTGCTCTGTGAACCTTCATCAACTGCTCATCTGGGAAGAACTCATTTACACTTGTATCATGTGATCCTTTTTTATCATGAGGGATTCTGGATAGGTGATCTTCTACTTTGTTCTCCACTCCTTTCTTGTCTCTAATTTCAATATTGAATTCCTGCAACAACAAGATCCATCTTATTAGTCTTGGTTTTGATTCTTGCTTGGCAAACAAATATTTAAGTGCTGTGTGATCTGTGAAAACGATCACTTTGGCACCAATGAGGTACGATCTAAACTTGTCAAATGCAATAACTATTGCCAGCAACTCCTTTTCAGTAGTGATATAATTTCTTTGAGTGTCATTGAGGACTTTGCTGGCATAGTATATCACATGGACCAAGTTATCTTTCCTTTGTCCTAACACTGCCCCAACTGCAAAATCAGATGCATCACACATCAGTTCAAATGGTAAGTTCCAATCAGGTGGGGAAATTATAGGGGCAGAGGACAGCCTCTTTTTCAAGTTTTTGAATTCTAGCATGCATTTTTCATCAAAGACAAATGGTGTATCAGATACAAGGAGATTGCTTAAGGGCTTGGCTATCTTTGAAAAATCTTTAATAAACCTTCTGTAAAAGCTGGCATGCCCTAAAAAGCTCTTAATTGCCTTGACATCACTTGGTGGGGGTAATTTTTCAATGAGTTCCACCTTAGCTCTGTCTACCTCAATGCCTTGGTTAGAAACCTTATGGCCAAGAACTATTCCTCCTGTCACCATAAAGTGACATTTCTCCCAGTTCAAGACCAATACCAGGGCCAAGTGATTTAGGCAATTAGGGAAGGAATCTCCGAATACCAAAAAGTCATCCATAAAGACTTCAATGAATTTTTCTATCATATCTGAGAAAATAGAGAGCATGCAGCGTTGGAAAGTTGTAGGTGCATTACATAGCCCAAATGGCATGCGCCTGTAGGCAAACACTCCATATGAGCAAATGAATGAGGTTTTCTCTTGGTCTCTTGGATCAACCACTATTTGGTTATATCCTGAATAACCATCGAGAAAACAGTAATATGCGTGTCCTGCAAGTCTTTCCAGCATCTGATCCATGAAAGGAAGGGGGAAATGATCTTTTCTTGTAGCTTCATTGAGTTTTCTATAGTCTATGCACATCCGCCATCCTGTGGCGGTTCTTGTAGGGATTAGTTCATTATTCTAATTGGGGACTACAGTGATTCCTCCTTTTTTAGGGACAACTTGCACGGGGCTGACCCATGGGCTGTCTGAGATCAGGTAGATCACCCCTTCCTGCCATAACTTCATGACTTCTTTCTGTACCACTTCCTTCATGACTAGATTCGGCCTCCTTTGGGGTTGAATGGATGGTTTGACATCATCTTTCAACAGTATCTTATGCATGCATATGGCCGAACTGATTCCTTTCAGGTCAGCGAGGGTCCATCTAATGGCATCCTTATGCTTTCGCAATACTTGGAGTAGTTCATCCTCTTGATCTTGGCTGAGGGCTGAGTTTATGATCACTGGGTAACTTTCATTCTCTCCTAAGTATGCATATTTGAGAGTGGGTGGCAGTGCTTTGAGTTCAAGTTTGGGTGCTTCTTTTTTTTCATTCTCTTCCGTTGGTGCACCCTGTATATGAATCTCTGCTGTTGTAGCCTCTTTGCTAGATATTGATTCGTCCTCTGTTAACCCTTCAAGTTCTTCTTCTTTAAAAATCTCTTGTACTGCGTCTTCCAGTGAATCCAACCTCATACATTCGCCCAATGGTTCTGGTGGGTAACTCATGGCCTTGAACACATTGAATGTCATCTTTTCATTGTGTAATCTCAGGGTGAGTTCACCTTTTTGGACATCAATGATAGCTCCAGCAGTGGCCAAGAACGGTCTTCCCAGGATGATGGAGGCCTTGGCTTCCTCCTTCATGTCCAGCACTATAAATTCTGCTGGGAAGATAAAATCTCCTACCTTCACCAGCAAATCTTCTACTATACCATGAGGAAACTTGAACGATCGGTCTGCCAGTTGTAGGGCCATTTTTGTTGGCTTAGCCTCCTCAATCCTCATTTTTCTCATCATAGCTACTGACATCAGATTTATACTGGCTCCTAAGTCACACAGAGCCTTCTCCACTGTGATTTCCCCTGTAATACAAAGGATCTGGAAGCTCCCAGGATCCTTCAATTTCTAGGGTAGTTTGTGCTGAATGATGGCACTACATTCTTCGGTTAGTATCACAGTCTTTTTGCTCTTCCAGCTTCTCTTCTTGGTCATTAATTTTTTTAAAAACTTGGCATAGAGCGACATTTGCTCTATTGCTTCAGCAAAGGGTATGTTGATTTGTAGTTTCTTGAAGATTTCTAGAAATCTTAAGAATTGGTTGTCATCCCCCTTCTTTTTCAATTGCTGAGGGTATGGAGCTTTTAGGACGTCTGGCTTCAGCATTTCTCCTTTTTGCTGTGAACTGGGAATGGGAATTTGGATTTTATCTCGTTCCTTTTTCCCTTCATTTGAGTTCTTCTCTTGTGATTTCTTGGGAATTTCCTTTAATTCCTTGCCACTTCTGAGGGTGATAGCCTGACATTCCTTTCTTGGGTTTAGATCGGTGTTGCTGCACAGGTTATTACTGGGAATTTACTTGAATAGGTAGCCAATTTATGTCTCAAGTTTCTTGATGGCAGCATCTTGATTCTGCATATTGGACCGCACTTCCTCTCAAAACATTTTACTGTCCTGGACTTCTTTGCATATTCGTTCAAGTAGGGTCTCAATCCTTGAGAGTCTATCTTCGGATGATGGTGAGTTGGAGTTGGAGGGATGAGAATAGCCATTTTGGTTTTGATATAGATGTTGAGAGGTGTTGTTAGGTGGGTGCTGATATGATCTCTGTGTGGAATGTTGGTGAGCTGCATTGTTGTTGGGGTTGTGACGTCTTTGATCTTGGCCTTGATCTTGTTGATTTCCCCACCCAAAGTTTGGGTAGTTCCTCCAACCAGGATTGTAAGTTTTGGAGCATGGATCATGGGTCTGCCTAGGTGAGTTTCCAATGTAGTTGGCTTGTTCCTGCTCACCCTCTACTTCTGCATTCACTCCTTCTTGGGTTGCTGATGAGGTGGTGATTGTTGCTACTTGGTTCCTCTCCATCTTATTGGTAAGGTCAGCCAACTACTTGGTAATCAGCTTGTTCTGGGCCAGCAATGTGGTGCACGAAATTGTGATCTCTGGTAATGGCTCCAAAAACTTAGTGCTCTAATCTCAATTCATAATTTGTCACAACTTCGATACAACTAACTAGCAAGTGCACTGGATCGTCCAAGTAATAAACCTAACGTGAGTAAGGGTCGATCCCACGGAGATTGTTGGTATGAAGCAAGCTATGGTCACCTTGTAAATCTCAGTCAGGCGGATATAAAATAGTTATGGAGTTTTCGAAAATAAATAATAAACTAAGGATAGAAACACTTATGTAATTCATTGGTGAGAATTTCAGATAAGCGTGTAGAGATGCTTTCGTTCCTCTGAATCTCTGCTTTCCCGCTGTCTTCATCCAATCAGTCTTACTCCTTTCCATGGCTGGCTTTATGCAAGGGCATCACCGTTGTCAATGGTTACTTCCCCTCCTCTTGTGAAAATGGTCCAAATGCTCTGTCACAGCACGGCTAATCATCTGAGGTTCCCGATCAAGCTGGAATAGGATTCACCCTCCTTTTGCATTTGTCACTAAGCCCAGCACTCGCGAGTTTGAAGCTCGTCACAGTCATTCAATCCCTGAATCCTACTCGAAATACCACAGACAAGGTTTAGACTTTCCGGATTCTCATGAATGCCGCCATTAATCTAGCTTACACCACGAAGATTCTGATTAAGAGATCTAAGAGATACTCATTCAATCTAAGGTAGAACGGAAGTGGTTGTCAGGCACGCGTTCATAAGGAATGATGATGATTGTCACGTTCATCATATTCAGATTGAAGTGCGAATGAATATCTTAGAAACGGAACAAGTTGAATTGAATAGAAAAACAGTAGTATTTTGCATTAATCTTTGAGGAACAGCAGAGCTCCACACCTTAATCTATGGAGTGCAGAAACTCTACCGTTGAAAATACATAAGTGATAACGGAGTTCATTGGTCTCGGCCCCAGAGGGGAACCGGAGTAACCAAGACTTCTATGATCCGAAGATAAAACTCAGGATTTCTAATACAATAGTAAAAAGTCCTATTTATACTAAACTAGTCACTAGGGTTTACAGAAGTAAGTAATTGATGCATAAATCCACTTCCGGGGCCCACTTGGTGTGTGCTTGGGCTGAGCTTGAAGTCTACACGTGGAGAGGTCATTCTTGGAGTTGAACACCAGCTTTTGTGCCAGTTTGGGCGTTGAACTCCACTTTGCAACTTCTTTTTGGCACTGGGCGCCAGAATTGGACAGAGATCTGACGTTGAACGCCAGTTTGCGTCATCTAAACTTAGGCAAAGTATAGACAATTATATATTGCTGGAAAGCCCTGGATGTCTACTTTCCAACGCAATTGGAAGCGCGCCATTTTGAGTTCTGTAGCTCCAGAAAATCCATTTGGAGTGCAAGGAGGTCAGAATCCAACAGCATCAGCAGTCCTTCTTCAACCTCTGAATCTGATTTTTGCTCAAGTCCCTCAATTTCAGCCAGAAAATACCTGAAATCACAGAAAAACACACAAACTCATAGTAAAGTCCAGGAATGTGAATTTAACATAAAAACTAATGAAAACATCCCTAAATAGATAAGCACTTAACATAGAGAAAACGAGAAACAGAAAGTGAGAACAAGGAATGAGTCCACCTTAGTGATGGTGGCGTTTTCTTCTTGAGGAACCAATGATGTTCTTTAGCTCTTTTATGTCTCTTCCTTGTCTTTGTTGCTCCTCCCTCATTGCTTTTTGATCTTCTCTGATTTCATGAAGGATGATAGAGTGCTCTTGATGTTCCACCCTTAGTTGTCCCATGTTGGAACTTTGCTCCATCTTTTTCTTAGTGATGGGCTTCTCTTTCTCAATGTGAATGTCTCCTTCTATGAAAGCTCCAGCTGAGTAACATAGATGGCAAATAAGATGGGGAAAAGCTAGCCTTGCCCCAGGGGATGGCTTTTCGGCTATTTTGTAGAGTTCAAGGGAGATGACTTCATGAACTTCTACTTCCTCCCCAATCATGATGCTATGGATCATGATGGCCCGATCCACAGTAACTTCAGATCGGTTGTTAGTGGGGATGATGGAGCGTTGGATGAACTCCAACCATCCTCTAGCCACAGGCTTGAGGTCCAGTCTTCTTAGTTGAACCGGCTTGCCTTTGGAGTCAATCTTCCATTGAGCTCCTTCCACACATATGTCCATGAGGACTTGGTCCATCCTTTGATTAAAGTTGACCCTTCTAGTGTAGGAGCGCTTATCTCCTTGCATCATAGGCAAGTTAAACGCCAACCTCACATTCTCCGGACTAAAATCTAAGTATTTCCCCTGAACCATTGTAACATAATTCTTTGGATCCGGGTTCTTACTTTGATCATGGTTCCTAGTGATCCATGCATTGGCATAGAACTCTTGAACCATTAGGATGCCGACTTGTTGGATGGGTTTTGTTAGAACTTCCCAACCTCTTCTTTGGATTTCATGTCGGATATCTGGATACTCATTCTTCTAGAGCTTGAAAGGGACCTCGGGGATCACCTTCTTCTTGGCCACAACATCATAGAAGTGGTCTTGATGAGCTTTGGAGATGAATCTTTCCATCTCCCATGACTCGGAGGTGGAAGCTTTTGTCTTCCCTTTCCCTTTTCTAGAGGATTCTCCGGTCTTAGGTGCCATCAATGGTAATGGAAAAACAAAAAGCTTATGCTTTTACCACACCAAACTTAGAATATTACTCGCCCTCGAACAAGAAAAGAAGGAATAGATGAAGAAGAAGAAGAAAATATGGAGGAAAGGGGGGAGTGGTGTATTCGGTCAGGAAGGGGAAGAGAGGGTTGTGTTGTGTGAAAATGAGGAAAAATGGAGGGCTATATATAGGGAAGGAAGGGGGTAAG
>NC_029793.2:95476276-95498056 GCF_000816755.2 Arachis ipaensis
AACGCCCAGATGCTGCCCATTTCTGGCGTTCAGCGCCAGAACCATGCTCTGTTCTGGCGTTGAATGCCCAAAACATGCTTCCTACTGGCGTTTAAACGCCAGTAAGGTCTTCCTCCAGGGTGTGATTTTTTCTGCTATTTTTGATTCCGTTTTCAATTTTTTTGATTTATTTTGTGACTCCACATGATCATGAACCTATAAAGACATATAACCAATAAAAATATAATTAAATAAAAATTGGGTTGCCTCCCAACAAGCGCTTCTTTAATGTCAATAGCTTGACAGTGGGCTCTCATGGAGCCTCACAGATGTTCAGAGCATTATTGAGACTCCCCAACACCAAACTTAGAGTTTGGATATGGGAGTTCAACACCAAACTTAGAGTTTGGTTGTGGCCTCCCAACACCAAACTTAGAGTTTGACTGTGGGGGCTCTGTTGACTCTGCAATGAGAGAAGCTTACTGTGCTTCCTCTCCATGGGTACAGAGAGAGATCGTTGAGTTTTAAACACAAGGTTGTCCTCATTTAATTGAAGGATCAATTCTCCTCTGTCCACATCAATCACAGCTCTTGCTGTGGCTAGGAAGGGTCTTCCAAGGATGATGAATTCATCCTCATCCTTCCCAGTATCTAGGACTATGAAATCAGCAGGGATGTAAAGGTCTTCAACCTTTACTAACACATCCGCTACTTGTCCATAAGCCTGTTTTCTTGAATTGTCTGCCATCTCTAATGAGATTTTAGTGGCTTGCACCCTAAAGATTCCCAGTTTCTCTATTACAGAGAGGGGCACGAGGTTTATTCCTGAACCAATGTTACACAGAGCCTTAAAGATCATGGTGCCTATGGTACAAGGTATTAAGAACTTTCCAGGATCCTGTTTCTTCTGAGGCAATGTCAGTTGATCCAGATCACTTAGTTCATTGGTGAACAAGGGAGGTTCATCTTCTCAAGTCTCAATACCAAATAATTTGGCATTCAGCTTCATGATTACACCAAGGTACTTGGTAACTTGCTCTTCAGTAACATCCTCATTCTCTTCAGAAGAGGAATACTCATCAGAGCTCATGAATGGCATAAGGAGGTTCAATGGAATCTCTATGGTCTCTAGATGAGTCTCTGATTCCTTTGCTTCCTCAGAGGGAAGCTCCTTATTGAACACTGGACGTCCCAGGAGGTCTTCCTCCTTGGGATTCACGTCCTCTCCTTCCTTTACAGGTTCGGCCATCGTGATCAATTCAATGGCCTTGCACTCTCCTTTTGGATTTTCTTCTGTATTGCTTGGGAGAGTACTAGGAGGGATTTCAGTGATCCTTTTACTCAGCTGGCCCACTTGTGCCTCCAAATTTCTAATGGATGACCTTGTTTCATTCATGAAACTCACAGTGGCCTTAGATAGATCAGAGACTAAGTTTGCTAAATTAGAGGTATTTTGTTCAGAGTTCTCTGTCTGTTGCTGAGTGGATGATGGAAAAGGTTTACTATTGTTAAACCTGTATCTTCCACCATTATTAAAGCCTTGTTGAGACTTTTGTTGATCCTTCCATGAGAGATTTGGATGATTTCTCCATGATGGATTATAGGTGTTTCCATAAGATTCACCTATGTCTAGCTCTGTCTCTTACAGCAAAAGGGAAAAGCATGAGCCTATAGACTTCAGGATCTACTCCATTAGTCTTAACAGTATCACATATCTGCGAGAATTCGGTTAAGAACTGAAAAGGATCTTCAGATGGAAGTCCATGAAACTTGCAGTTCTGCTGCATCAGAGAAACTAATTGAGGTTTCAGCTCAAAGTTGTTTGCTCCAATGGCAGGAATGGAGATGCTTCTTCCATGTAAATTGGAATTTGGTGTAGTAAAGTCACCAAGCATTATCCTTGCATTATTGTTGTTGGGTTCGGCTGCCATCTCCTTTACTTGTTCAAAATTTTCAATAAGGTTGTCTCTGGATTGTTGTAATTTAGCTTCTCTTAGTTTCCTCTTCAGAGTCCTTTCAGGTTCTGGATTAGTTTCAACAATAATGCCTTTTTCCTTGTTCCTACTCTTAAGAAAGAGAAGAGAACAGGAAAAGAAGAGGAATCCTCTATGTCACAGTAAAGAGGTTCCTTATTGTTAGTAGAAGAAGAAAAGGAATAGGGGTGAAGAAAAATGAAGAATCCAAACACAAGGGTAAGGATAGGAGCAGTGACGTGAGATGAAGAGAAGTGTTAGTAGATGAATGAATAATTAGAAGGAGATGAGGGAGAAGGATTTTCGAAAATTATTTTTGAAAAAGGGTTACTGATTTTTGAAAATAGTTTTTGAAAAAGGTCAGTAATATTCGAAAATTAAAATCAAAAATTAAAATAATTAGTTAACTAAAAAGAAATTTTGAAAAAGAGAGAAGATATTTTCGAAAATTAGAGAGAGAGAGTTAGTTAGGTAGTTTTGAAAAAGATAAGAAACAAACAAAAAGTTAGTTAGTTAGTTGAAACAACTTTTGAAAAGATAAGAAGTTTAGAAAAGATATTTTGAAATCAAATTTTTGAAAAAGATAAGATAAGAAGATATTTTTGAAAAAATATGATTAAAATTAGTTTTGAAAAAGATTTGATTTTTAAAATCACAATTAATGACTTGATTCACAAGAAATCACAAGATATGATTCTAGAACTCAAAGTTTGAATCTTTCTTAACAATCAAGTAACAAACTTGAAATTTTTGAATCAAAACATTAATTGATGATGTTATTTTCGAAAATTATGAGATAAAATTAAGAAAAGATTTTTGAAAAATAATTTTGTAATGTTCGAAAATAACTACGAAAAATGAAAAAGATTTGATTTTTGAAAAAGATTTTGAAAAATATAGGATTTTTTAAATTGAAAATTTGATTTGACTCATAAAAACAACTAGATTTTTAAAAATTTTTTGAAAAAGTCAAATCTAATTTTCGAAATTTTGAGAGAGAAAAAGTGAAAGATATTTTTTTGATTTTTGAATTTTTAATGATGGGGGAGAAAAAAACATGAAAATGATGCAATGCATGAAAATTTTGGATCAAAACAATGAATGCATGCAAGAATGCTATGAATGTCAAGATGAACACCAAGAACACTTTGAATGTCATGATGAACATCAAGACTTATTTTTGAAAATTTTTATATGCAAAGAAAATATGCATGACACCAAACTTAGAAATCTTTCATGTTTAGACACTATGAATGCAAGAATGCACATGTAAAACAAGAAAAGACACAAAACAAGAAAACATCAAAATCAAACAAGAAGACTTACCAAGAACAACTTGAAGGTCATGAAGAACACTATGAATGCATGAGTTTTTCGAAAATTTTATGCAAATTTTAAAACATGCAATTGACACCAAACTTATAACATGACACATGACTCAAACAAGAAACACAAAAAATATTTTTTTTTTGATTTTTATGATTTTCTAATTTTTTTTGGTTTTTTTGGAAAATTATATGAAAAAGAAAAATAAGGATTCCAAAATTTTTAATATGAATTCCAAAAATCTTATGCTCTTTAGTCTAAAGCTCCAATCAAAGGGTCAGGCATGGCTTAATAGCCAGCCAAGCTTTAGTAAAAATATGAGTGTAATTCATTCAATTTTAAGCCAAAACCTCAGTCCAAAAGAATTTAGACATGGCTTTACAGCCAGCCAGGCTTTAGCATGCTTCATGAAACACTAGAATTCATTCTTAAAAATTCTGAAGAAAAATATATTTTTGAAAACATTTTTATTTAAAAATTTTTTCAAAAACAAGGGAGAAAATTTTGAAATATTTTTGAAATTTTTTTTTTTGAAAAGAAAACGAAAAGAAAGTTACCCAATCTGAGCAACAAGATGAACCGTCAGTTATCCAAACTCGAACAATCCCCGGCAACGGTGCCAAAAACTTGGTGCACGAAATTGTGATCTCTGGTAATGGCTCCAAAACCTTGGTGCTCTAATCTCAATTCATAATTTGTCACAACTTCGATACAACTAACCAGCAAGTGCACTGGGTCGTCCAAGTAATAAACCTTACGTGAGTAAGGGTCAATCCCACGTAGATTGTTGGTATGAAGCAAGCTATGGTCACCTTGTAAATCTCAGTCAGGCGGATATAAAATAGTTATGGAGTTTTCAAAAATAAATAATAAACGAAGGATAGAAACACTTATGTAATTCATTGGTGAGAATTTCAGATAAGCGTGTAGAGATAGTTGAATTGAATAGAAAAACAGTAGTATTTTGCATTAATCTTTGAGGAACAGCAGAGCTCCACACCTTAATCTATGGAGTGCAAAAACTCTACCGTTGAAAATACATAAGTGATAATGGAATTCATTGGTCTCGGCCCCAGAGGGGAACCGGAGTAACCAAGACTTCTATGATCCGAAGATAAAACTCAGGATTTCTAATACAATAGGGTTTATACTAAACTAGTCACTAGGGTTTACAGAAGTAAGTAATTGATGCATAAATCCACTTCCGGGGCCCACTTGGTGTGTGCTTGGGCTGAGCTTGAAGTCTACACGTGGAGAGGTCATTCTTGGAGTTGAACGCCAGCTTTTGTGCCAGTTTGGGCGTTGAACTCCACTTTGCAACTTGTTTCTGGCGCTGGGCTCCAGAATTGGGCAGAGAGCTGGCGTTGAACGCCAGTTTGCGTCGTCTAAACTTGGGCAAAGTATGGACTATTATATATTGCTGGAAAGCCCTGGATGTCTACTTTCCAACGCAATTGGAAGCGCAATTGGATGTCTACCCTGGAAAGTCTGATTTTTGCTCAAGTCCCTCAATTTCAGCCAAAAAATACCTGAAATCACAGAAAAACACACAAACTCATAGTAAAGTCCAGGAATGTGAATTTAACATAAAAACTAATGAAAACATCCCTAAAAGTAACCAGATTGCACTAAAAACATACTAAAAACAATGCCAAAAAGCGTATAAATTATCCGCTCATCACAATGCATCCACGTTATTTAGCTCCATTACTCCTCTAGTTTTGCCTCTTTCAGAAGCATAGAAGTAGTCATTCTCCGCTATAGTCTCAATGACATCTATGACTTCTTCTATGGTCTTCTTCTTGTTCAGAGATCCCCCAGATGAGTGGTCTACTACCTTCTTTGATTCATAAGAAAGACCTTCATAGAAAATGTGTAACTGCACTCATTAATTGAACATATCTGGCGGGCACCTTCTTGTCAAGTCCTTAAACCTCTCCCATGCTTCATAGAGAGTTTCACCATCTTGTTGCCTGAAGGTTTGTACCTCGCCAAGAATTTGTTCACCACATCTTCCCAAGTTGTTAAACTCTCCTTTGGGAAGGATTCCAACCATTTGGATGCTTTGTCCTTGAGTGAGAAGGGAAACAAAAGCAGTCTATAGGTGTCAGGATGAACACCATTAGACTTCATAGTATCACATATCCTCAGGAATGTGGTCAGATGTTGATTAGGGTCTTCTTGGACACTTCCTCCGAATGAACAGTTGTTCTGAACCAGGGTGATGAGCTGTGGCTTTAGTTCAAAGTTATTGGCATGTATGGTTGGCTTTTGGATGCTACTTCCATAGTTTCCTGGGTTTGGATTGATATAAGAGCCTAGAACTCTTCTTTCTTGTCCAGCATGACGCACTGGACCCTCTCTGCCATGGTTGTGAGCCTCTTCTTCATGATGATTCTTCATATTCTCATCCATGTCTGGTTCAAAGTACTCTTCCTCTTCCTCAGCACCAACAACTCTCTTTCTTCTTGCTTTCCTCCTTAATCTAAGGAAGGTCCTCTCAGGTTCAGAATCAATAGAAGTTGAAGCCCCACTTCTTCTACCTGTCATATAACCAACAAGGCCAAAGCAAAAGGGAGATAGATAATATTCTTGTTAAAAATGATGTTAGTGTGAGTGATGCAATATATTAAACAGTTAGTGGGTTAGTGAACTGAATTGTAACAAATACGAGAATACCACAAACGGGTAGGGGCAAAGGGAAGAAAATAACTAAAACTGAAAGTAAATTACTCAAACAGAATTTAAATCAAACAAAAGAAAAATGCTCAATCTAGTTATTCACCAATTTAATCATTGTTGATACAAAATCAATCCTCGGCAACGGCGCCATAAACTTGATACACGGAAACTTGTCTCTCAACAGATTTCCCTCGGCAAGTATACCAAATTGTAGTCAAGTAAAAACTCACAATAGAGTGAGGTCGAATCCCACAGGGATTGATTGGTCAAGCAACTTTAATTGAGGGAATGTTCTAGTTGAGCTAAATAGAATTTGATTGGAGAATTGCAGGAAATTAAATGGCAGAAAGTAAATGGCAGGAAATGTAATTACTGGAAATAAAGGACTGAATGTAAATGACGGAAAGTAAATTGCAGAATCTTAAATGGGGAATCGGGAGGATGAACATAAAAGTAAATGGTAGAAAGTAAAGAGAATGAGTAAGATCAGAAATGGGGAGTTCATTGGGCTCAGGAGACGTTGTATTCTCCGGATCAAGTTCATTTTCATCTCTTCCTCAATTAATGCATTCATTGATCTCCTTGGCAATCTTAAGTGATTGAATTCTAATTCCTTGGTAATTCAATCTCTCAAATCTTGATCAATAGCCAATTCTTTGGTCTAATTGCTCATGAGAAGAGATGAAGTGTGGTCACTGATTATACCACATGTATTCCCAAATCAAAATTTTGGTAGGATTATATGTCACTATATCCATCCAAACCCCAATTTGGTCCAACATGAAAAAGCATTTCTAGCATGATCTCTTCATTCCTCTTCCAAGGTTCCGAAGAGATGCAAGTATGAATAGCTTCTTTTCCAAGACAACTACCCAATTGGATGAAGATTGAAAGCTTTCTAGTAAGATCAAGAGAAAAGAAAGAAGAAGAATAATGAAAACTATTAGTGATCCATCAAATTACAACAGAGCTCCCTAACCTAATGAAAGGGGTTTAGTTGTTCATAGCTCTAGGAATGGAAAACAAAGATGGAAAATACATTCTCCAAGTAAAACTAAAAGTGCAGAGAAAGTAAAATTATACAGAGAGTAGTTCTCCTAATAGCCAAAAGGCTCTCTTCTCTAGTTCAAAACTACTCCTATATATACTACTCTTCTGATCTTCTAGTTGGCTCTTCAAGTCTTTGGATATGGGCCTTTGGATCTTGAGTTGAAGCAGTTTGGAATCTTCAGTGGGCTCAGCTTTACTTGCAGAGAAAGTGTGAAGTAGGCATGGACTTTAGCTAGAACGTTAGTGGCGTTAACATTAAATGAAAATGTAGGTTTGAGAACGTTAGTGACAATCACCTTTTTCACTAACGTCCCTAGCCCAAGATGGTTCACGTTAACTTCAACATTAGTGGCACTAACGTGACCACTAACATTGCCTTTTGGTCCATCGCAAGCATTATTGGCATTCACCTTTGCCAATAACGTTGCTCTTAGCCCCCCTTTTCTCACGTTAGAGTCCACGTTAGTATAACTAACGTGGATCTTAACGTGGGCATGCCTTAGCCTCCAGAGCGTTAGTGACACTTACCTTTGTCACTAACGCTCCAAATGCCCCTTCTCACGTTAGTGCCTCACGTTATTTGTCTTAACGTGGCCACTAACATGGTGGTGATTGCCATCTCCAACGTTAGTGACAAAGGTGAGTGTCACTAATGTTGGCTCATCATTTCTTTCCTCCACGTTAGCTTCCACGTTAATGCAATTAACGTGGCAACTAACGTGGCTCATAGTGGCTTGGTCCAATGTTAGTGACAAAGGTGAGTTTCATTAACGTTGGCGATTCCTTGCTCCTCCCACGTTAGAGTTCACGTTAATGTAGGTAACGTGACTTTTAACGTGGCCAATTGGGCTTAGTCTAACATTAGTGACAAAGGTGAGTGTCACTAACGTTGGCATTGTCTTCCCTTTCCATGTTAGAGTTTACGTTAACTGAGTTAACGTGACTCTTAACGTGGTCAGTTGCCAATTTGGAGCGTTAGTGGTATTCACTTTTACCACTAATACTGGAGCTCCCTTTCTCTCCACGTTAACTACCACGTTAATGTAGTTAACGTGGCAATTAACGTGGGCCATGATAGTTTCGAAGGCGTTATTGGCAATCACTTTTCTCATTAACGTTGCAAGTTTATTCCCATTCCACGTTAGTGGTCACGTTAATTAGATTAACGTGGCTGCTAATGTGGCTCTTCCTTGCTTCCTTTGTCCTGAAATCAAGCAAATAAAGTGCATCAAAGCTCTAATCCAAGTTATGAGACATGCATTATCCAATTTGTCATTCAATTCATGCAAAATTCTCATAAAATCACATGAAATTTACAATGTTTGCTTGAATCAAGATGTAAGTGATTATCTACCCAAAACTTTCTTATTAACTAAGAAAATGCATGAAACTACCCTAAAACACTAAAGAAAAGGTCAGTGAAACTGGCCAAAATGCCCTGGCATCAATAGACACTTAGACACTAGTGAAAATGTAATAAGACACAAACATAAGTAAACATAAAGCATAGAGAATGAAAACAGAAAAAATAAATAGACAAGGAGATTAAGGAACGGGTCCACCTTAGTGAGGGTGGCGTCTTCCTCCTCTTGAAGAACCAATGGTGCTCTTGAGCTCCTCTATGTTTCTTCCTTACCTTTGTTGCTCCTCCCTCATGACTCTTTGATCTTCTCTAATTTTATGGAGGAGGATGGAATGCTCTTGATGCTCCACCCTTAGTTGTCCCATGTTGGAACTTAATTCTCCTAGGGAGGTGTTAATTTGCTCCCAATAGTTTTGTGGAGGAAAGTACATCCCTTGAGGCATCTCAGGGATTCATGATGAGGAATTTTCTCATGCTCTTGTTGAGGTTCATGAGTGGGCTCTCTTGTTTGCTCCATCCTTTTCTTAGTGATGAGCTTTTGAGATGAATTTCTCTATCTTCCATGACTCAGAGGTGGAAGCTTTTGCCTTCCCTTTCCTCTTTCTAGAGGTTTCTCTAGCCTTAGGTGCCATAAATGGTTATGAAAAAACAAAAAGTAATGCTTTTACCACACCAAACTTAGAAGGTTTGCTCGTCCTCGAGCAAAAGAAGAAAGAAAGGAGGAGAAGAAGAAGAGAGGGAGGAGATGGAGGTGTGTGAATTATTTGGCCAAGGGGGGTTTTTGGTGGTTATGATGTGTGGAAAGGAAGGAGTGATGGTTTGAATTTGAGTGGGTGGGTGTAGGTGGGTTGTATGATGGTTTTTGGGGAAGAGTGGATGGATATGATTGGTGAAAGGTATTTGGAGAAGAGTGTTATAAAAGGGTGTGAAGAGGAGAGAAGAAGAAGTGGGGTAGGTGGGGATCCTATTGGGTCCACAGATCCTGAGGGGTCAAGGACTTAACATCCCTGCACCATTTAGGCGTGCAAAACGCCCTTAGAGTGTATTTCTGGCGTTAAACGCCAGGTTGCTGCTTGTTTCTAGCGTTTAACGCCAGCTTTTCTCCCATTCTTGGCGTTAAATGCCAATTAGATGCTCTGTTCTGGCATTAAATTCCAGACTGTAGCTTGTTTCTGGCGTTTAACGCTAGCTTGATGCTTCTTTCTGGCGTTAAACGCCAGTCTGATGCTTCTTATTGGCGTTTAAACGCCAGTAAGCTCTTTCTCCAGGGTGAGCTATTTTTCATGCTGTTTTTCATTCTGTTTTTGATATTTCAGTTATTTTTGTGACTTCACAAGATTATCAACCTAAAGAAAACATAAAATAGCAATGGAAAATAAATAGATATAATTAAATAACATTGGGTTACCTCCCAACAAGCACTTCTTTAATGTCAATAGCTTGACAGTGACCTCTCATGGAGCCTCACAGATAATCAGAGCAGTGTTGTGGCCTCTCAACACCAAACTTAGAGCTTGGATCGGGCCTCTCAACACCAAACTTAGAGTTTGGTTGTGGCCTCCCAACACCAAACTTAGAGTTTGAATGTGGGGGTTTTATTTAACTCTGTATTGAGAGAAGCTTTTCATACTTCCTCTCCATGGTTACAGAAGGAGAACTTTGAGTCTTGAATACAAGGTAGTCCTCATTCAACTGAAGGACCAACTCTCCTCTGTCAACATCAATCACAGCTTTTGCTGTGGCTAGGAAGGGTCTGCCAAGGATGAAGTGAGATTCTTGCAGCTTGTACCTCAAAGATTCCCAGTTTCTCCATTACAGAGAGTGGCATGAGGTTTATCCCTGACCCCATAGAGCCTAGAGCCTTCTCAAAGGTCATGGTGCCTATGGTACAAGGTATGAAGAATTTTCCGGGATCCGGTTTCTTCTGAGGTAATGTCTGCCTCATTAATGTATTCAGTTCATTGGTGAACAAGGGAGGTTCATCCTCCCAAGTCTCAATACCAAATAACTTGGCATTCAACTTTATGATTGCTCCTAAATATTTAGCAACTTACTCTTCAGTGATGTCTTCATCCTCTTCAGAGGAAGAATAGTCATCAGAGCTCATGAATGGCAGAAGGAAGTTCAGCGGAATCTCTATGGTCTCAGTATGAGCCTCAGATTACTTTGGTTCCTCAAAGGAGAACACCTTTCTGTCCAGAGGACGTCCCATGAGGCTTTTCTCACTGAGACTGACATCCTCCTCACTCTCTCCAGGTTCGGCCATGTTGATCATGGTTACAGCCTTGCACTCTCTCTTGGAATTTTCTTCTGTATTACTTGGGAGAGTACTGGGAGGAGTTTCAGTAATCTTCTTACTCAGCTGACTGATAAACCACTATTTCATGGTTTATCTTGTGCTCAATTGAGTGGTTTTTATCAACTCTTTATCCACTAATATATACTATTTGCATGGTTTTACATTTGCCTTCCTAATTATGTGCTTTGATTGAAAACATGCTTCTTTGGCCTTAAGTTCCCTATGTTTAATCCTCTCTTATTACCATTAGATGCCTTGATATGTGTGTTAAGTGATTTCAGAGATTACAGGGTAGGAATGACTCAGAGGATAGAAAGAAAGCATGCAAAAGTGGAAGGAATACAAGAAGTTGGAGAAACTGCTAAGCTGTCCAGCCTGACCTCTTCGCACTCAAATGGCTATAACTTTAGCTATAGAGGTCCAAACGACCCAGTTTCAGTTTCGTTGGAAAGCTAACGTCCGGGGCTTCGATTTGATATATAATATGCCATAGTTGCTCTGACGTTAGGTGACGCGAATGCGTGCTCTACGCAGACGCATCGCAGTTCCGAAAATCAGCGTGGCAGATTTCTTCTCCAGCGATTTCTGGGCTGTTTTCGACCCAGTTTTCGGCCCAGAAAACACAGATTAGAGGCTATAAAGTGGGGGAATCTATTCATTCATAAAAGAAGCTCACAATTCACAATTTTAGGATTAGGTGTAGTTTTTAGAGAGAGAGGTTCTCTCCTCTCTCTTAGGATTTAGATTTAGGATTTTATTCGCTTTCAAGATTATCTCTTTCTATCAGGTTCAATGTTCCTTTTATTTATCTTTTCAATTTAATTTACGAATTGTTCTATGTTATAGATTACTCTTTTGAATTAATGTTATTTGAGGTATTTCAGTTTACAATTGTTTCTTTTATTTATATTATTGTTGCTTCCAATCTGAAGGCATTTTTATTCCGGTAGATTTACTTTTTCCCTTTTTGGTCTTGGTTAAGAAATCAGTAACTCAGGAGTTATCAAACTCAAACATTGATTAATAATTGTTATCTTTGCTAATTGAATTGAACTTGAATAATCCGAATAATCTTTCCTTAGGGATTAACTAGGATTTGAAGATCAAACTAATTAGTCACTTGACTTTTCTTTACTTTAAGTAAAGACTAACTGAGTGGAATTAAGATTCAATCTTCATCATCATTGATAAGGATAACTAGGATAGGACTTATAATTTCTCATACCTTGCAAAAAAGTTTATTTTACTGTTATTTATTTACTTTACAGTCTTTCACTTATTTCAATTGCAATTTAAATTACTTGTTCCTCATCTTAAAAACCCCAATTTACAATCTTCATAACCAATAATAAGAACATACTTCCCTGCAGTTCCTTGAGAAGATGACCCGAGGTTTAAATACTCGGTTATCAATTTTAATGGGGTTTGTTACTTGTGACAACCAAAACATTTGTAAGAAAGGTTGATTGCTTGGTTTAGTAACTATACTTGCAACGAGAGTTTACTATAACTTCTAAACCATCAATCTTCCACTCTTTCAAAATGGCGCCGTTGCCGGGGAATTGCAAATGTGTGCCTTATTATTGGTTATTGTGAATATTTACTTTTTACTTGTTTATTTGTTTTTATTTTTGTTTTTTATTTTTGCTTTTTTTTCATAAATTAAGAGGTTATTGGTTTTTATTTAATTATTAAAAATTTCTTAAAAAAATTTTTCTTGGTGTTCATCTTGACCTTCAAGTTGTTCTTCGTGTTCATCTTGACCTTCAAGTTGTTCTTAGTTGTTTTCTTCGTTTTGATCTAAAAATTTTTAAGTTTGGTGTCATTTTATTGTTTTCTCTTTCCTTATTAAATTCAAAAATTCAAAATTTAAAAATCAAATTTCAAAATTCAAATTTAAAAATTTTCAAAATTCAATTTTTCAAATTTTTCAAATTTCAAATCTCAAATTTCAAAAGTTTCAAATTTCAAATATTCAAAATTCAAATTTAAATAACCTTTTAATTTAAAATTTGTTTTTATTTTCGTTTTTAATTTTTATTTACTATTATGAGTTCTCACCCCTCTCGCTTTGAGTTTGGTTCCAATGTTGTTGCAAGGAATGAAAATTATAATAGGAACATGCATCAAGGTCGGAAGAATCAAAGATGGGAGGAGCCACAAGGATTTAATCAACCCTCTTGGCAACAACCCCTTCCAATGCACTATAACCAACAATCATTCTGTGATGCATACCAAAATGATGACTATAATGGACCCCTTGTAGTTACCAACAAGGCCCACCTCAACACAGCTTTGGACCACCATACTCACAAGCCCCCTAATACCAAACATCATCACATGATTCTAACCCGTATCCACCACACCAACCACCTTATGAGCCATATGAACCATATATAGAACCACCCCAATTCCAACCCAATCACTCCCAAGAACCACCACCTCAATATTTTCCATCTCCATATCCATAAATCCAAGAGCACTATGATCCTACTTATGATAGCCGAGCGCAACAAGAATCAAGGGATCGTCTCACGGAAACATGTGCAAAACTTCAAGCAACCCTTCGCCAACTGGATCAAGCGATAAATCGATTAACTTCCCGACATTCAGACACTCAAGGAACCCCATGGCCTCATGTGGGCAATCTAATGAAGAACGTGGCATGAAGGAGATATTAGAAACTCCGATGGACAGTGAGCAGCACGATTTTATATTGAAACAACTGGAAGAAGCTACGCCTGCTGGTGCACAGAAGTTGTGATTACACTTTGATTATGTAAAATTCATCGCTCTTTCTTTCCAATGAATATCTTAGAAGCGAAATAAGATGAGTTGAATAGAAAATAGTAGTACTTTGCATTAATCTTTGAGGAACAGCAGAGCTCCACACCTTAATCTATGCAGTGTAGAAACTCTACCGTTGAAAATACATAAGTGAAAGGTCCAGGCATGGCCGAATGGCCAGCCCCTCTGATCTAAGAACCAGGCGTCCAAAGATGTCTAATATAATAGTAAAAGGTCATATTTATAATAAACTAGCTACTAGGGTTTACAGAAGTAAGTAATTGATGCATAAATCCACTTCCGGGGCCCACTTGGTGTGTGCTTAGGCTGAGCTTGAAGTCTACACGTGGAGAGGTCATTTTTGGAGTTGAACACCAGCTTTTGTGCTAGTTTGGGCATTGAACTCCACTTTGCAACTTGTTTCTGGCGCTGGACGCCAGAATTGGGCAGAAAGCTGGCGTTGAACGCCAGTTTGCATCGTCTAAACTTGGGCAAAGTATGGACTATTATATATTGCTGGAAATCCCTGGATGTCTACTTTCCAATGCAATTGGAAGCACGCCATTTTGAGTTCTGTAGCTCCAGCAAATCCATTTTGAGTGCAGGGAGGTCAGAATCCAACAGCATCAGCAGTCCTTCTTCAACCTCTGAATTTGATTTTTGCTCAAGTCCCTCAATTTCAGCCAGAAAATACCTGAAATCACAAAAAAACACACTAACTCATAGTAAAGTCTAGAAATGTGAATTTAACATAAAAAATAATGAAAACATCCCTAAAAGTAACTAGATCCTACTAAAAACATACTAAAAACAATGCCAAAAAGCGTATAAATTATCCGCTCATCACCTGCCATTGAGGGGGAAGAAGTGGTTGAAGACTTTGGAGATGCGGAACCTCCATGGGAAAATTAAGTTATAGAGCCTCCTTCAAAGACAATTGAAATTGATGTTGAGGAGGGTGTACAACCTCCAAGGCATATCATGGTTGAAAACTTTGAAGGAGATGATCAAGAGATGGATTCAATCATTGATGGAGATTAAAGAAGAAGAAGCACAACCTTCCATACCCTTGGTAAACAATGAAGAAGAGATTGAATTGGAAGAAAGCTACCAAGAGGAAGAGGTTGATATTGAAGAAGTTTGCAAAGAGGTGGAAGTTGTCAAAAAGCACAAGGGAGTGGAGCTTGAAATCACTTTGCCAAGGTTATTGGAGACCCCTCCCCCAAAGTTGCCATCATCCCTCACAACATTCAAGTGGGTAAAATTCATATCCTTTAGCTTTCTAATTCCACTTGAATATGGGCTACTGGAGACGGATGGTCAACTTAGAGCTCTTTGTGGCATTAAGAGTAAGAGGAAAATGGTCAGTGGTAAGAATTGTCCTGCAATGTTCATTATGGTTGGAAGCTTTAAGTTTAAACGCAAAGGTTGGTGTAAAGATCAATTGAGTGGGTCTAGGAAGTTGTTTGGTAGCTGCAGTGAGAATTCAAATTACTTATCACCTGGTCGGAAAAATACAGATCCCGACAAAAATGGGTGTAAAAGCAAGATTTGGGATCCTGGAATCTGCTCTGACATTTGTCACCCCGGGAGCCTAAGAATCTGTTTGAAGCTTCTTAAGGGCTTTACATGCCTAGTTTGAGACCCCGGAGGTTACTGGAGATACAAACATTGATGGAGATTCCTGGATGAGTTCAAGCACAAGCCACCATAACAGGGAGCTCATCAAATATCCAACTTAAGGACTTTAACTAAAAGTGCTAGGTGGGAGACAATCCACCATGGTATGATCGTTTCTTTTTCAATTTTATTTCATGTTGTTTGTTTTTGAGTTTTATTTTATTTTATTGAACCTGGAATTACTCATAACATCCATATCATTTTGCACTCTGCATACTGCATAAAAAAAAAGTACGCACGCGACGCGGCAGCGTCGCTGATGCGTCCGCGTCAGGTGGGAACATTGGCCCCCCACGCGACCGCGTCACCCACGCGGCCGCGTGACCTGGAAATAGTTGTAAAAAAGGGTGCTTGACCAAAAGTCGTGCTGGAGTGGTGATGGACTGGTGCTAAACGCACAAGCCCTACGACGCGACCGCGTGACCGACGCGACCGCGTCATATCCTAATATATGCCACTCACGCGATCGCATGACCCACGCGATCGCGTCACCCTGGATTTTGGCAATACTAAGTTTCGAACAGAGAGTTGTGCAAGCGCGAGGCTGCCCTCGCGCCAGTAGCATAAACTGTGTCACGTGACCGCGTGACCGACGCGACCGCGTCAATCCGTATTAGTGCAAGTCACGCGACCGCGTGCCTCACGCGTCCGCGTCGCTTGCGCCGCACAGCTTAACCTAATCTGCCAAAAATCTTATCTTTTCTTCCCTAATCCTAATTTTTTCCTCCCTCCTTTCTTACTTACTTCTTCCTCCCTTCTTTCTCTTCTCATTCTTCTTATCTTTCATTTTATTTTACTTAATTTTGTGCATATTTTTTTTTCTTTTCTAAATTCATTATTTTTCCTTTGGTGTTAATTTTCTTACTGTTGCATCTTCTCTTGAATTATTTTGGGTGCTTCGTGACTTGTTTTATTCTGATTCGGTAATATTATTTAAATCAATGCCAATCTTTTATATCTGTATTACGTTTGCATTGACATGAATTTATATTACCTCTCCTTCCCCACTCTCTTCCCATTGTTACAAATTTTGTACCACTGGTATGCCATGGCTTCTATTGTTTTCTCACGTACATGTTGAAGCTTCCATGTAAATGAGACCCTTTTCATTTGGCATTAACCCACTCATACTTCATTTATTTTCTTATCTCTATTTCTGGGTTACTTTTCTTCCCTTTTTCTTTCAGGATGGCCACCCGGAAGGGAACCGGAAGACGTTTACATGGGGAGACAAACAAGTCCATCAGCACAATCCTTGGAGAAAAGCATCAGTTGGAGAGACCTGTCCACTTGTATATCTTAGCATGCACCGAGGACGGTGCAATCTTTAAGTATGGGGAGGTCGATACCGACTTCCATGGGTTAGTCACTTCATATTTTAGCACCAATGTTTAATTTTCTTTGTTAAATTAGTTGTTGCATTTGCATATTTGTTTGATTTTATGCATCTAGTTACTACTTGGTTAAACTAATAAAATTCTTTTAAGACCCTATCTTTGAAAAATTTCACAAATTTAAGTTCAAAAATTTTTTTATGTTAAAACTTGTTTGAAGTTGTATTTGTAACATGGTTTTTGAGCCAAAGAACACACAACCTGTGAGATTTTGAGCTTATTTACATGGTTACATTATTTAACCATAAATTTTTATTCTTGTGTGTTTTCTTCACTATGATTACAATCTTTGCTTTGTTCCATTCTATATGTCCAATATTTAATGTATTTACATGTTTGCATATGATTAAGGCCATTGTTTGATTTTAGCTCACTTATCCCAAATAAGCCTACCCTTTACATCACCCTTGTTAGCCACCTTGAGCCTTTTAATCCCATTCATTCTATATTTTACCACATCACTAGCCTTAAGCAGAAAAACAAATTAAATACCCCAATTGAATCTTTGGTTAGCTTAAGATAGAGAGTGTGCATCAACTAAGTGTGGGAAAATTGTGGGAACATGGGTTAATAAGGGAATGTATCATGATTCTAATTTATTTGAATATTGGAAATTTGGAAAACTACTCATGAAAAAAAAAAACCAAAATAGAAAAATAATGGAAAATCCATGTGCATTGATAAGTTATGTTTATTTCTCTACAAAAAAAAATAGAGAAAAATCCAAAAATATTCAATAAATAAGTAAATAAATAAGGGGACAAAATTACCCCAATGCTAAGTTAATAAAAAGATCAATGCACATGTGATAAAAGTAAAGAAATATCAAAATTTTGGTACATGAGTATGGGAATATAAAAGTATATAGAGTATATGTATATTAGGTGAGAGCTTAGGCTAATTAAAGATTCATATTATAGCTCACTTGGCCATACATATATCATCACCCTTACCTTAGCCCCATTACAACCTTGAAAAGACCTCATGATGTTTGCATTAGTATGCTAAATATTTGTTGATTGGTTAGATGAAGAACAAGGTTTAGAAGGCATGATTAAAGAAGAATAGAGTGATTAACCCTAGACACTTGAGCGATTAGAGTGGTATAAATTACCAGTAAGGGTTCAATGCTTGATTCTATGTTCTCTGCTTTCATGAGCTATCTTCTTACAAGTTTACTTGTCTTTTATTGTATAATTTGAATTAGTGAAATCTGATCCATGTTTGTCTTGGAGAACTTATTTATTTTTAACCAAGTAGGTAGAATCATTTTGCATGTAGTTGCATTCATATAGATAGGTTGCATTTCAAACATTCTATCATTCCTCTTTACTACTTTTATAGCTTCTCTTGGGCATAGCATGAGGACATGCTAATGTTTAAGTGTGGGGAGGTTGATAAACCACTATTTCATGGTTTATCTTGTGCTCAATTGAGTGGTTTTTATTAACTCTTTACCCACTTATTCATACTATTTGCATGGTTTTACATTTGCCTTCTTAATTATGTGCTTTGATTGAAAACATGCTTCTTTGGCCTTAAGTTCCCTATGTTTAATCCTCTCTTATTACCATTAGATGCCTTGATATGTGTGTTAAGTGATTTCAGAGATTACAGGGCAGGAATGACTCAGAGGATAGAAAGGAAGCATGCAAAAGTGGAAGGAATACAAGAAGTTAGAGAAACTGCTAAGCTATCCAGCCTGACCTCTTCGCACTCAAACGGCTATAACTTTAGCTACAGAGGTCCAAACGATGCGGTTCTAGTTGCGTTGGAAAGCTAACGTCCGGGGCTTCGATTTGATATATAATATGCTATAGTTGATTTGACGCTAGGTGACGCGAACGCGTGCTCCACGCGGACGCGTCACAGTTCCGAAAATCAGCGTGGCAGATTTCTTCTCCAGCGATTTCTGGGCTGTTTTCGACCCAGTTTTTGGCCTCGAAAACACAGATTAGAGGCTATAAAGTGGGGAAATCCATTCATTCATAAAAAAGCTCACAATTCACAAATTTAGGATTAGATGTAGTTTTTAGAGAGAGAGGTTCTCTCCTCTCTCTTAGGATTTAGATTTAGGATTTTATTCGCTTTCAGGATTATCTCTTTCTATCAGGTTCAATGTTCCTTTTATTTTTCTTTTCAATTTAATTTATGAATTCTTCTATGTTACAGATTACTCTTTTGAATTAATGTTATTTGAGGTATTTCAGTTTACAATTGTTTCTTTTATTTATATTACTGTTGCTTCCAATCTGAAGGCATTTTTATTCCGGTAGATTTACTTTTTCCCTTTTTGGTCTTGGTTAAGAAATCAGTAACTCAGGAGTTATTAAACTCAAACATGATTGATAATTGTTATCTTTTCTAATTAAATTGAACTTCAATAATCCCAATCTTTCCTTAGGGATTCACTAGGATTTGAAGATCAAACTAATTAGTCACTTGACTTTTCTTTACTTTAAGTAAAGACTAACTGAGTGGAATTAAGATTCAATCTTCATCATCATTGATAAGGATAACTAGGATAGGACTTCTAATTTCTCATACCTTGCCAAAAAGTTTATTTTACAGTTATTTATTTACTTTACAGTCTTTCACTTATTTCAATTGCAATTTAAATTACTTGTTCCTCATCTTAAAAACTCCAATTTACAATCTTCATAACCAATAATAAGAACATACTTCCCTGCAGTTCCTTGAGAAGACGACCCGAGGTTTAAATACTCGGTTATCAATTTTAAAGGGGTTTGTTACTTGTGACAACCAAAACGTTTGTAAGAAAGGTTGATTGGTTGGTTTAGTAACTATTCTTGCAACGAGAGTTTACTATAACTTCTAAGCCATCAATCTTCCGCTCTTTCACTGACCCACCTGTGCCTCCAAATTTCTAATGGAGGACCTTGTTTCATTCATTAAACTTAGTGTGGTCTTGGATAGATCAGAGACTATGATTGCCAGGCCAGAATGGCTCTGTACAGAATTCTCTGTCTGTTGCTGAGAAGATGATGGAAAAGGTTTGCTATTGCCAAAACCTGTTTCTTCCACCATTATTATTGAAGCCTTGTTGAGGCTTTTGTTTGTCCTTCCTTGCATCTCCACCATTGTTATTGGGTTCGGCCATGTCTCCTTCTTTTTCAAAAATTTCTGTCAGGTCCTCTCCAGAGGGTTGTGCTTTAGCTTCTCTTAGTTTTCTTTTAGGAGTCCTTTCAGGTTCAGGATCAGCTTCAACAAGAATGTCTTTATCCCTGTTCCTGCTCATATGAAAAGGAAGAGAACAGAAAAGAAGAAGAGTCCTCTATGTCACAGTATAGAGATTCCTTTATGTGAGTAGAAGAAGAGAAGGATAGAAGAAGGAGAAGAGAGAAATTTGAATTTAAATTAAAATAAAAGGAAAAATATTTTTGTTTTTATTTTAATTATTAGTTAGAATTCGAAAATATGAAAAGGAATAAAATTAAAATTAAAATTTAAAATAATTAGTTAATTAAAAGGAATTTTTGAAAAAGGGATAGGGGATTTTCGAAAATTAGAGAGAGAGAATCAGTTAGGTGGTTTTGAAAAAGATATGATTGAAATAGAAAACTTTTAAAATCGAATAAAAAGTCAAGTAGTTAATTGAAAAAGATTTGAAAGTCAAATTTGAAAAGATAGGAAGTTAGAAAAGATTTTGAAAAAGATATGATTGAAATGATTGAAATTTAAATTGAAAAGGATTTGAGAAGGAAATTAAAAAGATTTAATTTTTGAAATTAAATTTGATTACTTGACTAACAAGAAACTAAAAGATATGATTTTAAAATTCAAAAATTGAACCTTTCTTAATAGGCAAGTAACAACTTGAAATTTTTAGATCTAAAAATTGAATGCTAGCAATAAATCCAAAAATATGAAACAAAAATAAGAAAAAGATTTTGAAAATAAATTTGAAATTTTCGAAAATATATATAGAAATTGAAAAATATTTGATTTTTGAAAAAGTTTTGAAAAGATAAAATTTTTAAATTGAAAATTTGACTTTACTAATAGGAAACAACTAAATTTTTAAAAATTTTTTGACTAAGTCAATCCAAATTTTCAAAATTTATGAGAAGAATAAGGAAAATATATTTTTTTTATTTTTGAATTTTTAATGAGGAGAGAGAAAAATACAAAATTGACACAAAATATAGAAATTATGAATCAAAACAACTAATGCATGCAAGAACACTTTGAATGTCCAGATGAACACCAACAACACTTTGAAGATTAAGATGAACACCAAGACTTATTTTTGAAAATTTTTAAGAAAAGAAAAACATGCAAGACATCAAACTTAGAAATTTTCAAACTTTAGACACTAACAAATTGAAAATGCATATGAAAAACAAGAAAAGACACAAAACAAGAAAAATTAAAGATCAAACATAGAAAATCATCAAGAACAACTTAAAGATCATGAAGAACACATGCATGAATTTTCGAAAATTTTAAGAAAAATTAAAAAGATGCAATTGACACCAAACTTAAAAATTGAAACTAGACTCAAACAAGAAACATAAAATTTTTGGTTTTTATGATTTTATAAGATTTTTTTTGTTTTTTTCGAAAATTATTTTGGGAAAAACGAAAAAGAAGAAAAAAGTATTTTTTTTGTATTATTTTCGAAAATAAGAAATAACAAGCTTAAAAATAAAATAAAATTACCTAATCTGAGCAACAAGATGAACCGTCAGTTGTCCAAACTCGAACAATCCCCGGCAACGGCGCCAAAAACTTGGTGCACGAAATTGTGATCTCTAAAACAGCGCCAAAAACTTAGTACGCACGTTCATAATCTCAATTCTTTTTCACAACTCTGCACAACTAACCAGCAAGTGCACTGAGTCGTCCAAGTAATAAACCTTACGTGAGTAAGGGTCGATCCCACGGAGATTGTCGGCTTGAAGCAAGCTATGGTCATCTTGCAAATCTCAGTCAGGCAGATTCAAATGGTTATGGGATTTTGATAATTAAAAGATAAATAAAACAGAAAATAAGATAGAAATACTTATGTAATTCATTGGTGAGAATTTCAGATAAGCGTATGAAGATGCTTTGTCCCTTCCGTCTCTCTGCTTTCCTACTGTCTTTATCCAATCTTTCTTACTCCTTTCCATGGCAAGCTGTATGTTGGGCATCACCGTTGTCAGTGGCTACAATCCCGTCCTCTCAGTGAAAATGTTCAACGCACTCTGTCACAGCACGGCTATTCATCTGTCGGTTCTCGAT
>NC_029793.2:95500344-95549654 GCF_000816755.2 Arachis ipaensis
TGCGCTGTCACCGCACGGCTAATCATCTATCGGTTCTCGATCATGTTGGAATAGGATCCATTGATCCTTTTGCGTCTGTCACTACGCCCAACACTCGTGAGTTTGAAGCTCGTCACAGTCATCCCTTCCCAGATCCTACTCGGAATACCACAGACAAGGTTTAGACTTTCCAGATCTCAGGAATGACCGCCAATAATTCTAGCATATACCACGAAGACTCCGATCTTTCGGAATGGAGGCTAAGAGAGACACACTCAAGCTATTGCAGATAGAACGGGAGTGGTTATCAGGCACGCGTTCATAGGTGAGAATGATGATGAGTGTCACGGATCATCACATTCATCAGGTTGAAGTGCGAATGAATATCTTGGAATAAGAATAAGCTTGATATCTTCAATGTCACGCCCTTTCCTCTGTTGTTCTTCCCTCATAACTCTTTGATCTTGTCTTATGTCATGGAGGATGGTGGGATGCTCTTAATGTCCCATCCTTAGTTGATCCATGCTGGAGCTCAATTCTCCCAGAGAAGTGTGTAACTAGTCCCAAAAAGAAAAATTTTGGAGGAGAAAATACATCCCTTGAGGTATCACAGGGATTTCTTGTTGAGGCAGCTCCACATGCTCTTGCTGTGGTTCATGTGCCGGCTCTTTAACATGCTCCATTCTTCTTTTAGTAAGTATCACAGGGATTTCTTGTTGAGGCGGCTCCACATGCTCTTGCTGTGGTTCATGTGCCAGCTCTCTAACATGCTCCAACCTTATTTTAGTGATGGGCTTGTCCCCTTAAATGGGGATGTCTCATTCTATGACAATTCTATCTGAATTGCATAAGTGACATATGAGGTGAGGGAAGCGGAGGCAAGTACCTTTCCTTTCCTCTTGCTTGAGGTTTCACCAGTCTTTGATGCCATACCTAGGAGTGGTAGATGTCAAAAAGCAAAGCTTTTGCAATACCAAACTTAAGAGTTTTTCTCTTCTTCTAGCAAATATAAACAATTAGGAATGAGAGAGCAGAAGGAGAAGAAGAGGGGTAGTTTAAGGTGCTGTGGGACCTACTGGTCCTGAGAGGCTAGGGAACTCAGAATTTCTGCCCTTTGCATAGGTGTTTGAATGTCCAGGGTCTGCCTCTGGCTGGCGCTCAATGCCAGCTCTGCTGCCAATTGGGGCGTTGAACACCCAGGCTCTGCCAGGATTGGTGTTCAACGCCAGCAAGGCTGCCATTTGGGGCGTTGAACGCCTAGGATCTGCCCCCTGGCTGGCATTCAACGCCAGCGTTGATGCCATTTGGGGCGTTAAAATACCAGGCTATACCCATAGCTAGCGTTCGACGCCAGTAAGTCTGCTGATTTGGGCGTTGAACGCCCAGCCAGTGCTCCCTGGCTAGCGTTCAACGCTAGCAAGACACTCTATCCAGAGTGTTCTGTTTTCAATTCTGAATATATCTGTCTTTATTTTGACTAATGCACATGATCATGAACCTATAGAAAAATGAAAAGAAAAAAAAAATTCAAAGAAAAACATAAATAATTATTATGGTTGGGTTGCCTCCCAACAAGCACTTCTTTACCGACATTAGCTTGACGGACAGCTCCTTTCAAGGAGGAAGATAGTCATAGAGGAATAAATTCTTACTCCTTACTAGGAGCTTCCTTCCTGTGCTCTCATGAATTATCTTAATATGCTCAAGAGATACAGGATCTTGTTCACTGCTTGAGGCAAGGTTTGGCTTGCAGAAATATGCTGGTGTCCCTTAGTACCATTTCCCTCTTTCATGATGAATACCACGATGAGATAAGTGAACATTACCATCTTCCATGGTAAAAAGCCTTCAGTAGGGACATTTTTGTTTTTTCAGCCCCTAGGCATCTTTCTTTTAGGACCTTCCTCCTTTGTGGATAGTGTACATCCAACACCAAACTTACGTTTGGTCTTAGGAGGGATTGAATGGGTTTCAATCAAGGGGGAGGCTTAGATACTAAATACTATATGTGAGTACCTCCCTTTTTAGGAGGTAGTGGAGGTTTAACAACCTCGAACACCATTCAGTCCTCATGCAAGGTAATCCTTGTTTCTTGTGCCTCTTGGATTCCTAGCTTCTTCATCACAAATAAAGGTATCAGATTGAAACTCAAGCCAAGATCATACAGGGCCTTGTCAAAAGTGATCTTTCTAATAGAACATAGTAGCTGAAAGCTCCCTATGTTTGGCATCATCCTTGGTAGTTCATTCTAGACTAAAGTACTGCACTCTTTGGTCAGTGCCACAGTCTCATCTTCTGGTTCTTTTTGCATGCCTAGGAAAGGTAGCTCTTGAGGCTTTTTCACCTCTGTAAGGGCGAGCTCTGTGGTAATCATAGGCTCCTCTTGCACGCCCAGAGAAGAATCAACTTGAGGTTCCTTCTCTTCTATAGGGGCGTGCTCAATGGCATTCTCAGGATCCTCCTGGTCTTTGATTGCCTTAAGTCCCTCAGTAGCAAGCTCCTGAGGTTCGGCCTTGATACAAGATAATTCTTGTACGGTTCGGAATTAATCAAGACAAGATTTAATTCGTTAGTAGTATAGTCCAAACCGACAATCAATTCTCAAGATCAAATATTAAATCCAATACAAAATAACCAAGAGTAATTAAACCTCAGGTCGTTCTCCCTAGGAGTTGCAATTAAGTATAATGTCATCGGCTATGAAGGAAAGCATGGGGAATTGGGAAAGAAAGCAAGAGAGCAAGGAATGTGAATAGCAAGGAAGCAAATAAACATGCAAGGAATGTAAATGGCAACTCTTGGCAAGAATTGGGAAATTTAGGATTCTTATCCTAGTTATGGACCACAAACATGGCAATTGTGTGAAATCAATCCAAATTAGTCAATCCTCCTTGAGAAATAGTCAAAAAGCCATAGTTGGTCTCAATCCATAAGTCCTAGTCAACTCACTAATTACTTAGTGTAAGACTAGTGTCAATGAAAACCAAACTAATTAACTATTCTCACACAATGCGGAATGGACATCCACAACTCAATTCCACCCAAACATCCAATCTCTCAACCAAGAGTGTGAAAACTAATCATGCAAGAAATTAAACATCAAAGCAATTAAATGAGTCAAAGCAATAAAACTTAAAATGCAAGAAAACCTCTTGGCAAGTAATTGAAGGCTAAGGCTACCTATCCTAGTCATTAACCACAAACATATGATGATTATGATGAGTTAATCTTACTTAGTCAACCTTATATCGAAGATAAGTCAAGTAGGCATAGTTAATTTCAATCCCTAAGTCCTATGTCAACACTAAGGGGTCACATAGAGTCAATGGAGACCAAATCAACTAACTACTCTAATATATCAAACAAGAATGGACATCAATGACTTAAGGATCACCAAAGTCAAGAATTTCAAGCCAAGAGTATAGAAAAACTAAGTAGAAACTAAGCCAAGCATTTTATCAAACACTTGGTGTGCATGAAAATAAAATAATATTAAAATGCAATCAAATAAATTCTAAAGCTACCAAAGCAAGAAAATGACAATGAAAACTCAAGAAAGCAATAAATGACATGGAAACATAAATTTACATTAATTGAAATAAAAATAACAAAACTGTTCATAACATGAAAAATGCCATAAAAGAGAAAATAACAAAAGAGATGAAGAAGATAGAGACAAGAAAGCACAAAAACATAAAGGAAACTACATTAAAACAAGAATTAAAGTGCTGAAATTAAATAGAAATTAAGCTAAAAACCCTAATTCTAGAGAGAGGGGGAGATTCTCTCTCTAGAAACTAAGAGAAAACATAACAAAAACTAAACCTAATTGCCCCCCTTCATCCTTCTTCAATTTGGCCTTAAATAGCTTCAAAAAATGAGTTGGATTGGGTTTTGGGGCCCAGAAATCACTACCAGTGAGTTGTAATTAATGAGGTCAAGTGCAGGGACATGTACGGATGCACAGATGTGTGCGTCCGCACACATGCTGAATTCTGACTTGTGCGTACGCACAAGTATCTATACGTACGCACCCTTAGACTTATGTCCATGACGTCGGGTTCTCCGCCAGTAAAGAAATTCATAGAAACGGTTGCGTTGTAGATATAGTTTCTAAACCGGCAAAAATCCCTTCGTACAAACGTGTTGGGTGTCACAAGTAACAAACCCCTTAAAAATTGTTAACCGATTATTCAAACCTCCGGTCGTCTTCTCAAGGAACTGTGAGGAAGTATGTTCTTATTATTGGCTATAAAGGTTGTAATCAGGGTTTAGAAGGTAAGAAGCAAGTAATTTAAATGACGAGTGAATTAAATGGCAAGTAAAAATAAATAATAACTGTAAAACAACTTTTAGCAAGATAAGGGAAATTAGAAGTTCAACTTAGTTATCCTTCTCAACAATAATGAAAGTTGTATCTTAATTCCACTTGGTCAACCTTTACCAGAGCAAAGGAAAGTTAAGGGACTAATTAAATTGACCTTTGAATCCTAATTATTTCCTAAGAAAAGGTTGGGATTAATTAAGTACAACTCAATTAGCAAGGTAACGATTATCAATTATGTTGAGTTTAATAACTGTTGAGTTACTGAATTCTTAACCAAAACCAAAAGGGGAAAAAGTAAATTGCTGAAATAATAAAAGTGTCCTTAGATGGGAAGCAATGGCAACTTAAATCAAAGAGAATAATCATAAACTGAAAATACCTCAAATTATCATTAATTCAATTAGAAACCTGTAACATGGAATAATTCATAAATTATAATCATCAATTCAAATGTTGGAATAAATAAATAAAAGTAAAACTAAAAGAACATTAAACCTGGATCCAGAGTTACTCCCAAAACAGGAAGAAATCCTAAATCCTAAAAGAGAGAGAGAGAAGATCTCCCTCTCAACTAAATCTAAATCATTGAAAGGTGAAAATATGCGAGCTCTCTGAATGGAAGCATTCCCACACTTTATAACCTCTGGTCTATGCTGTCTGTACTTGGATCTGGGCCAAAAAGGGCTTCAGAATTTGTTGGGGGCGTATTCTGTAATTTTTGGTGCGTGGCCTCTATCACGCGTCTGCGTGGGTCACGCGGTTGTGTCATTCGGAGCTCTACCTTGCCACGCGGTCGCGTTAGTCATGCGACCGCGTCATGTGTATTCTGCTTAAGGCGCACGGTCGCGTCAGTCATGCGGCCGCGTCGCTGCTGATTCGTGCTTGGCACGCGATCGCGTCATCCATGCGATCGCGTGGACACCAGTTTCTTTAAAGCTCCATTTTGCTTCCTCCTTCCATTCTAGTATGTTTTCTTTTTCATCTTTTAAGTCATTCTGCCTTTAGAAAATCTGAAACTACTCAACACACTAATCACGGCATCGAATGGAAATAAAGGTAATTAAAATAATTAATTTTTAAAGCTTAGAAAACATGTTTTTCATTATATGACATAATAAGGAAGGGAAAGTAAAACTATGCAATTAATGTGAATAAGTAGGTGAAGAGTTGAATAAATCACTCTAATTAAGCACAAAAGAACTCATGAAATATGGGTTTATCAACCTCCCCACACTTAAACACTAGCATGTCCTCATGCTAAATCCAAGGTAAATAATTAAGGGTAAAGTGATGGAATATTATGAAATGCAACCTATGCTAAATGCATCTACCTAATGAGTCATGCAATGCTAATTCATCCACTCATATATAAAGTTTACATGTAGCTAAGTTAATTCACATTCTCAAGGAGTTGTGTGTATATATATAGCCAACCCTTAAATAATAAAGCACTTTAGCAAATGAGATGGGAAAGAAAACATTGTACAAACTTGCAAAACAATTAGTAAATTTTAAGCACAGATATATGTTGATGAGTTATTGAACCCTCACTGGATTTTGTGTTTACTCTCTAGTCACTCAGTGTTTATTGGGTTTATTCACTCTATTTTTCTTTTTATTCTTAATTTCTACAGCTTTGTTTTTCATCTAACCAATCAACAATTATAGAATATAGTCATACCAAAAAGTCATGAGGTCTTAATTAAGGTTGTAATGGGGCCAAGGTAAAGGTAAGGATTTATGTATAGGGTTAAGTGAGCTAATAAGCGAATCCTTAATTAGACTAAGATCTCACCTAACATACACATCTAGTAAAATAAAATTTCTTTACCTAATTTCCCATAATTTTCCACTTATTGTTACATGCTTATGTTTCACTTTTTATTTTATTTTTTTTTTCTATTCCATGTGCATTGTTTTCATTGGGGAATTTCCTTTTTGTATTCCCTTTTATTTAGACGCTGAAAAATAACTTTTTTTTTAATGCACATGATAATTAAATCACTTAGATTTTGTCATGAGCATGCTTCCCAAATTTTATTTTATTCCTTTTTACTTTTTCTACCCTTTTGTTTCTATTACCATGTTTCCAAAAGGTTTCCCACATTTAACTCTATTTATAATTTTCTATCTTAAGCTAACTAAGGATTCACTTGGGATTTTCCTTTATTTTTTTGCTTAAGGCTAGTAATTTGGCTAAATAGAATAAAGGGGTTTTAAAAGGCTCAAGGGAGTCAACAAGGGTGATGTAAAAGGTAGGCTGATTTGGGGTGAGTGAGCTAAAATCAAATGATAGCCTCAATCATTCTCTTGGTATGTATCTATTCTATATTCTATAATTGGACATATAAATTAAAGCAAAGTAAAGAACATCAGAATAAAAAGAAATGTGACACACAGAAATAAAATTATGGTTTGAATGCAACCATACAATTTAAGCTCAAGACTCACAGGTTATGTGTTCTCTAACTCAAGCATCATATATCATTCATATATTGTATACAGGTTTAGTTAAAAATTCCCATTATTCTCTTGAAAAAAATTATTTAGGGTAGCTTTTAAAGTTTTAATGTTCCTCCTTGATGAAATGTTGTCAACTAACATGTAATGCTATATATACAAGGTGTGGGTTGTTTTGATTCTGTTAAAGTTTCTAGTTTACTTCTTTTTTATATTTTTCTATTTAAACTATACTATCTTATGCTAAAAAGGGTAAACTATACTAATTAATCCACTAATAAATCAGAATTGCAAACTAAACTAAATAAGTAAAATATGAACAAAAAAAATGCAAAATGCAGAAAATAGAGTAAAATACACAAGTAGCAATGTATAAGTACTCAGAAAATAACAGTAAAAGAAAAAGAGAAAAATACAGAAAAAATATCCAAAATAAAAGAAAAGTATGTAGTGGTTCACCAAAATAAACGCCAGAGATGGCGACCTCCCCACACTTAAAATGAAGCATCGTCCTCGATGCCCAATCAAGCCTGGTGTGAAGGAGTGTCATCAATGGTAGGGATGGTAGCTGGGGTCTCCGTGGCGGTGGTGGGCTGAGGGTCTGGCTGCTGTGGAGGTGGGACGGACTGGAGCGGGATCTCCGGATCTGCAGCCTCTATCTGGGGCATAACCTCCTGATGCGGGGCAGCCTGCTCTGTGGCTGCCTGCTGATGAGTCTTCGCCTGGGAATGAGGCTCCTCCTGATGCTCATCCTCCTCCTCGTGCTCATCCTCTGATGTCTCTGAAGGGGTGTCGGGCTCGGAGGGGATGTCGGCGCCCTGTCTGATCATCAGCTTCAGATGGGAATAGCGTCGCTTGCTGCGGCGCTCTAATCTCTCATACCGGTGCCTGTTACGGCGCTCCATCTGATCAAGCTGGCGGAATAGACGATGCACGAGGCGATAGACTGGCTCAGAGGCGGGTAGAGGTGCAGTGGTGGCAGCAGGGGCAGCTGGGGCAGCTGTGGATGAAGAGGGTCCAGCAGACAGAGGGGCTATCTCATCAGTAGCAGTGACAGGTGGTGGTCTGTAGCCCAAAGCAAGGAAGTTCCTGCTGTGCGGGATGATCTTCCTGCAGTCCATTGCTGGGGGTCTCTCATCGGCATCCTTCCAAGGCACATCAGCCTGACGGCCTAGCTGTGTAACCAGGTAAGGAAAGGGGAGGGTGCCTCGTACGTGGGCCCTGGCCATATAATGCCGGATAAAACGAGGTAAGTATATGTCCTTACCCTCCAGCACACACCAAAGGAGGGTGATCATGGTAGCCGGGATCTCCGTCTCGTGAGTACTCGGCATCACAAAATTACTCAAGATCTGATGCCATAGCCGAGCCTCATCGTTCAAGTACACTCTCTTGATCCCTCTAGGCATAGTGGTGTTTTGACCCATCTCCCAAGGAACAGCAGGGTCGAGAGCTATTCGTGCCTTTACGGCATCCCAGTCAAACTGCATCTGGCCCATGTCCTCCTCAGCCTGTGCAAAACTATCTGGCTGATCGGACTTGGCTGGGAGCTGGAGAATGGTCTCTATGGCCTACTCTGTGACCAGAATTTGCTTTCCCCTCAGGTTCACTGCATCAAGGGTAGTAAGGTAGTAGTTGCAATAGAATTCCCAGACCCAAGATGCATTGACCTCTGTCAGTGATCTCTCCAGAAAGAACCAGCCCATTTGCTTGATTTGCTCAGTAGTGTATTGCTGGAGGGCCTCTGGAATCTTCAAGGTACGTTCCAGGTATAGGTTTCTGGAGTTTGCAAAAGCCGGGTACTTCAGTTCACAGTACCGGTTTGCAAATTTTATAGGATCATCTGCAGGAAGCAGCTGGTTAGCTTTCTCCTGCTGTGTGAAGTTCTTCTCCTGCCATGATGAATCGTGCATTAGAGCAATGATGGACTGGGAGGAATCTCCTCTCTTACGCTTGCCAGTAGCCTTGCCTTTGCCTTTCCTTTGTGACGCAGACATCCTGAAAAACAGAAAATCAGAAATGGATAAAAAAATAGGAAAGCAAATAGGCAATTAAACAAAGGAAACTCAAAGCGGTAAGGGAGAAATAGAATAAGGAAAATGAGTAATTGAATTGTGATTGAATGAATGTTAAATGGAAAGAAAATAAGCAATATGCCATGGTTAGAAAGTTAGAGGAAAGTGAAAATAATCAGAAAAGAGACCAAAAGGGTTAGTATGGTTAGGATTTGAAAAAGAAATTAGCAAATTAAAAATAGTGAATTAGTAAAGTGCGGGTTAAAGTAAGCGGCATAGAGAAAAAAACCATATAACAAGGATTCACAGGTAAGAATAGAAGTACTCATAATTGAACAAGCAGTTTATGAACCAGGAAATCAAAAAGGGTGAGAAGGTCTGCCATAGCATTCATGTAATGGTTTGGGTAAAGCAGAGTAAAACAGATTTCAGAAATGCCAAACCAAAACATGAATGAAAACAAATTTAAAAAAATTGGGCAGCATTCCGGCTAAAATTGGATTGTCCCGAAAAATAAACAGCAATTTAATCAGTTCATATGAATTAAAAAAATCAAGCTGCATGTACATAAATATAAAATAAACATAAAAACTCAATGTAAACAGCAGCAACATACAAGAAAGCAACATATGAATCAGGATTATAGCAGCAACAGATTTGCACATAGGATAACACAGATGTAAGAACAGTGCAAGTAAACAGACCTAGATCCACTAACCACAGCCTAAGCTACCTAACAACCTAAAAATCCACTACAACATGCAAGTCTAGTCGAATCCACGTGGCCGCGTGGGGCACGCGGTCGCGTGGTTGGGACGAGAATGGGAGTGACGCGATCGCGTGGGGTGCGCGATCGCATGAGAGGGGGAAAGAAGGGTGACGCGATCGCATGGGTCGCGCGATCGCGTCGCTGAAAGTCGTGCGAAACGCACGACTCCAGCGCCATTTTAGCGCAACTCTCTGTCTCCTTTTGGGGTGATGTGCAATCCATGTGACATGATCGCATGGGGCATGCAATCGCGTGGACTAATTTGTGCGAAACGCACAAGGGTCGCACGATTCCAGCCCAAATTTTTGTTCGTTGGATCCTTATGCCTATATATATATCACGCGGCCGCGTGGGTCACGCGGTCGCATGGGTGGTGTTTTTCGCGATATGACGCGATCGCATGGGGCATGCGGTCGCGTCGTGCAACCTTTTCTTTTTTTTTTTTTATATGCATGAAAAGTGCAGAATGCAATGACTATCATGGATGCTTATGCATGATTCCAGGTTTAATAAATTAAAATGAAAAAGGAAAAATGAAAGCAATTAACAAGAAATAAATTGAAAAAGAAGTGACCATACCATGGTGGGTTGTCTCCCACCTAGCACTTTTAGTTAAAGTCCTTAAGTTGGACATTGGAAGAGTATCCTATTATGATGGCTTGTGTTTAAATTCGTCCAAAAATCTCCACCAGTGCTTGGAATGCCAATAGCCTCTGGGGTCCCAAACTAGGCATGTAAAGCTTCTGCGCAGCTTTAAATAGATATCCAGCCTCCCGGGATGACGAATGTCAGAACATAATCCATGATCCCAAGCTGTGTTTTTAGATCCGCCTCCGTTTTGATTTGTAAGTTTCCATTCGGGCGGGTTAAAGAGTAGAATCTCACCGTGGCGACCAAATGTTCTCCGTGATCCATGCAATTGAGCACGATACCAATCCGTGTACTTCGGGGTGAAGCGTGGAACCTTATTGAACCTGGTGCACCAGCTCTGAATACGAGCCATTTCCCTCTTACTCTTAAAGCCGCAGAGAGGTCTAAGCTGGCCATCTGTTTCAAGCAAACCATATTCAAGTGAATAAGTAAAATTATAAGTTAAGGATTGTACCCACTTGAAGCTTGTATTGGGTGGTAATGGCCTTGGGACAGGTGTTTTTGGTGGTTCCGCGAGTTCCGTTTCCTTGTGTTCTTCTGTGAATTCTTCCATTTCCTTGCAAAGATCTTCAATTGTATCTGTATCCTGGTCAAAGTCTTCTATGTCTTCCTCATCACTCGAGTCATAGATTGGAGGTTGAGAAAAATCTACCTCCGCATCATCTTCATATTCACTTGGGGAAGATTTTTCGATCTCAGAGAATTCACTTGCGGACGCAAGTTCATCACTAGGAGAACTAGACTTGTGACTATCATTATCAAGGAAATTTGCTTCTTGGATTATTCCGTCTGATTCTTCGTAAACGACTTGCCTTGGAGATTGTACGGTATCCTCCTTAGCATTAATTGTGGTATCTCGGACGGAGTTTTCCTCAATTCTGTATTCCCAAGGAAGTTCAGCATCTCCTAGATCTTCAACCAATTCTTCTTCTTGAACAATGACAGCTTCTTCCACTTGTTCTAGTACGAATTCATTTTCTGTCTTGTCCACTGGAGTCTCTAGTATTTCTTTCATGCTACACTCTTCATCGGGCTGTCCACATGGGGCTGTGGTTGATCCTTGTATACTTGAGCACCTAGTGGCCCATTGAATTAGTGCTTGCTCCAGTTGTTGAATGGTTGTTTGAAATTTAGTTACTATTTCTTTTAGGCGATCCTTTGCTTCGTGGTTTGCCAGAATTGGACATGATACAAAGGAAAGTGGTGATGATTGGGAACGATTGGATTGGTATTGGGGTAAGGAAGGATCATATGATGGCGAATGGTGAAGAGAAGCTTGTGAGTGTGGTGGTTCGAGGTTATGTTGAAAGGATGGTTCATATGCACGGGGTGGGGCTTGTTGGTAGTTACAAGGTTGTCCACCATGTCTTACAGCTGGGTATGCACGGTAGAATGGTCTTTGTCCAGGATATCTCGGAGGGTGTTGCTGCCAAAAGGGTTGATTAGATCCTCTTGGTTCCATCCATCCTTGATTGGTCTGACCTTGATGCATATTCCTGCTATAACTTCTATTTCCTTTAACAATATTAGAACCAAACTCATAGCGAGAGGGGTGAGAGTTCATAGTAGCAAATAAAGAGAAAAAGGAAAAACAACAATAAATAAACAAGCAAAAGAAAAATATTTACAATAACCAATAATAAGGCACACGTTAGCAGTTCCCCGGCAACGGCGCCATTTTGACGTCGGGTTCTCTGCCAGTAAAGAAATTCATAGAAACGGTTGCGTTGTAGATATAGTTTCTAAACCGGCAAATATCCCTTCGTACAAACGTGTTGGGTGTCACAAGTAACAAACCCCTTAAAAATTGTTAACCGAGTATTCAAACCCCGGGTCGTCTTCTCAAGGAACTGTGAGGAAGTATGTTCTTATTATTGGCTATAAAGGTTGTAATCGGGGTTTAGAAGGTGAGAAGCAAGTAACTTAAATGACGAGTGAATTAAATGGCAAGTAAAAATAAATAATAACTATAAAACAACTTTTGGCAAGATAAAGGAAATTAGAAGTCCAACTTAGTTATCCTTCTCAACAATAATGAAAGTTGTATCTTAATTCCACTTGTTCAACCTTTACCAGAGCAAAGGAAAGTTAAGGGACTAATTAAATTGACCTTTGAATCCTAATTATTTCCTAAGAAAAGGTTGGGATTAATTAAGTTCAACTCAATTAGCAAGGTAACGATTATCAATTATGTTGAGTTTAATAACTGTTGAGTTACTGAATTCTTAACCAAAACCAAAAGGGGAAAAAGTAAATTGCTGAAATGATAAAAGTGTCCTTAGATGGGAAGCAATGGCAACTTAAATCAAAGAGAATAATCATAAACTGAAAATACCTCAAATTATCATTAATTCAATTAGAAACCTGTAACATGGAATAATTCGTAAATTATAATAATCAATTCAAATGTTGGAATAAATAAATAAAAGTAAAACTAAAAGAACATTAAACCTGGATCCAGAGTTACTCCCAAAACAAGAAGAAATCCTAAATCCTAAAAGAGAGAGAGAGAAGATCTCCCTCTCAACTAAATCTAAATCATTGAAAGGTGAAAATATGTGAGCTCTCTGAATGGAAGCATTCCCACAATTTATAACCTCTGGTCTATGCTGTCTGTACTTAGATTTGGGCCAAAAAGGGCTTCAGAATTCGCTGGGGGCGTATTCTGTAATTTCTGGTGCGTGGCCTCTGTCACGCGTCCAGGTGGGTCACGCGGTCGCGTCATTTGGAGCTCTACCTTGCCACGCGGTCGCGTCAGTCATGCGACCGCGTCATGTGTATTCTGCTTAAGGCGCGCGGTTGCGTCAGTCATGCGGCCGCGTCACTGCTGATTCGTGCTTGGCACGCGATCGCGTCATCCATGCGATCGCGTGGACCCCAGTTTCTTTAAAGCTCTGTTTTGCTTCCTCCTTCCATTCTAGTATGTTTCCTTTTTCATCCTTTAAGTCATTCTGCCTTTAGAAAATCTGAAACTACTCAACACACTAATCACAGCATCGAATTGAAATAAAGGTGATGCATTCGCATATTTGCTATTTTAACTAGTTAGTTTAGTTAAATTTAGTTCAATTTCGTTCATTATTACTAAAATAAACAAGCAATTTTGTGAGTTTCTCTCCATGCATTCATGAACCAAGAATTAGGTGGAACTTGGCCATATTGATGCAAATAATTCAAGAAGTTTACAAATGAATGAGTATGAATGAATCTCTTGAAATTGATTGCATGGAATGGCAATACTTTGAGACAATTTCTTGGGTTAATGATAGGTAATGAAGCAAGAAGGCAATGGAGCAAGAATTTGAGCAAGAAAGATTGGGGACATAGCAAGCTTGGCAAGGAGGAAGAGACTTGGGCGTTGCCAACTTGCACTTCTACTTGAGTGCTTGGCAATGACGTAGCAAGCAAAGCCAAGCTAGGAAGCAGCCCTGGAGAAGTTCACTCGAGCACGTTGCCAACTTGAAGATGCATTGGCGTGTCCCATGATAACGCCAAGCAAGAAAGCTTGCCCAGGGGAAGAAGCATGCACGTTGCCAACGCCAAGTTCTCTAGGCGTGTTTTGTGACAACGTAGCAAACAAGCTTAGAGAGCAATCCCCCTTACTCTAGCACGTTGCCAACGCCACCAACAAGGGCGTGTTTGGTGACAACTCCAGCAGCAAGAAGGCATGGATAAGAAGGGTGTGAAGCACGTTGCCAACGCCAAGTTCTGAAGGCGTGTTCCTTGGCAACGTAGCAAGCAAAGCTTGGTGCCATAGGAGGCAGCCACGAGCACGTTGCCAACTCAAGAGAGCATGGGCGTGTTCCAAGGCAATGCACAAGCATGGAGGCTGTCCAGGAAAGGAAGCCAACGTTGCCAACTTGGAGATATAGGGGCGTGTTCAGCAACAACTCCAGCGAACTTGGCAGCCTGACCTTACCTCCTTCAATGGAGTATATCTTGAGCTACAAAACTCCAAATGAGGTGATTTCAACGGAATTTGAAAGTAGACATCCAGAGCTTTCCAACCATATATCATAGTATGGGGTTGGCATTCATTTGAAGCTTCAAAAGCTGGCTTCATTTAGAGCTTCAGAATCTGAGCACGTTGGCAACGCTGGAAACAAGGGCGTTTTCACCAAAAACGTGTGCGATTTTGGCAGCCTGACCCTGTCTCCTTCAAACAAGCATAACATGAGCTACAGAGATCCAATTGACATGCTTTCAGTTGCGTTGGAAAGCTGACATCCAGAGCTTTCAAACCATATATAATAGTCTATAGTGGAGCATGAAATGGAAGCTTGAATCAGAGTCATCTTTAGGCCCCAAAAACAAGGAAATGAGGTTGAAATTCAAGGAAGCATGAATGAGCCCTGGAGGACCACGAGCACGTTGCCAACGTGCCAACAAGGGGGCGTGTTTGAGGACAACGCCAGCCCCATGTTTCAGCCTTGGGAGGCTTGGCACGTTGCCAACTTGAGAAGAGAAGGGCGTTTTCAGCAACAACTTGGCAGCCTGAGCTTACCTTCTTTGAGGAAGCATAACTTGAGATAGAGAAATCCAATTGAGATGATTGCAAGTGCATTAGAAAGAAGACATTCTAAGCTTTCTAATGATATATGATAGTCCATATTGAAGCAGAGGATTGATACTCAAATTATGGGCAACATTAAGCATGAAAGAAGAGTCAAGAAGAAGAAAAGCAAGTTGTTAGCAATAACTTGGGCCAACAACGCCCAAACACCAATGCCCACTTCCAGGAAAATGCAATGCACATTGCCAACGTGCATTAAGGCTAGAGTTATTGGAAAAAACGCCAAGTCATTGGGCCAGAAGCATTATGAATGAACTCCTCCTTCCATGTTTAGCAACACTTCTTCCATTGAGCCAGGAATTTAACAAAGAGAAAGCCCACATTGCTAGCCCAAATTAAATATCTCTGAAGGAGTTTTGGGAGTAGTATAAATAGAGAAAAGTTTGATACTTAGAGGGACTTTTTACTTTACTTTTACTTAGAACTTGTTTTTAGACTTTTTGACACTTAGAAAATTTTCTATTACACTAGCATTTTTACTTTTTACTTTTTCTCACCGGTTTTCTATTTTGTTTTTCTTGTAACTTTGAATTTTCAGTTTTAAGAACTTCTTCTTCTTCTTCATTCTTCTCTACACTTAGTTTAATTTTCATCTATGCAATTGTTGTTGAAATTGGAGCTATGATTCACTAAACCCCACTTTCATTAGGGGGAAGAGCTCTGCTCATTTGAATGGGTTGACAACTTCTCTTTTTCGTTTCAATTCAAGTGGTTTATCTAAAGAGGAAACTCTTGTTCTTCATAGATTCAATCACCATCGAGAGAGGGATTAATCTATATGAATTATGTGGAAAATTTGAGAAAGGAGTCACATAGTTCAGTTTAGAGTTCTTCCTTTCATGATTTCCTTGATCAATATACTTTGGTTGGTATGTGAGATGTAACCTTCCTCAGTTGAGATTCTGGAATTTGTGTGGCTTGGATTAGAAAATGAACTTCATCTCTTCTCATGAACAATTAGATCACGAGAGTGGCAATTGGTTGTGTTGAGAGAAATTGAGTTACCAAGAGATTGGGACTCAATTACCCACAAATTGCCATGGATCTATACCCATGATTGAGAAGGAATTGATCAACATCAATTCATGAGAACTTGCATCTCTGATCCCTAATGATCCTCTCCATCATCAATTCTCATTTCTTTTGCTCTTTAGTTGTTTAAATACCCATTACCCAATTCCCTTCTACATTCTTGCAATTTATTTTTCTTGTCATTTACTTTTTTGCTCTTTAAAATTCTGCAATCTTTACTTTCTTGCAATTTATCCTTAATGTCATTTAAGTTTCTTGCATTTTAAGTTTCAGTTAGTTACTTTCATCTTCTTTCTCTCTTCTAGTTCTTTAAATTCCTTGCCATTTATTTTTATTTTTATTTTTTTGCAACTATGTTCAAAAATCACAAATCTCATGAAATCAAAACCATGTTTGCTTGACTAAATCTACCATTTAACTAAAGTTGCTTAATCTACCAATCTCCGTGGGATCGACCTCACTCTTAGTGAGTTTTATTACTTGATACGACCCGGTATACTTGCCGGTAATTACGTGAAATTAATTTTTTACATATCAAGTTTTTGGTGCCGTTGCCGGGGATTGGAAAAGATTAACAATAATTAAGTGAATGGTAGTTTAGATTAAGCATTTTCTTTATTTTTGCTTTGTACAGTTCTTTTAATTTTTTTTTTTTTGATTTTCTTTTTGACACTAAGGTGTTTGAGTTATTACCTCACTAAGAAATTATTCTCTGTGACATGAATTTCAATTTTATTTGGTGTTGTGTTTTACAAAATTCAAATGGAGTTCAACTCATCTTGTGATCAAACAAATTTTCTGGGATATCACCCACCATCACCAATTGACTATTCTAATGGTGGTTGGGAATATCACCAAGAAATTACAAATCCTGAGTACTCCAATTCATGGAGATATGCTTCAGAACCACAAGATGAGCAAGAGAATCATATGGGATATTTCTCACCACCACAAAATGATTCAAGTCATTATTCTAATGGTGGGTGGGAGTATCGCCAAGAAATTACAAATTCTGAGCACTCCAATCCATGGAGATTTGCTCCAGAGCCACAAATTGATCAAGCTAATCACATGAGATGTTGTCCAGAACCAAAAAATGATTTATATCATTCCATTTCTTCACTTGAAAATTCTTCCTCACTTGATTATGCCTCAACACAAAGTCTCCTCCAAGATCCACACCATTCATTCCGCCAACCACAAAACTTATTCCACAATTTACAAGATTCATTCCATACCACTCAAAACAACCTCACCACAACACATCCATATCCGCAAAATTTCTCTCAACCTTCATCTCTTGAGCTAGTAGCTGAGGACCTCCTTCAAAAATCCAGAGAACTATTGGAAAGACAAGAACAATCCTGGAAAAGGCAAGAAATCCTCTTCAAGAAGATGGATGGGCATTTAGAGCAAATAAGGAGAAACTTAAAACTATCAAACAGTGAGGATGAAGACCAAATTGTGGGTGAGGAAGTGGAAAAACAAAATGAGGAAACCTCTGTATCAAGTGAAAGTTCAATGGAAAAGGAGGTTGTGGAGGTGTTTGAACCTGTGGCTTCATCTTCACAAAAGCCACTTGAGATGACAAGGGAACATGAAAACTCACAACTCTCTCAAACTTCCCTGAAACAAAATGGCTCAACAATTGAATCCATGATTGAAAGATATGAAGAGGAGATGAAAAAATCTTGGGAAGATCAACAAACCTCCTCCATGAAAGAGCTATTAAAACAAATGTTGAATGTAAAAAAAGAAGTGGAAGAACAAGAAAGTGAGGAAGACACTCAAGAGAAGTCACACTCAAGTGAAGCAGAGAAGTACATAGAGGAAGAGTTCATTGAACCACTATTGCACGGAACTCTTGATGAAAAGAAGACTCCAACAATCACACAACCACCAAGACTTGGATTCAATTTGGTGTGCCACTTATTTTCTATGCAATTTATTCAAGCAACACTGCTTGTCTGCATAATCATAATGCCTCTGCAGTTTTATTTTTCTCTTTTGATTTGACACTTTTTCATTCTACTTGCTTTAGTTATTTTTCTATCTTTAAATGCTTTCATTTAGTTTTCTTATTAACTGTTTTTGTTAATACATTACCAAGAGATCCTTATTCATGAAAGATTATTAGCTGGGGGATTGTATTTAACATACAACAGTTTCATTTGCTTAGATTCAATTCAAATAAATTGACATATGATTGCATCCTAAGTTTGGTGTTGCTATGCAACAAAATTTGTTTCCAATCTTTACTGGATACTTGCATTAATTCCAAGTGAAAGTGTCACACTAAGTTTGGTGTGCCACTTATCTTTTATGCAATGTATTGTGCTCACCTTCTTAAGTTTGCAATCAAAATGTCTCTGTCTCTTGTGCCTTAATTGTTATCTTTAATTTTGTTTGCTTGAAACACATGTACTACTAATGTTTCATTGTGTAAGACATTCATGATCTATCTTAGCCCCATAGCCACGGTTCTAATTGTTGCTTGAGGACAAGCAATCATTCTAAGTTTGGTGTGGGAAGGAAAAGAAAAGGAGGAAAAGAACAACAATAGAGAAGATAAATTACAAGGTTGTAAAGTTTTTTTTTCCTCTCATTTGTTTCCAGCACTTTAAATTGCATGATTGTCTTATTACCTTCTCTATATACATGTGTGGTATGAATAGGCATAGTTTGATTTCTAAATTGCAACATGCTGCTGTGACATTATGACTACCAACTTGAGTTTTGTGAATACAAAAGCAATAAAGTATCATGATCTTAAACAAACAAGGAATAAAAGAAGAATTTAGTATGTGCATACAAGTATTGGAAAGCTAGTATGATTGATTGTTGCTCAAGTACATTAGATTTTATTTAATTGAAGTTTTCATCTAGGACATTTTGTGAAATCTTTTGAAAATCATGAAAACCTTGAAGAAGCAAATGCAATTAAGGCGAGAAAAGAAAAAAGGGAAAGAATGAGAAAGCTGAAGGCTCTGAGTACCAATGACAATTTCATTGTTATGTATTTGTGGTGTTTATGTATCAAGTAAAATGTTTGAAAACAAAACACTTAGAAGTCAAGGCTAAGCTCAAGTGCAAAAGCACTCCCTAAAAGCTCAAGGATCTGAGCATAAATGATTAGAGAGTCAAGAAAAGAAATAAATGAGCTTAATGAAGTCCTCTAATTAAATGCTTGTGGTGCTTATGTATCAAGTGGTAATACTTGAAAACGAAGCATTTAGAGTCGTAGTTTTGTTATCAACTCATGGGGCAAAGCACCCAAAAGGAGAAGCTAATAAGAAAATCAAAAGCTTGTTTCAAGGAAGAAATATAAGAAAAAGATTTCATAAATTGAGCTAGATAGAAGCATCAATCATTTACATTTCTTTTGTGATTGTAGCATGCTTAGAAAACTAGCTTACCATGAACATTGAGTTGCTATTCTTCTTACCTTGGATTGTCAATCTCTATTGCATGATTCTTTTCTTGCTTGAGGACAAGCAAGGTTTAAGTTTGATATTGTGATGCATTCGCATATTTGCTATTTTAACTAGTTAGTTTAGTTAAATTTAGTTCAATTTCGTTCATTATTACTAAAATAAACAAGCAATTTTGTAAGTTTCTCTCCATGCATTCATGAACCAAGAATTAGGTGGAACTTGGCCATATTGATGCAAATAATTCAAGAAGTTTACAAATGAATGAGTATGAATGAATCTCTTGAAATTGATTGCATGGAATGGCAATACTTTGAGACAATTTCTTGGGTTAATGATAGGTAATGAAGCAAGAAGGCAATGGAGCAAGAATTTGAGCAAGAAAGATTGGGGACATAGCAAGCTTGGCAAGGAGGAAGAGACTTGGGCGTTGCCAACTTGCACTTCTACTTGAGTGCTTGGCAATGACGTAGCAAGCAAAGCCAAGCTAGGAAGCAGCCCTGGAGAAGTTCACTCGAGCACGTTGCCAACTTGAAGATGCATTGGCGTGTCCCATGATAACGCCAAGCAAGAAAGCTTGCCCAGGGGAAGAAGCATGCACGTTGCCAACGCCAAGTTCTCTAGGCGTGTTTTGTGACAACGTAGCAAACAAGCTTAGAGAGCAATCCCCCTCACTCTAGCACGTTGCCAACGCCACCAATAAGGGCGTGTTTGGTGACAACTCCAGCAGCAAGAAGGCATGGATAAGAAGGGTGTGAAGCACGTTGCCAACGCCAAGTGCTGAAGGCGTGTTCCTTGGCAACGTAGCAAGCAAAGCTTGGTGCCATAGGAGGCAGCCACGAGCACGTTGCCAACTCAAGAGAGAATGGGCGTGTTCCAAGGCAATGCACAAGCATGGAGGCTGTCCAGGAAAGGAAGTCAACGTTGCCAACTTGGAGATATAGGGGCGTGTTCAGCAACAACTCCATCGAACTTGGCAGCCTGACCTTACATCCTTCAATGGAGTATATCTTGAGCTACAAAACTCCAAATGAGGTGATTTCAACGGCATTGGAAAGTAGACATCCAGAGCTTTCCAACCATATATCATAGTATAGGGTTGGCATTCATTTGAAGCTTAAAAATCTGGCTTCATTTATAGCTTCAGAATCTGAGCACGTTGGCAACGCTGGAAACAAGGGCGTTTTCACCAAAAACGTGTGGATTTTGGCAGCCTGACCCTGTCTCCTTCAAACGAGCATAACTTGAGCTACAGAGATCCAATTGACATGCTTCTAGTTGCATTGGAAAGCTGACATCCAGAGCTTTCCAACCATATATAATAGTCTATAGTGGAGCATGAAATGGAAGCTCGAATCAGAGATTTCCTTGATCAATATACTTTGGTTGGTATGTGAGATGTAACCTTCCTTAGTTGAGATTCTGGAAGTTGTGTGGCTTGGATTAGAAAATGAACTACATCTCTTCTCATGAACAATTAGATCACGAGAGTGGCAATTGGTTGTGTTGAGAGAAATTGAGTTACCAAGAGATTGGGACTCAATTACCCACAAATTGCCATGGATCTATACCCATGATTGAGAAGGAATTGATCAACATCAATTCTTGAGAATTCGCATTTCTGATCCCTAATGATCCTCTCCATCATCAATTCTCATTTCTTTTGCTCTTTAGTTGTTTAAATACCCATTACCCAATTCCCTTCTACATTCTTGCAATTTATTATTCTTGTCATTTACTTTTTTGCTCTTTAAAATTCTGCAATCTTTACTTTCTTGCAATTTATCCTTAATGTCATTTAAGTTTCTTGCATTTAAGCAACTTTAGTTAAATGGTAGATTTAGTCAAGCAAACATAGTTTTGATTTTATGAGATTTGTGATTTTTGAACATAATTGCAAAAATTTAAATGGCAAGGAAGTTAAGGAACTAGAAGAGAGAAAGAAGATGAAAGTAAATAACTGAAACTTAAAATGCAAGAAACTTAAATGACATTAAAGATAAATTTCAAGAAAGTAAAGATTGCAGAATTTTAAAGAGCAAAAAAGTAAATGACAAGAATAATAAATTGCAAGAATGTAGAAGGGAATTGGGTAATGGGTATTTAAACAACTAAAGAGCAAAAGAAATGAGAATTGATGATGAAGAGGATCATTAGGGATCAGAGATGCGAATTCTCATGAATTGATGTTGATCAATTCCTTCTCAATCATGGGTATAGATCCATGGCAATTTGTGGGTAATTGAGTCCCAATCTCTTGGTAACTCAATTTCTCTCAACACAACCAATTGCCACTCTTGTGATCTAATTGTTCATGAGAAGAGATGAAGTTCATTTTCTAATCCAAGCCACACAACTTCCAGAATCTCAACTAAGGAAGGTTACATCTCACATACCAACCAAAGTATATTGATCAAGGAAATAATGAAAGGAAGAACTCTAAACTGAACTATGTGACTCCTTTCTCAAATTTACCACATAATTCATGTAGATTAATCCCTCTCTCGATGGTGATTGAATCTATGAAGAACATGAGTTTCCTCTTTAGATAAACCACTTGAATTGAGAAGAAAAAGAGAAGTTGTCAACCCATTCAAATGAGCAGAGCTCTTTCCCCTAATGAAAGTGGGGTTTAGTGAATCATAGCTCCAATTTCAACAACAATTGCATAGATGAAAATTAAACTAAGTGTAGAGAAGAATGAAGAAGAAGAAGAAGTTCTTAAAACTGAAAATTCAAAGTTACAAGAAAAACAAAATAGAAAACTGGTGAGAAAAAGTAAAAAGTAACAATGCTAGTGTAATAGAAAATTTTCTAAGTGTCAAAAAGTCTAAAAGCAAGTTCTAAGTAAAAGTAAAGTAAAAAGTCCCTCTAAGTATCAAACTTTTCTCTATTTATACTACTCCTAAAATTCCTTCAGAGATCTTTAATTTGGGCTAGCAATGTGGGCTTTCTCTTTGTTGAATTCCTGGCTCAATGGAAGAAGTGTTGCTAAACATGGAAGGAGGAGTTCATTCATAATGCTTCTGGCCCAATGACTTGGCATTTTTTCCAATAACTCTAGCCTTAATGCACGTTGGCAACGTGCATTGCATTTTCTTGGAAGTGGGCATTGGTGTTTGGGCGTTGTTGGCCCAAGTTATTGCTAACAACTTGCTTTTCTTCTTCTTGACTCTTCTTTCATGCTTAATGTTGCCCATAATTTCAGTGTCAATCCTCTGCTTCAATATAGACTATCATACATCATTGGAAAGCTTAGAATGTCTTCTTTCTAATGGATTTGGAATCACCTCAATTGGATTTTTCTATCTCAAGTTATGCTTCCTCAAAGAAGGTAAGGTCAGGCTGCCATGTTGTTGCTGAAAATGCCCTTCTCTTCTCAAGTTGGCAACGTGCCAAGCCTCCCAAGGGTGAAACATGGGGCTGGTGTTGTCCTCAAACACGCCCCCTTGTTGGCACGTCGGCAACGTGCTCGTGCTCCCCTCTAGGGCTCATTCATGCTTCCTTGAATTTCAACCTCATTTCCTTGTTTTTGGGGCCTAAAGATGACTCTGATTCGAGCTTCCATTTCATGCTCCATTATAGACTATTATATATGGTTGGAAAGCTCTGGATGTCAACTTTCCAACACAACTGGAAGCATATCAATTGAATCTCTGTAGCTCAAGTTATGCTCGTTTGAAGGAGACAGGGTCAGGCTGCCAAAATCGCACACGTTTTTGGTGAAAACGCCCTTGTTTCCAGCGTTGCCAACGTGCTCAGATTCTGAAGCTCTAAATGAAGCCAGCTTTTGAAGCTTCAAATGAATGCCAACCCCATACTATGATCCATGGTTGGAAAGCTCTGGATGTCTACTTTCCAATGCCGTTGAAATCACCTCATTTGGAGTTTTGTAGCTCAAGATATACTCCATTGAAGGAGGTAAGGTCAGGCTGCCAAGTTCGCTAGAGTTGTTGCTGAACACGCCCCTATATCTCCAAGTTGGCAACGTTGGCTTCCTTTCCTGGACAGCCTCCATGCTTGTGCATTGCCTTGGAACACGCCCATGCTCTCTTGAGTTGGCAACGTGCTCGTGGCTGCCTCCTATGGCACCAAGCTTTGCTTGCTACGTTGCCAAGGAACACGCCTTCAGAACTTGGCGTTGGCAACGTGCTTCACACCCTTCTTATCCATGCCTTCTTGCTGCTGGAGTTGTCACCAAACACGCCCTTGTTGGTGGCGTTGGCAACGTGCTAGAGTAAGGGGGATTGCTCTCTAAGCTTGTTTGCTACGTTGTCACAAAACACGCCTAGAGAACTTGGCGTTGGCAACGTGCATGCTTCTTCCCCTGGGCAAGCTTTCTTGCTTGGCGTTATCATGGGACACACCAATGTATCTTCAAGTTGGCAACGTGCTCGAGTGAACTTCTCCAGGGCTGCTTCCTAGCTTGGCTTTGCTTGCTACGTCATTGCCAAGCACTCAAGTAGAAGTGCAAGTTGGCAACGCCCAAGTCTCTTCCTCCTTGCCAAGCTTGCTATGTCCCCAATCTTTCTTGCTCAAATTCTTGCTCCATTGCCTTCTTGCTTCATTACCTATCATTAACCCAAGAAATTGTCTCAAAGTATTGCCATTCCATGCAATCAATTTCAAGAGATTCATTCATACTCATTCATTTGTAAACTTCTTGAATTATTTGCATCAATATGGCCAAGTTCCACCTAATTCTTGGTTCATGAATGCATGGAGAGAAACTCACAAAATTGCTTGTTTATTTTAGTAATAATGAACGAAATTGAACTAAATTTAACTAAACTAACTAGTTAAAATAGAAAATATGCGAATGCATCACAACACCAAACTTAAACCTTGCTTGTCCTCAAGCAAGAAAAGAATCATGCAATAGAGATTGACAATCCAAGGTAAGAAGAATAGCAACTCAATGTTCATGGTAAGCTAGTTTTCTAAGCATGCTATAATCACAAAAGAAATGTAAATGATTGATGCTTCTATCTAGCTCAATTTATGAAATCTTTTTCTTATATTTCTTCCTTGAAACAAGCTTTTGATTTTCTTATTAGCTTCTCCTTTTGGGTGCTTTGCCCCATGAGTTGATAACAAAACTATGACTCTAAATGCTTTGTTTTCAAGTATTAACACTTGATACATAAGCACCACAAGCATTTAATTAGAGGACTTCATTAAGCTCATTTATTTCTTTTCTTGACTCTCTAATCATTGATGCTCAGAGCCTTGAGCTTTTAGGGAGTGCTTTTGCACTTGAGCCTAGCCTTGACTTCTAAGTGTTTTGTTTTCAAGCATTTTACTTGATACATAAACACCACAAGTACATAATAATGAAATTATCATTGGTACTCAGAGCCTTTAGCTTTCTCATTCTTTCCCTTTTTCTTTTCCCGCCTTAATTGCATTTGCTTCTTCAAGGTTTTCATGATTTTCAAAAGATTTCACAAAATGTCCTAGATGAAAACTTCAATTAAATAAAATCTAATGTACTTGAGCAACAATCAATCATACTAGCTTTCCAATACTTGTATGCACATACTAAATTCTTCTTTTATTCCTTGTTTGTTTAAGATCATGATACTTTATTGCTTTTGTTACATTCCGCAATTCTCATCTAAATCTTGATTCCGCTCAACTAGAACACACTTCTAATCCGAATTGCTCACTCAACCAATCTTTGTGGGATTCGACCTCACTCTATTGTGAGTTTTTACTTGACGATAACCGGTGCACTTGCCGAAAGGAATTTTGCCGATCGTGCAATTTCCTAAATCGTAGCATAACAAATTTATGCGCATCAGAAGCCACAGGTTCAAACACCTCCACAACCTCCTTTTCCATTGAACTTTCACTTGATACAGAGGTTTCCTCATTTTGTTTTTCCACTTCCTCACCCACAATTTGGTCTTCATCCTCACTGTTTGATAGTTCTAAGTTTCTCCTTATTTGCTCTAAATGCCCATCCATCTTCTTGAAGAGGATTTCTTGCCTTTTTCAGGATTGTTCTTGTCTTTCCAATAGTTCACTGGATTTTTGAAGGAGGTCCTCAGCTACTAGCTCAAGAGATGAAGGTTGAGAGAAATTTTGTGGATATGGATGTGTTGTGGTGAGGTTGTTTTGAGTGGTATGGAATGAATCTTATAAATTGTGGAATAAGTTTTGTGGTTGGTGGAATGAATGGTGTGGATCTTGGAGGAGACTTTGTGTTGAGGCATAATCAAGTGAGGAAGAATTTTCAAGTGAAGAAATGGGAGGTGAGGTTGGATAATTTTGCATAAATAAATTGAAGGTTTGCTCAAGTGATGATGGCTCTTGATTAATGGAGTATGACACATTGAGTGCTCTCTGATTTTGATCCTCCCATCCACAATGTGAATCATTGTAGAATTCCTCAGAGTGAGAATCATTTTGTGGCCACGGAGAGCAATCTTCCATGTATGTATTGACAGCACAATCAAATGAATCATTAAAATTTCCTTCCCAGCCATAGTTTGTGTAATTGTCATAACAGTATGAGTCACTTTGTGGTTCTGGGAGAAAATTCATTTCACTTGATTGTTCACACTCTTGTTGATATGCCCAAGCACCATGAGGGTAATGACATAAATCTTTTTGTGGTTCTGGACAACATCTCATGTGATTAGCTTGATCAATTTGTGGCTCTGGAGCAAATCTCCATGGATTGGAGTGCTCAGAATTTGCAATTTCTTGGCGATACTCTCACCCACCATTAGAATAATGACTTGAATCATTTTGTGGTGGTGACAAATATCCCATATGATTCTCTTGCTCATCTTGTGGTTCTGAAGCATATCTCCATGAACTGGAGTGCTCAGTATTTGTAATTTCTTGGTGATATTCCCAACCACCATTAGAATAGTCAATTGGTGATGGTGGGTGATATCCCAGAAAATTTGTTTGATCACAAGATGAGTTGAATTCCATTTGAATTTTGTAAAACACAACACCAAATAAAATTGAAATTCATGTCACAGAGAATAATTTCTTAGTGAGGCAATAACTCAAACACCTTAGTGTCAAAAATAAAATAAAAAAAAATTAAAAGAACTGTACAAAGCAAAAACAAAGAAAATGCTTAATCTAAACTACCATTCACTTAATCATTGTTAATCTTTTCCAATCCCCGGCAACGGCGCCAAAAACTTGATACATAAAAAATTAATTTCAGGTAATTACCGGCAAGTATACCGGGTCGTATCAAGTAATAAAACTCACTAAGAGTGAGGTCGATTCCACGGAGATTGGTAGATTAAGCAACTTTAGTTAAATGGTAGATTTAGTCAAGCAAACATGGTTTTGATTTCATGAGATTTGTGATTTTTGAACATAATTGCAAAAAAAAAAAAAAAAGGGTAAGAAATTAAAAGAACTAGAAGAGAGAAAGAAGATGAAAGTAACTAACTGAAACTTAAAATGCAAGAAACTTAAATGACATTTAAGATAGATTGCAAGAAAGTAAAGATTGCTAAATCTTAAAGAACAAAAGAGTAAATAGCAAGAAATAGAGAAACAGAATGTAAATGACAAGAATAATAAATTGCAAGAATGTAGAAGGGAATTGGGTAATGGGTATTTAAACAACTAAAGAGCAAAAGAAATGAGAATCGATGATGGAGAGGATCATTAGGGATCAGAGATGCAAATTCTCATGAATTGATGTTGATCAATTCCTTCTCAATTATGGGTATAGATCCATGGAAATTTGTGGGTAATTGAGTCCCAATCTCTTGGTAACTCAATTTCTCTCAACACAACCAATTGCCACTCTCGTGATCTAATTGTTCATGAGAAGAGATGAAGTTAATTTCCTAATCCAAGCCACACAACTTCCAGAATCTCAACTAAGGGAGGTTACATCTCACATACCAACCAAAGTGTATTGATCAAGGAAATCATGAAAGGATGAACTCTAAACTGAATTATGTGCCTCCTTTCTCAAATTCACCACATAATTCATATAGATTAATCCCTCTCTCGATGGTGATTGAATCTTTGAAGAACAAAAGTTTCTTCTTGGATTAACCACTTGAATTAAGAAGGAGGAGAAGAGTTATCAATTCATTCAAACAAGCAGAGCTCTTCCCCCTAATGAAAGTGGGGTTTGGTGAATCATAGCTCCAATTTCAACAACAATTGCCATAGATGAAAATTAAACTAAGTGTAGAGAAGAATGAAGAAGAAGAAGAAGTTCTTAAAACTGAAAATTCAAAGTTACAAGAAAAACAAAATAGAAAACCGGTGAGAAAAAGTAAAAAGTAAATATGCTAGTGTAATAGAAAATTTTCTAAGTGTCAAAAAGTCTAAAAACAAGTTCTAGGTAAAAGTAAACTAAAAAGTCCCTCTAAGTATCAAACTTTTCTCTATTTATACTACTCCTAAAACTCCTTCAGAGATCTTTAATTTGGGCTAGCAATGTGGGTTTTCTCTTTGTTGAATTCCTGGCTCAATGGAAGAAGTGTTGCTAAACATGGAAGGAGGAGTTCATTCATAATGCTTCTGGCCCAATGACTTGGCGTTTTTGCCAATAACTCTAGCCTTAATGCACGTTGGCAACGTGCATTGCATTTTCCTGGAAGTGGGCATTGGTGTTTGGGCGTTGTTGGCCCAAGTTATTGCTAAAAACTTGCTTTTCTTCTTCTTGACTCTTCTTTCATGCTTAATGTTGCCCAGAATTTGAGTATCAATCCTCTGCTTTAATATGAACTATCATACATCATTGGAAAGCTTAGAATGTCTTCTTTCTAATGCACTTGGAATCATCTCAATTGGATTTTTCTATCTCAAGTTATGCTTCCTCAAAGAAGGAAAGGTCAGGCTGCCAAGTTGTTGCTGAAAACGCCCTTCTCTTCTCAAGTTGGCAACGTGCCAAGCCTCCCAAGGCTGAAACATGGGGCTGGCGTTGTCCTCAAACATGCCCCCTTGTTGGCACGTTGGCAACGTGCTCGTGCTCCCCTCCAGGGCTCATTCATGCTTCCTTGAATTTCAACCTCATTTCCTTGTTTTTGGGGTCTAAAGATGACTCTGATTCGAGCTTCCATTTCATGCTCCACTATAGACTATTATATATGGTTGGAAAGCTCTGGATGTCAGCTTTCCAACGCAACTGAAAGCATATCAATTGAATCTCTGTAGCTCAAGTTATGCTCGTTTAAAGGAGACAGGGTCAGGCTGCCAAAATCGCACACGTTTTTGGTGAAAACGCCCTTGTTTCCAGCGTTGCCAACGTGCTCAGATTCTGAAACTCTAAATGAAGCCAGCTTTTGAAGCTTCAAATGAATGCCAACCCCATACTATGATATATGGTTGGAAAGCTCTGGATGTCTACTTTCCAATGCCGTTGAAATACCTCATTTGGAGTTTTGTAGCTTAAGATATACTCCATTGAAGGAGGTAAGGTCAGGCTGCCAAGTTCGCTAGAGTTGTTGCTGAACACGCCCCTATATCTCCAAGTTGGCAACGTTGGCTTCCTTTCCTGGACAGCCTCCATGCTTGTGCGTTGCCTTGGAACACGCCCATGCTCTCTTGAGTTGGCAACGTGCTCGTGGCTGCCTCCTATGGCACCAAGCTTTGCTTGCTACGTTGCCAAGGAACACGCCTTCAGAACTTGGCGTTGGCAACGTGCTTCACACCCTTCTTATCCATGCCTTCTTGCTGCTGGAGTTGTCACCAAACACGCCCTTGTTGGTGGCGTTGGCAACGTGCTAGAGTGAGGGGGATTGCTCTCTAAGCTTGTTTGCTACGTTGTCACAAAACACGCCTAGAGAACTTGGCGTTGGCAACGTGCATGCTTCTTCCCCTGGGCAAGCTTTCTTGCTTGGCGTTATCATGGGACACGCCAATGCATCTTCAAGTTGGCAACGTGCTCGAGTGAACTTCTCCAGGGCTGCTTCCTAGCTTGGCTTTGCTTGCTACGTCATTGCCAAGCACTCAAGTAGAAGTGCAAGTTGGCAACGCCCAAGTCTCTTCCTCCTTGCCAAGCTTGCTATGTCCCCAATCTTTCTTGCTCAAATTCTTGCTCCATTGCCTTCTTGCTTCATTACCTATCATTAACCCAAGAAATTGTCTCAAAGTATTGCCATTCCATGAAATGAATTTCAAGAGATTCATTCATACTCATTCATTTGTAAACTTCTTGAATTATTTGCATCAATATGGCCAAGTTCCACCTAATTCTTGGTTCATGAATGCATGGAGAGAAACTCACAAAATTGCTTGTTTATTTTAGTAATAATGAACGAAATTGAACTAAATTTAACTAAACTAACTAGTTAAAATAGCAAATATGCGAATGCATCAAAAGGTAATTAAAATAATTAATTTTTAAAGCTTAGAAAACATGTTTTTCATTATATGACATAATAAGGAAGAGAAAGTAAAACTATGCAATTAATGTGAATAAGTAGGTGAAGAGTTGAATAAATCACTCTAATTAAGCACAAAAGAACTCATGAAATATGGGTTTATCAGCTGCCATGGCTTCTTGTTTGAAAATTTCTGTTAGGTCCTCTACAGAGAGTTGTACTTTAGCTTCTCTTAACTTTCTCTTCAAGGTCCTTTCAGGTTCAGGATCAGCGTCAACAATAACGCCTTTGTCCTTGCTCCTGCTCATATAAAATAGAGGAGAAGAAAGTATGGAATCCTCTATGTCACAGTATAGAGATTCCTTGATGTGTCAGAGGAAAAGAAGAATAGAAGAAGGGGGTAGAGAGGAGACAATTCGAACTTATAGAGAGAGAGTTCGAATTGCTGATAGTGGAGGAGTGTTAGTCCTTAAATAGAAGGATGTGAGAAGAGGGGAAGAATTTTTGAAAACAAATTAAAAAGATTTTGAAATAATTAAAAAAAATGGTTGATGATTTTCGAAAATTGAAATTGAGGCAATAGTTAATTGATTTTGAAAAAGATTTTGAAATTAGAAATCAAAAAGATATGATTGAAAATTATTTTGAAAAAGATATGATTGAGAAGATATGATTGAAAATCAAATTAAAAAAGAAAGTTTTAAAATTAAAGTTGATTACTTGACTAACAAGAAATTAGAAGATATGATTCTAGAATTTAAAATTTGATCCTTTCTTAATAGGCAAGTAACAACTTGAAAATTTTGAATTAAATCATTAATTGTAGCAAGGATTTTCGAAAATGGAAAGAAATTGATTTTGAAAAGATATAATTTGAAAAAAAAAATTGATTTTGAAAAATTATGAAAATTTGAAAAAGATTTGATTTAAAAACAAAATCTTCCCTCTTGTGCCATCCTGGCGTTAAATGCGCAGAATGGTATCCATTCTGGCGTTTAACGCCCAAAATACTACCCTTTTGGGCATTTAACGCCCAGCCAGGTACCCTGGCTGGCGTTTAAACGCCAGTTTTCTTTCCTCACTGGGCGTTTTGAACACCCAACTTTTTCTGTGTAATTCCTCTGCTGTCTGTTCTGAATCTTCAATTCTCTATATTATTGACTTGAAAAGACATAATTTTGAAATTTTTTTGAATTTTTTTAATGATGAAAAATGATCAAAATGCAACTAATCATGGAAAACTAAGATTAAATCAACAATGCATGCAAGACACCAAACTTAGAAGTTTGTATACTAATGACTATAACAATTTGAAAATGCATATGAGAAACAACAAAAGACACAAAACACGAGAATTTAAAGATCAGAGCAAAAAAAATCATCAAGAATAACTTGAAGATCAATGAAGAACATAATGCATGTAATTTTCGAAAATTAGAAGAATAAAGACATGCAATTGACACCAAACTTAAAATTAGACACTAGACTCAAACAAGAAACATAAGATATTTTTTATTTTAAGATTTTATAAATTTTTTTGTGATTTTTTGAAAATTATATGAAAAAGAAAATAAAGAGATTCAAAATTTTTAATGAGAATTCCAGGAATCAGGCAATGTTAGTCTAAAACTCCGGTGCAGGAATTAGACATGGCTTACTAGCTAGCCAAGCTTTCAGTGAAAGCTTTGGTCCAAAACACTAGACATGGCCAATGTCCAGCCAAGCTTTATCAGATCATTACGTTCAACAACAAGATTGATAGAAATCAACAAGCCCTGGTGATGATAAGTTGAAACCTCGGTCCAAAAGATTAGACATGGCTTCACAGCCAGCCAGACTTCAACAAATCATCATGAAACTTTAGAATTCATTCTTAAAAGTTCTGAAGAACAAAATAATAATTTTTTTTTGTATTTTTTTTTTAACTTTTTTCGAAAATAAAAAGTAAAAGCTTAAACATAAAATAAAATTACCTAATCTAAGCAACAAGATGAACCGTCAGTTGTCCAAACTCAAACAATCCCCGGCAACGGCGCCAAAAACTTGGTGCACGAAATTGTGATCATCAATGGCGCCAACAACTTTGTACGCACAATTGTAATCTCAACTCTTTGTCACAACTCTGCACAACTAACCAGCAAGTGCACTGGGTTGTCCAAGTAATAAACCTTACGTGAGTAAGGGTCGATCCCACGGAGATTGTCGGCTTGAAGCAAGCTATGGTCATCTTGTAAATCTAAGTCAGGCGGATTCAAATGGTTATGGAGTTTAAGATAATTGAAATATAAATAAAACATAAAATAAGATAGAGATACTTATGTAATTCATTGGTGAGAACTTCAGATAAGCGTATGAAGTTATACTAAAACTTGAGTTATACTAAGTTTGGCGCCAGACTCTTGGGCTAGGAGAACTCTCCCGTAATCTTAAAGATCTCGTTTTATTTAATTAGGTTTTGGATTTTATTTTTTTTATTAAGAAAAAATATTTAGTATTTAGAAAATATATTTTACATTAATTAGGATTAGATATAAAAGGAGAAGATATCTTGGCCTAAGGTTTCTTCTTCTTTTCTTCTGCACTTTTCAGAATTACACACTTTTCTCTTCTAGTGTTTACTTTCTCCATTAGAAACAAAACCTCCTCCGTTAAGGTTAGGAGCTCTGTTTATTCTATGGATTGATACTATTGTCATTCTACTTTTAGTCAATGCACTAATTTATATTCTAGAATTACCTTCGTTCTTCATCTTAGGAATTAGAGTATATTGGAAGATAACTTGAATTCTTGTTGAACCTTGAAAAAGTTAAATCACTTGAATAACAGCTTGAAAGTAATTTCTCATAATTCTCTAATTATCTGGAATTAACGTGATACGTGACATATAATCACCTTATCTTTGGATAATTAGGGGTTGTGTGACTAATAAACTAGAATTGGACTTAAATCTTTAATCCTAAATTAAGTGACCAAGGAATTGGTGGTTGATTAGGTTAGAGGAGATTAAATCACTAAGGAATTAGGGTTTAATCAATTAGGGTTTGCAATGAATTGAATTTTGCATGATTATAGTAGTTGGTAAGAATTGTTAAATCTGGAAAAATATCTCCAAAACCTTAACTGTCTGTCATATAATCTTCACAACCCCTTTACTGCTTGCTTTCTTAATTATCCTAATTTATTATTTAATGCTATTTGAACCCAAAACACTATTTTCTTCTTGTCTGACTAAGTGAATCACTCGATTATCGTTGCTTGGTCCATAAATCTCAAATTGAATCTTGTTATCAACTATGTTGATGGCATCCATATTAATCGAAAAGGTCATTTCTTCGATTTTCGCAAAGTTCGAGGGTACTTGGAACGGATCAGAGTCTACATTCATTTCTGGTTTCTCAGTGAATTTTAGTAGACCCTCCTCGATTGCATTTTGAATCAAATCCCTGAAACGTGCACAATTATTAGTATAATGTCTGGGAGTTTGATGAACTTCAAAAAAGTTTTTATTTTTAATTTCAGACATAGAAGGCATTCGCTTCCCCTCGGGGAGAACAAGTTGTTTGTCTTTTAATAGCATCTCAAATATCTGTTCTACCTTAGTCAAGTCAAAAGAATCACTTCTTTCTCTTGATAAAGGAGATTTATTTTTTGCTGGAGTGAGGGATTGACACATATAAGGAGGTTCATCTTTTAATTCAGTTGCAAACTCAGTTTCATTATTCGACTCCTCTACGGTCAAGCATTCTAGAAAGGCAACTTTTTTATTGAAAAAGGGTTTTTTCTTACTCAACTCAAATTCCACTTTTTCTTTATTTAGCTTCTGGATTTGCTTAACCTTTTCAGCTAACTGAGCCAAATTGAGAAACTGCTGATTAACCATTTACTTTTGAATAGAAAAGTCAAGACCATTAATAGCCATTTTGATGGCTTCTGGTTCAGGAATCAGAGTGAAACGTTTATTCCTCATATTCCTGAAATGTATTAAATAGTCATTAATCGAATTGGATTTTTCTCTCTTAACAGTGAATAAATCAGATAAAGTAACTTTCATTTCTTCCGTGACAAACTGAACATGAAAGCCTCTTTCTAGTTGTACATAACTGTGCATCGAGTTAGGTTGTAAATTTGAAAACCAAGTAAAAGCATTTTTAATCAAAGAGGAAGGGAAGTATCTTATTTTTAAATACTCATTCTCAGCTAACTCCCCTATTTTAACAGTAAAGTGAGAAATGTACTCGACAGTCAATTCTCCATTTTCTCATGAAAACTTTGTAAGAGATTTTGGGGCTTTTGTATCCCTTGGCAATTCAGCTTGTAAGATATAATCAGGGAAAAGAGATATAAAGTAGAGCTGATTAGTTACTCCTATGTTAAGGGGGGCTATATTTAATATTTGTTTGACAACGTAAGTAATATTTTGCCCACAAACATAAGCAGCATTGTTAGCTCTAGCTTCGTGCAATATCCTAATAGGATCTTCCCCTCGATTCAATATCACTAGAAGGTTGTTTACTTGGGGACCTATAGGCATATTATAAGGTCGATTAAGGTTTCCTAGCAGATCATCCACATGTCGAGCTACTTGCTTTATTCTCGTTGTGTTATTTTCCAAAATGGGGTTCAGAACTGTAGCTGTCTGCTGTGTGTGCATATTGAGTAAGTCACGATGACTATCCTCTATTTGTTGTCAAAATACAGCCATGAACTAAACTGTGTTTGAAGGATTAATCCTTACAGGAATTTTTCTTGACACCTCAGGGAAGAAGGATTCTCCCCTAGCCATGGTCGTCAACCCTCTAAATTGGGTCAACACTTGCCTGGGTGTCAGTATTACATTTGAAATGGTATTCGGTCCCGACACTACAGGCTGATATTGCATAAGTACTGATCCCAAGTCGGTTAATTTCAATCTTCTTATTTATAGAAAAACCCTCGGTGGTTATTCCTTTTTTCTTCTACGTTCTTCCTTCAACTTGTTCCCCAAAATTCGCACCATGTTCCCCACTTTTAGCCTGAGACTCAAGTGAAAATGTTGGTGCTCAAGTCAAAGTAACCACTAGTCAACTTTTTTCTGTATTGTCTATCTTTGATTTTAACTCTTCTTGACCTTCATGTCCCTTATAGTCGACCTAGTTCGCAGTTGAGACTTATTCCACTCGAAGAACCCATTTTTACTACCAACAGTTAGTAAAAAATATAGTGTTAAACTGTTAGAGTAAAAATGTTAACTAATATAAATTACTATTGCTGGTTCTCAAGCTTTTTTTACACTGTCTATGGCAGTCAGCTTCAACAGTTGTAACAAAAAATGGATTATTGAGATTAACATAAAGCAACAGATATTAATATATTTTTACAGTAATAGTAAATAGATAAAAAAAGTCAAAATTTATCTTATTTAACATTAATTAATTATTATTACAATTAGTAAATATTAAATAAAAAATTAGATTATTTTTGGCTAATTTATTTTAGTTAGCAAATATTTTCGATATTTTTGTAGGTTTTCTAATCAATGGGCATCTTTAATGTTGAATTATCAATATCACTTTCCATATTTAATTAATAATTAATTAGGGTACTGCCATACAAAACATTTATAAAAGATAAATGAGAAATGAATATTTGTAATCAAAGTTTATACCAGAATGATAAAATGTCTCAAACATAACACATGCATACTAGTAACCTTAGCTTATATATATCTCACATTACGAAGAAGATTCGATCAACCATCGGAACAAAAACATTCTTTGCAATATGAAGGGCAACAAGATCGATGAACATCATTACACTGGCACAACATCATACCATAGCGATTTGAGTCATTGCAATCACAGCGTTTGCAGGATCGACGGCAAGAAATATCAAGATCTCTACAGATGCAAAACCTAGATGATGTGGTGATCAAGTTTGGATCCCGCTGTTGCTGACGAGCTTCCATTGTAGTTATTGAAAATCCCATCATGATGAGGAAAAAGAAAATAATTAACCTTAACATCATCTTGTTAAGTTAGTTGTTCAATTCATCATCGTTCTTTAATTTGTCCCTTTATATAAATGTGCTTATTGTATGTTACTGATGTTGGATACTTGGATATACGTGAAGAGGCAACCGACTATGGAGTTCTCTATTCATTAGTTGAATCAAAGGGGCGAAAATATATAAATTCTCCTTTCCTTTTGTTGAAGAAATCATATTATTATTATTATTATTATTATTATTATTATTGTCCTTTTCTTTTGTTGAAGAAATCATATTATTATTATTTGGTCATGACTCTGACACGATGGTTTCATTGTTGAATTTTTCTTTTATTATTATATTTAGACCTTTTATCCCTTCGAAGTCATTATTCACTCTGAGGGGTGCATAACTTGCATCACAATTGTTTTTTTCATATAATCTTCGATTTAAAATAGGTATCCATTCTTTTTGTCATTCACCGGTGGTGTTGGTGATAAAGATGAGTTTTTCCGACTAAAATGAGCTTTGACGGTGAATTAGGTAGATCATGGAAAGAGTCAAAGCCAGAGACAGTATGCGAAAAAAGTGACTAGCGGTTATTTTGATTTGAACATCAAGATTTTTCGCTTGACTCTTAGACTCGAGATTATAGTGCGAATTTTAGAAAAAAAGTTGAAGGACGAACATAGGAAGAAAAAGGAGTAACTTCTAAGGGTTCACTGCAAAAAAATACGATTAAAATGGCACTAATATTAAGGCGGTTTAATATAACCGCCGTATTATTCTCCCATTTTAACATTTTACTCTTATGCCATAATATCTACGTTAAAAGTGCTATATTTTGGCATTTGTTATAACCACCACTCTCTCCATTTGTTTTATTATATTTTTTAATAAAACTAAAAGAGTATATGAGTATGAGGAAGTGATGTTTTTAAACATATCAGAGTGAGAGTATACAAAGCCCTAACAATCGCGCCACCACTCATCTCCACAGTGAAGCCATTGTTGCCTCCGATTGAGCTTTTGCGACTTGGTTCTTCGGTCTCGATCTGAAGTTTGCCACCACCAAAAGCGACGTCGTTGTTGCTGGCCTCCGACTGTGCTTCTGCGATTTGGTTTTTCTTTTTTGTGAATTATTAATTACTAATTTGATCTACTTCATCTTCTTATTTGAATTTTTCTAATTAGATCTTCATATTTTTTTATTTGGTTCATGTCTATAAAGCTGACGAATCTGTTGCTAATATATTCCCAATCGCAGATTTTTAGTTTCGTAACTGATTTTTCATTTCAGATCCATTTTCTGATTCTCAATCTTTGGTTCCGCCTTCTCTTCACTTTTGTGATTACGTCCTTGCTCTCACCGTCGAGACTTCCTCGAGCGCCACCTCTAGACTCTCCTTTTCACGGCCAGCATGGCCAAGTCAATCCACCATGCCAAGGTCCTGATCGGCCAGTGCCACATTAGGTCTTCCTTTCTTCTTTTCACTTTTTTCTAAAATTTAGGGTTTTTAACTTCCTAATTTAATACCAATTATTGTTTTCTTTTGCTTACTGTCAAATTAAGAATCTAATTTCTTTGATTTCTAGGCTTTTGATAAAATTTTCTAATGTCAGATTAACCTCTCTGTATAATTGCTCTTAGATATATAATATCAGTATTACTGAAGGTATAGGAACATCATAATCATATAGAGTGGTTTAGTTTAGTCTAAGTAGATAAAAAAATTCACTTAAAAATCTAACTGGAATGCCTTATTAGCTTAAAACATTTTGAAAATATTATTAAATTTTGTGATTATAGAAGATCTGTTCAATATAAAATTAGGCGGATAATTCCTTTTGAGTATTTTTGTTTGCCTGAAGTAGGAGATCTTATGTTATGTTTTCGTTCCTTTTTTTTAGGGATAAATGGTCTTGATATAGGCTGTGTTTTCCAATGCAGAAAAATATCCCTATGACATTGACAAACAAACAGGTATTTTTGTAGCTCCATTTTACTTTATAGCAATATCTTTGATCATAGTCATAGATGCTTATGATGATATCAAATTCCATATGCTGAGGGGTGATGCACGGAAACTTGTCTCTCAATAGATTTTCCTCGGCAAGTATACCGAATTGTCATCAAGTAAAAACTCACAATAGAATGAGGTCGAATCCCACAGGGATTGATTGGTCAAGCAACTCTAATTGGAGGAATGTTCTAGTTGAGCTAAGCAAAATTTGATATGAGAATTGCAAGAAATTAAATGGCGGGAAAGTAAATGGCAGAAAATATAAATGCTGGAAATAAAGAGCTGAATATAAATGACGGAAAGTAAATTGCAGAATCTTAAATGGGAATGGGGAATTTAGCATGAAAGTAAATGGCAGAAACTAAAGAGAATGGGTAAGATCAGAAATGGGAAATTCATTGGGCTTAGGAGATGTTGCATTCTCCGGATCAAGTTCATTTTCATCTCTTCCTCAATCAATGCATTCGTTGATCTCCTTGGCAATCTTAAGTGATTGAATTCCAATTCCTTGGTAACTCAGTCTCTCAAATCTTGATCAATAGCCAATTTCTTGGTCTAATTGCTCATGAGAAGAGATGAGGTGTGGTCACTGATTATACCATATGTATTTCCAAATCAAAGTATTGGGAGAATTATATGTCACCATATCCGCCCAAACCCCAATTTGGTCCAACATGAGAAAGCATTTCTAGCATGATCTCTTCATTCCTCTTCCAAGGTTCAGAAGAGATCCAAGTATGAATAGTTTCTTTTCCAAGACAACTATCCAATTGGATGAAGATTGAAAGCTTTCAAGTAAAATCAAGAGAAAAGAAAGAAGAAGAATAATGAAAACTATTATTGATCCATCAAATTACAACAGAGCTCCCTAACCCAATGAAAGAGGTTTAGTTGTTTATGGCTCTGAGAATGAAAATCAAAGATGGAGAGTGCATTATGAAGTAAAACTAGAAGTTGCAGAGAAAGTAAAATTATACATAGAGTAGTCCTCTCAAAATCCCCCCCCAAAAGCTCCAAGCTCTTCTCTAGTTCAAAACTACCCCTATATATATTACTCTTCTGATCTTCCAGTTGGCTCTTCAAGTCTTGGATATGGTCCTTTGGATCTTGAGTTGAAGCAGTTTGGAATCTTCAGTGGGCTCAGCTTTACTTGCAGAGAAAGTGTGAAGTAGGCATGGACTTGGCTAGGACGTTAGTGGCGTTAACGTTAAGTGAAATTGTAGGTTCGAGAACGTTAGTGACAATCACCTTTTGCACTAACGTTCCTAGCCCAAGATGAGTTACGTTAACTTCAACGTTAGTGGAACTAACGTGACCACTAACGTTGCCTCTTGATCCATCGCGAGCGTTATTGGCGTTTACCTTTGCTAATAACGTTGCCCTTGCCCCTTCTTCCTTATGTTAGAGTCTACGTTAGTGTAGCTAACGTGACTCTTAACGTGGGTATGCCTCAACTTCGAGAGCGTTAGTGACACTTACCTTTGTCACTAACGCTCCCAACACCCTTCTTCCCACGTTAGAGTTCACGTTACTTAGGTTAATGTTACTTCTAACGTGGTAGCGATAGCCATCTCCAACATTAGTGACAAAGGTGAGTGTCACTAACGTTGGCACATCATTCCTTTCCTCCACGTTAGCTTCCACGTTAATGCAATTAACGTGGCAACTAACGTGGCTAATAGAGGCTTAGTCCAACGTTAGTGACAAAGGTGAGTGTCACTAATGTTGGCTCTTCATTGCTTCTCCCACGTTAGAGTTCACGTTAATGTAGTTAACGTGACTCTTAACGTGACTAAATGTGCCCCTCTCCCCAACGTTAGTGGCATTCACTTTTACCACTAACGTTGGAGCTTTACTTCTCTTCCACGTTAGCTTCCACATTAACGTAGTTAACGTGGACACTAACGTGGGCTATGATGGCTCACGAAAGCGTTATTGGTGTTCACTTTTCTTGTTAACGTTGTAAGCTAGCCTCCTTTCCACGTTAATGGTCACGTTAGTTGGACTAACGTGGCTATTAACGTGGCATCTTCCTTGCTTCCTTTGTCCTGCAATCAAGCAATTAAAGTGCATCAAAGCTAGGTTCTAACCCATGAGATCATGCATCATTCAATTTATCATTCAATTCATGCATAATTCTCATGAAATCATATAAAATTCACTATGTTTGCTTGAATCAAGATGTAAATGATTATTTACCTAAAACTTGCTTATTTCCTAAGAAAGTGCATGAAACTACCTTAAAACCATAAAGAAAAGGTCAATGAAACTGGCCAAAATGCCCTGGCATCAAGGGGTTTCGCTCCTAAAAGCTTAAGTTGTTACGGCACATCATTGATTTTAAATCAAGTTTCCTGCATGCTCCTCAAAATTTACTTTGTTTGGCTTGAGGAATGGATAATTTTACTTTCATAAGGAAGTGGAGTAGGAATACTTAGCCTCTGAATTGCTGTCATATAGACACTTTAACTGTTAGGTGAAGGCATAAGATTATTTTTATACCTATAACACCATTTTATTAGTGGATAAGGGTTAGTTTGAAGGATTATTTGGTGACGAAGAGAATTGATGATGGTGAGCTCATCAAGAAATTCCATGTAATGACTGAGATATTGTATCTTATGCATTTGTTCTCCAACTTACTAAGGAATTTACCATTCTACTTGTTTATTTTCTTGACTCAGCTTCTGCTCTTGTGATCGAAACCATGGAGGCTTTGACTGTAGCATTGAAATTGTAACTTGGTGCACGAAATTGTGATCATCAATGGTGCCAATAGCTTGGTACGCACAATTGTAATCTCAACTCTTTGTCACAACTCCGCACAACTAACCAGCAAGTGCACTGGGTCGTCCAAGTAATAAACCTTATGTGAGTAAGGGTCGATCCCACGGAGATTGTCGGCTTGAAGCAAGCTATAGTCATCTTGTAAATCTCAGTCAGGCGGATTCAAATGGTTATGGAGTTTAAGATAATTAAAAGATAAATAAAACATAAAATAAGATAGAGATACTTATGTAATTCATTGGTGAGAATTTCAGATAAGCGTATGAAGATGCTTTGTTCCTTCTGAACCTCTGCTTTCCTATTGTCTTCATCCAATTATTCATACTCCTTTCCATGGCAAGCTTATGTTGGGTTTCACCGTTGTCAATGGCTACCTCCCGTCCTCTCAGTGAAAATGGTCCAAATGCACTGTCACCGCACGGCTAATCATCTGTCGATTCTCGATCATGTTGGAATAGAATCCATTGATCCTTTTGCATCTGTCACTACGCCCAACACTCGCGAGTTTGAAGCTCGTCACAGTCATCCCTTCCCAGATCCTACCCAGAATACCAGAGACAAGGTTTAGACTTTTCGGATCTCAAGAATGCTACCAATTGATTCTCGCCTATACCACGAAGACTCTGATCTCATAGAATGGAAGGCTCAGTTGTCAGGCGAGGCAACCATGAGTCATGAATCAGGAGGCTAAGCGATACGCACTCAAGCTATTGCTAGTAGAACGGAAGTGGTTGTCAGGCACGCGTTCATAGGTGAGAATGATGATGAGTGTCATGGATCATCACATTCATCAAGTTGAAGAACGAGTGTATATCTTAGAAAAGAAATAGGCTTGAGTTGAATAGAAAAACAATAGTACTTTGCATTAATTCATGAGGAACAGCAGAGCTCCACACCTTAATCTATGGTGTGTAGAAACTCCACCATTGAAAATACATAAGAATAAAAGGGTCTAGGCATGGCCGAATGACCCGCCTCCCAAAGATGAAAAGTATTCCAAGATCAAAAGTGTGTCAAAAGTATTAGCAAGAGGTCCTATTTATAATACTAGTAGCCTAGGGTTTACAGAAATCAGTAATTAATGCAGAAATCTTCTTCCGGACCCACTTGGTGTGTGCTTGGGCTGAGCATTGAAGCTTTCGCATGTAGAGACTTTTCTTGGAGTTAAACACCAGCTTTTGTGCCAGTTTGGGCGTTTAACTCCAGCTTTTATGCCAGTTCTGGCGTTTTGACGCCAGAATTTTTATGCTGACTTGGAAACGCCGGTTTGGGCCATCAAATCTTGGGCAAAGTATAGACTATAATATATTGCTGAAAAGCCCAGGATGTTTACTTTCCAACGCAATTCGGAGCGCGCAATTGGGCTTTTATAGCTCCAGAAAATCCACTTCGAGTGCAGGGAGGTCAGAATCCAACAGCATCTGCAGTCCTTTTTCAGCCTCTGAATGAGAATATACAATGAATTCCAAAAACATCTATGAAGATCAGTCTTAATTAGATGAGCGGGGCTTTTAGCTTTTTGCTTCTGAACAGTTTTGGCATCTCTCTTTATCCCTTGAAGTTCAGAATGATTGGCATCTATAGGAACTCAGAATACAGATAGTGTTATTGATTCTCCTAGTTCAGTATGTTGATTCTTGAACACAGCTACTTTATGAGTCTTGGCCGTGACCCAAAGCATTTTGTTTTCCAGTATTACCACTGGATACACAAATGCCACAGACACAAAACTGGATGAACCTTTTCGATTTGTGACTCATCTTTGATAGAGTCCCCAATTAGAGGTGTCCAGAGCTCTTAAGCACACTCTTTTTGCTTTTGGATCACGACTTTAACGGCTCAGTCTCAAGTTTTCACTTGACACCTTCAAGCCACAAGCACATGGTTAGGGACAGCTTGGTTTAGCCGCTTAGGCCAGGATTTTATTCCTGTGGGCCCTCCTATCCACTGATGCTCAAAGCCTTGGATCCTTTTTATTTTACCCTTGCCTTTTGGTTTAAAGGGCTATTGGCTTTTTCTGCTTGCTTTTTCTTTCTCTTTTTTTCTTTTTTCTCTTTTTTTTTCGACTATTTTTTTTGCATATATTTTTCTTTTGCAAGCTTTTCACTGCTTTTTCTTGCTTCAAGAATCAATTTTATGATTTTTCAGATTATCAAAGAACATTTCTCCTTTTCCATCATTCTTTCAAGAGCCAACAATTTTAACATTCATGAACAACAAATTCAAAAATATGCACTGTTCAAGCATTCATTCAGAAAAACAAAAAGTATTACCACCACATCAAAATAATTAATCTGTTTTAAAATTTGAAATTCATGTACTTCTTTTTCTTTTTCAATTAAAAACATTTTTCATTTAAGAAAGGTGATGGATTCATAGGACATTCATAGCTTTAAGGCATAGACACTTAGACACTAGTGATCAGATAATAAGACACAAACATAAATAAACATAAAGCATAAAAATTTGAAAAATAGAAAATAAAGAACAAGAAAATTAAAGAACGGGTCCACCTTAGTGATGGCGGCTTGTTCTTCCTCTTGAAGATCTTATGGAGTGCTTGAGCTCCTCAATGTCTCTTCTTTGCCTTTGTTGCTCCTCCCTCATGACTCTTTGGTCTTATCTAATTTCATAGAGGAGGATAGAATTCTCTTGGTACTCCACCCTTAGTTGTCCCATATTGGAAATCAATTCTCCTAGGGAGGTGTTAATTTTCTCCCAATAGTTTTGTGGAGAAAAATGCATCCCTTGAGGTATCTCAGGGATTTCATAATGAGGAATTTCCTCATGCTCTTGCCCATGAGTAGGATCTCTTGTTTTTTCCATCCTGTTTTTAGTGATGGGCTTGTCCTCATCAATGAGGATGTCTTCCTCTATGTCAATTCCAGCTGAATTATAGAGGTGACAAATGAGATGAGGGAAGGCTAACCTTGCCAAAGTAGAGGACTTGTCTGCCACCTTGTAGAGTTCTAGGGATATAACCTCATGAACTTCTACTTCCTCTCCAATCATGATGCTATGGATCATGATAGCCCGGTCTATAGTAACTTCAGACCGGTTGCTAGTAAGAATGATTGAGCGTTGGATGAACTCCAACCATCTCCTAGCCACGAGCTTGAGGTCATGTTTTCTTAGTTGAGCACCCTCTTCATAAATGTCTATGAGGACTTGGTCCAACATTTGATCAAAGTTGACCCTTCTAGTGTAGGGGTGTGCATCTCCTTGCATCATGGGCAATTTGAATGCCAACCTTACATTTTCCGGACTGAAATCTAAGTATTTTCCTCGAACCATTGTAAGCCAATTCTTAGGGTCCGGGTTCACACTTTGATCATGGTTCTTGGTGATCCATGCATTGGCATAGAACTCTTGAACCATTAAGATCCCGACTTGTTGAATGGGGTTAGAGAGAATTTCCCAACCTCTTCTTCGAATCTCATGTCGGATCTCCAGATATTCACCCTTTTTGAGCTTGAAAGGGACCTCGGAGATCACCTTCTTCTTGGCCACAATTTCATAGAAGTGGTCTTGATGCACCCTTGAGATGAATCTCTCCATCTCCCATGACTCAGAGGTGGAAGCTTTTGCCTTCCCTTTCCTCTTTCTAGAGGTTTCTCCGGCCTTTGGTGCCATAAATGGTTATGGATAAAAAAAAAGCAACGCTTTTACCACACCAAACTTAGAAGATTTGCTCGTCCTCAAGAAAAAGAAGAAATAAAAGAGTAGAAGATGGGTTTATATAGGAGTGGAGAAAGGGGTAGGGTTCGGCCACATATGGGTGGGTTTGGGAGGGAAAGTGGTTTGAATTTGAATGGTGAGGTAGGTGGGGTTTTATGATGGATGGATGTGGATTGGTGAAGAGATTATGGAGAAGAGGGTAGGATTTGATAGGTGAGGGGTATTTGGGGAAGAGGTATTGAAGTGATTGGTGAAGGGTATTTGGGGAAGGGTATTATGGAAAGGTGTGAAGAAGAGAGAGAGAGAGATGAGGTAGGTGGGGATCCTGTGGGGTCCACAGATCCTGAGGTGTCAAGGATTTTGCATCCCTGCACCATGTTGGCATGCAAACGCCCCTTGCTTGCCAATCCTGGCGTTAAACGCCAGGTTGCTGCCCATTTTTGGCGTTTAACTCCAGCTTTTCTCCCCTTTCTGGCGTTTAACACCAGCTCTGTGCCCCTTTTCTGGCGTTTAAACGCCAGTAAGCTTCTCCTCCAGGGTGTACTGTTTTCAATACTATTTTTCATTCTGTTTTTGCTTTTTCAGTTGTTTCTGTGACTTCACATGATCATCAACCTACAGAAAACATAAAATAACAATAGAAAATAGAAATTTAGCATAGATAAAAATTGGGTTGCCTCCCAACAAGCGCTTCTTTAATGTCAATAGCTTGACAGTGGGCTCTCATGGAGCCTCACAGATACTCAAAGCATGATGATGGCCTCCCAACACCAAACTTAGAGTTTGAATGTGGGGGCTCTATTTGACTCTGCATTGAGAGAAGCTTTTCATGCTTCCTCTCCATGATTACAGAGGGATATCCTTGAACCTTAAACACAAGGGAGTCCTCATTCACTTGAAGGACCAATTCTCCTCTGTCAACATCAATCACAGCTTTTACTATGGCTAGGAAGGGTCTTCCAAGGATGATGGATTCATCCATACACTTCCCAGTGTCTAGGATTATGAAATCAACAGGGATGTAGTGGTCTTCAACCTTTACCAAGACATCCTCTACAAGTCCATAAGCCTGTTTCCTTGAATTATCTGTCATCTCTAGGGAGATTCTTGCAGCTTATACCTCAAGGATCCCTAACTTCTCTATTACAGAAAGAGGCATGAGGTTTATGCTTGACCCTAGGTCACACAGAGCCTTCTCAAAGGTCATGGTGCCTATGGTACAATGTATTGAGAACTTTCCAGGATCCTGTCTCTTCTGAGGTAATCTCTGCCTAGTCAAGTCATCCAGTTCTTTGGTAAGCAAGGGGTTCATCCTCCCAAGTCTCATTACCAAATAACTTGGCATTTAGCTTCATGATTGCTCTAAGGTACTTAGCAACTTGCTCTTCAGTAGCATCTTCATCCTCTTCAGAGGAAGAATACTCATCAGAGCTCATGAATGGTAGAAGTAAATTCAATGAAATCTCTATGGTCTCTGTATGAGCCTCAGATTCCCATGGTTCCTCATTAGGGAACTCCTTGGAGGCCAGTGAACATCCATTGAGGTCTTCTTCAGTGGAAATCACTGCCTCTTCCTCCTCTCCAAGTTCGGCCGAGTGGGTAATGTTGATGGCCTTGCACTCTCTTTTTGGATTCTCTTCTGTATTGCTTGGGAGAGTACTAGGAGGGAGTTCAGTAATTTTCTTACTCAGCTGACCCACTTGTGCCTTCAAATTTCTAATGGAGGACCTTGTTTCAGTCATGAAACTTTAGTGGTTTTAATTAGATCAGAGACTACAGTTGTTAAGTCAGAGTGGCTCTGCTTAGAATTCTCTGTCTATTGCTGAGAAGATGATGGAAAAGGCTTGCTATTGCTAAACCTATTTCTTCCACCATTACTGTTGTTGAAGCCTTGTTAGTGCCTCTGTTGGTCCTTCCATGAGAGATTTGGATGATTTCTCCATGAAGGATTATAGGTATTTCCATAGGGTTCTCCCATGTAATTTACCTCTTCCATTGCTGGGTTCTCAGGATCATAAGCTTCTTCTTCAAATGAAGCTTCTTTGGTACTGCCTGTTGCTGCTTGCATGCCAGATAGACTTTGAGAAATCATATTGAGTTGCTGAGTCAATATTTTTTTCTGAGCCAATATGGCATTCAGAGTATCAATCTCAAGAACCTCTTTCTTCTTATTTGTCCCATTATTCACAGGATTCCTTTCAGAAGTGTACATGAATTGGTTATTTGTAACCATTTCAATGAGTTCCTGAGCTTCTACAGGCATCTTCTTCAGATGAAGAGATCCTCCAACAGAGTTGTCCAATGACATCTTGGACAGTTCAGATAGACCATCATAGAAGATACCTATGATGCTCCATTCTGAGAGCATGTCAAAAGGACACCTTCTGATTAATTGCTTGTATTTTTCCCAAACTTCATAGAGGGATTCACTTTCCTTTTGTCTGAAGGTTTGGACTTCCACTCTAAGCTTACTCAATTTTTGAGGTGGAAAGAACTTTGCCAAGAAGGCATTGACTAGCTTTTTCAAAGAGTTCAGGCTTTCTTTAGGTTGTGAATCCAACCATATCCTAGCTCTGTCTCTTACAGCAAAAGAGAAGAGCATAAGTCTGTAGACCTCAGGGTCAACCCCATTGGTCTTGACAGTGTCACAGATTTGTAAGAATTCAGCTAAGAACTGATGAGGATCTTCCAATGGAAGTCTATGAAACTTGCAATTTTGTTGCATTAGAGAAACTAATTGAGGCTTAAGCTCAAAGTTGTTTGCTCCAATGGCAGGAATTAAGATGCTTCTCCCATAGAAGTCGGGAGTAGTAAAGTCACCAAGGACCTTCCTTGCATTGTTGGCATTGTTGTTGTTTTCAGCTGCCATGGCTTCTTCTTGTTTGAAAAGCTCTGTGAGGTCCTCTACAGAGAGTTATACTTTAGCTTCTCTTAGCTTTCTCTTCAAGGTCCTTTCAGGTTCAGGATCAGCCTCAACAAGAATGTCTTTGTCCTTGCTCCTGCTCATATGAAAGAGAGGAGAAGAAAGTATGGAATCCTCTATGTCACAGTATAGAGATTCCGTGAGGTGTCAGAGGAAAAGAAGAATAGAAGGAGGAGGTCGAGAGGAAAGTCTGAACTTATAGAGAGAGAGTCCGAATTGCTGATAGTGGAGGAGTGTTAGTCCTTAAATAAAAGGATGTGAGAAGAGGGGAAGAATTTTCGAAATTAAAAATAAAAAGGTTTTGAAATAATTAAAATAAATTTTGAAAAAAAATTGATTGATGATTTTCGAAAATTAAAATTGAAAAAGTAGTTAAGTGATTTTGAAAAAGATTTTGAAATCAGAAAAAAAAAAGATATGATTGAAAAAGATGTGATTGAGAAGATATGATTGAGAAAATATGGTTTTAAAAAGATATGATTGACAAACAATTAAAAATATTTGATTTTTAAAATTAATGTCTTGGCTAACAAGAAATTTAAAAGATATGATTCTAAAATTCAATTATTGAACCTTTCTTAACAAGGAAAAATTTTTTGAATCAAATCACTAATTGTTAGCAAGGATTTTCGAAAATAGTAAAAAAAAATGGAAAGGATTTGATTTTGAAAATATATGATTGAAAAGATATGATTTGAAAAATATTTGATTTTGAAAAATTATGAAAATTTGAAAAAGATTTGAAAAAGGTATAATTGTTACCTCTTGTGCCATCCTGGCGTTAAACGCCCAGAATGGTATCCATTCTGGCGTTTAACGCCCAAAATACTACCCTTTTGGGCGTTTAACGCCCAGCGAGGTACCCTGGCTGGCGTTTAAACGCCAGTTTTCCTTCTTCACTGGGCATTTTGAACGCCCAGCTTTTTCTGTGTAATTCCTCTGCTGCCTGTTCTGAATCTTCAATTCTCTGTATTATTGACTTGAAAAGACATAATTTTGAAAATTTTTTTTTGAATTTTTAATGACGAGAAACAACAAAATGAAACTAATCATGTAAAACTAAGATCAAATAGACAATGCATGCAAGACAGCAAACTTAGAAATTTTCATTTTAGAGACACTAACAAACTTAGAACACATGAAAAACAACAAAACACACAAAACAAGAGAATTTAAAAATCAGACCTAATAAAATCATCAAGAACATCTTGAAGATCAATGAAGAACATAATGCATGTAATTTTCGAAAATTAGGAGAATGCAATTGACACCAAACTTAAAATTAGACACTAGACTCAAACAAGAAACATAAAATATTTTTGATTTTATAAATTTTATAATTTTTTTGTGATTTTTCGAAAATTATATGGAAAAGAAAATAAAGAGATTCAAAATTTTTAATGAGAATTCCAGGAATCATGCAATGTTAGTCTAAAACTCCGATCCAGGAATTAGACATGGCTTACTAGCCAGCCAAGCCTTCAATGAAAGCTTCGGTCCAAAACACTAGACATGGCCAATGGCCAGCCAAGCTTTAGCAGATCATTACTCTCAATAGAAAAATTGATAGAAATAAACAATATCTTGTGATGATAAGTTGAAACCTCGTTCCAAAAGATTAGACATGGCTTCACAGCCAGCCAGACTTCAACAGATCATCATGAAACTCTAGAATTCATTCTTAAAAACTTTGAGGAACAGAATAGAAATTTTTTTTGTATTTTTGAAATTTTTTTTGGAGTTTTTCGAAAAATAAAAAGTAAATAGCTTAAACATAAAATAAAATTTCCTAATATGAGCAACAGCATGAACCGTCAGTTGTCCAAACTCAAACAATCCCCGGTAACGGCGCCAAAAACTTGGTGCACAAAATTGTGATCATCAATGGCACCAACAGCTTGGAACGCACAAATGTAATCTCAACTCTTTGTCACAACTCCGCACAACTAACCAGCAAGTGCACTGGGTCGTCCAAGTAATAAACCTTACGTGAGTAAGGGTCGATCCCACGGAGATTGTCGACTTGAAGCAAGCTATCGTCATCTTGTAAATCTCAGTCAGACGGATTCAAATGGTTATGGAGTTTAAGATATTTAAAAGATAAATAAAACATAAAATAAGATAGAGATACTTATGTAATTCATTGGTGAGAATTTCAGATAAGCGTATGAAGATGCTTTGTTCCTTCTGAACCTCTGCTTTCCTATTGTCTTCATCCAATCATTCATACTCCTTTCCATGGCAAGCTTATGTTGGGTTTCACCGTTGTCAATGGCTACCTCCCGTCCTCTCAGTGAAAATGGTCCAAATGCGTTGTTACCACACGGCTAATCAGCTGTTGGTTCTCGATCATGTTGGAATAGGATCCATT
>NC_029793.2:95551368-95568043 GCF_000816755.2 Arachis ipaensis
CCAAACTCGAACAATCCCCGGCAACGGCGCCAAAAACTTGGTGCACGAAATTGTGATCATCAATGGCACCAACAACTTGGTACGCACAATTGTAATCCCAACTCTTTGTCACAACTCCGCACAACTAACCAGCAAGTGTACTGGGTCGTCCAAGTAATAAACCTTACGTGAGTAAGGGTCGATCCCACGGAGATTGTCGACTTGAAGCAAGCTATCGTCATCTTGTAAATCTCAGTCAGACGGATTCAAATGGTTATGGAGTTTAAGATATAAATAAAACATATAAAACATAAAATAAGATAGAGATACTTATGTAATTCATTGGTGAGAATTTCAGATAAGCGTATGAAGATGCTTTGTTCCTCTGCTTTCTCACCGTTGTCAATGGCTACCTCCCGTCCTCTCAGTGAAAATGGTCCAAATGCGCTATCACCGCACGGCTAATCATCTGTCGATTCTCGATCATGTTGGAATAGGATCCATTAATCCTTTTGCGTCTGTCACTACACCCAACACTCGTGAGTTTAAAGCTCGTCACAGTCATCCCTTCCCAGATCCTACTCGGAATACCATAGACAAGGTTTAGACTTTTCGGATCTCAAGAATGCTACCAATTGATTCTCGCCCATACCATGAAGACTCTGATCTCATGGAATGGAAGGCTCGGTTGTCAGGCGAGGCAACCATGCGTCATGAACCAAGAGGCTAAGAGATATGCACTCAAGCTATTGCTAGTAGAACGGAAGTGGTTGTCAGGCACGCGTTCATAGGTGAGAATGATGATGAGTGTCACGGATCATCACATTCATCAAGTTAAAGAACGAGAGTATATCTTAGAGAAGAAATAGGCTTGAGTTGAATAGAAAAACAATAGTACTTTGCATTAATTCATAAGGAACAGCTGAGCTCCACACCTTAATCTATGGTGTGTAAAAACTCCACCGTTGAAAATAGATAAGAACAAGATGGTCTACGCATGGCCGAATGACCCGCCTCCCAAAGATGAAAAGTATTCCAAGATCAAAAGTGTGTCAAAAGTATTAGCAAGAGGTCCTATTTATAATACTAGTAGCATAGGGTTTACAGAAATCAGTAGTTAATGCAGAAATCTTCTTCCGGGCCCACTTGGTGTGTGCTTGGGCTCTTTCGCATGTAGAGACTTTTCTTGGAATTAAACACCAGCTTTTGTACCAGTTTGGGCGTTTAACTCCAGCTTTTATGCCAGTTCTAGCATTTTGACGCCAGAATTTTTATGCTGACGTGGAACGCCGGTTTGGGCCATCAAATCTTGGGCAAAGTATGGACTATATTATATATTGCTGGAAAGCCCAGGATGTCTACTTTCCAAAGCAATTTAGAGCGTGCCAATTGGGCTTCTGTAGCTCCAGAAAATCCAGTTTGAGTGCAGGGAGGTCAGAATCCAACAGCATCTGCAGTCCTTTTTCAGCCTCTGAATCAGATTTTTGCTCTGGTCCTTTAATTTCAGCCAGAAAATACTTGAAATCACAGAAAAACACACAAACTCATAGTAAAGTCCAGAAATATGATTTTTATTTAAAAACTAATAAAAATATAATAAAAACTAACTAAAACATTCTAAAAACATACTAAAAACAATGCCAAAAAGCGTATAAATTATCCGCTCATCATAACTCATCAAGGTACTTGCTTACCAATTCTACTTGTTTATATTTGCACTCTGTTTATCTGTCTAGAAGAAGATTATGAATCCTTTGGGAAGCTCTTAGGCCTGAAATCGAGTATTCCATTAGAGGAAAAGTGATACAACATTGTAGAAGCTCGCGTGCTTGCAAATTCATTGATTGCAGGTATGGCATTGGTAAAGAAAAATGTGAGGACCCTGTTCATGTTATAATGGAGTTTGGGGATTCAGTGTTCTGTTTACAGCCTCCGGGTGATTCTTACACAAGAAAGTCGATTTTCGATTCAATGGTGGCTGGTTATGTTCCGGTTTTTTTCCACCCTGGCATGGCTTATTCGCAGTATCGATGGAATTTACTGCAGAATCGAACCAAGTATTCAGTTTATATACCTGTGAGGGATGTGAGGGAATGGAATGAGAAAAATACCAGTGTGGAGAAGGTGTTAATGGCAATTCCAGAAGATGAGGTAGTTGCATTGAGAGAGGTTATTAAACTGATTCCAAGTATAATTTATGCGGATCCAAGGTCTAACATTGAAGATGCATTTGATTTTGCAGTTAAAGGGATTCTTGAAAGGATAGAGAGAGTGAGGGAAGCAATTAGGAATGGTAGATATCCTAGCATTGCTTTTGCTTATGAAGATCATTACAAGTACCATTTTTTGATCATAATTATTAATTACTGATAGAAATTCTACTTGAACATGAATCACATTTGAAGACTTAGCTAACTACACACTTTTACTTTAACCGATTATCAATATATTGGATGTCAAATTTATTTGGAAATTGTGTGGTCTTCTAAATATTTTCATTTCTACAACAAATACAATGCATATTCTATCTTCAATGAAGACTTTAGAGAGCTTCTAGGGACGCTGAATGCAGATCGGCTTGATAGAGATATAAGAGCCGGACAGTTTTGAGGCCCCTCTTTGAAACTTCTTCCAAATTTGGACCGGTGTTCTTGATAGCAAGTACTCGACCATAGCCAACATTGCAGTGGAAGATTTTGATCACACTTTCAGGTACTCTAACTGGTTATTGTTTCTGGCTTTCTATTCCTAAAGTGAAACTAGACAGTCAGGATCAATTGATAAGCCTTTTATAAATTGTTGGCAATTGATTGACAGAATTTTAGTTTAGTTAGTCAAGTAGCTGCATAGTATGAGTTGGGATTCAGAAAGTAGAAATAATTTTCCAATATAGGTGTTCTTGCAATTAGTCTTGATGCAATTAGTCCCTGATGTTTTCTCTAAAATATCACAAATGAGACATCACATATCAGTCCTTGAAGTTTGAACTAACCTTATGGCGAGGACAAAATTGGTTGACTAAACTTAATTCGAGGGATAAATTGAGGTGGTTACAAGATAGATAAACCATATTTTATTTTATTCTAATTTTTGTGTTATGATAGATGGCATTTTGAGAATGATAGCTAGCAACTGACATGGGAAACATCAATGTTACTATATGATAATATGATTATTATTGGAGAAGTTTGATGGTAGCTTCACGTTATATATTTATTATTACATGATTTGTCAAACAGCTAGCTAGCTAGGTCTCCTTTTAATTACAAGGCCTCATTTTATTTATATATACTTTATCATATTTGCTAGAAAGCTAAGCCTATCTACATATATGCATGTTATATTGTTTTATCATCAACTTTGATTTGGTGAAAGATTATTGATTCTTGTTGTTACACGTATAATGATTAATTTTGTGCACCTTGCAATATTTATCGATAAAAACTTTAAGAACTTGACTTATTTTAGACATGATATATATAACAAGACATAATAATATCGTTATTTGATTTTGATAGCTAACTCTTATTTAACGGAAAAAAAATTTGTTGATTAATATGAATGAAACCAAGGAAGATTCTAGATGAGAGTATAGGGAGGTTAATAAAAAGAAGAAAAGAAAGTGGAAAGCTTAGTGGAGGGTTATTGGGAGAATTGCTAGAAGCGAAAGCAAAATACAAACTCCCTGATTCTCAGGTTTCCTATAATCTCATTGGTGTTATCTTCTGATGGATTGGAACCAAAATTCCAACACCTAAAACTCACCGACAAATGTACCGGGTCGTATCAAGTAGTAATTACTCACATGAGTGAGGTCGATCCCACAGGGATTGAAGGATTGAGCAATTTTAGTTAGGTTGTTGATTTAGTTAAGCAAACAGTTGATGATTTGAGTGATTTGTAACCGACAGAATGTAAATGACAAGGAATTTAAAGTGCAGAAAGTAAAATTGCAGAAACTTAAAGTGCAAGAAAGTAAATGACTGAAACTTAAATTGCAAGAAATGTAAATTGCTGAAGCTTAGATTGCAAGAAATATAAATTGCTTGAATAATAAAGGGGTGTGGGATGCTGGAATTTAGAATTTAATGACAGAAAGTAAAGAAGATGAATTAAGTGCAAGAGATCTAAACAGAAAGTAAATTGCAATGAAGAACAACACAGAAAGTAAATTCAACTAAATTGCAAGGACTAGGAAGGAAATCCAAGAGCTCAGAGGCTCAATGAGACTAGAAAATAAGTCTAGATCTCAATTTTTTTCCTTGATCTAGCAGAGAACAATTTACAGAAGAAAAGAAAATGTAAAACAGTAAAGGAAATTTAGATCCAATCCTTAGATCAATTGAAAGGAAGAGTGAGAGATGATTCTCAGAATTTGAATCAATGGAAATCTTCAAAAACTCAATTCAAGATCCGAAGGATGATAGCGAAAGTAGCAGAAGAAATGGAAATCAAAATAGAAAGCTAAATCCAATTCACAATTCCTTAGAATCTTGCAGAAGAGAACAAAGATGAATTGTAGATCAAGGATTGAAACAGAATTTCTTCAATCTCTATCCACAATTCAAATACAGAAAGCCAGAAAATTTGGATGAGCCCAGCTTCGATCCTTGGTGGAAGCAAATCACAAATTTTCTAGGCATGAAGGGGTAGAGCTCAGTTGGAAATTTTAACTTAGAGCCCTCTTTGTGGAGCACTAGCGTAGCGCCTTATGCTTTGACTTGAGAGCTCCAGGTTCGACTCCTTGTGAGGTATTGTGTGCCATTTTTATTTCAAGGAGTAGCGCTCAGTGAAGAGTAAGTAACTGAAAGCCCCTTTTGCTTTTGGTGGAGGTTCCCAATTCGAACCTTGTTTGAGCCATTCAACACCAATTTCCTTGGCCATTTACAATGTAAAGAGTGCTCATGCAAGAAAGCTCCAGGTTCGAACCTCATCGAACCCATTTTGGTTTGTTTTCTTGCAAGTAGTAACGCCTCCTTGGTTTCCTCATGTCCTTGGTTCGAAACTTTGCTCTCACTTTTTCTTCAATACTCTTTGAATTTCTTTTGGGAGGGCCCCAAAAAAGTTAACAAAAGTTAACTGAGCGCTAGTGCTTTCTTCACTCCTTGTGGGTGCTCAGTTAAGTAACTTAACTTAACTCCATGTTGTTGGTGCTTCCTTGGTGCGCCATTAGTCTTGCTTGGTTTGGTGTTAGGCTAGCGCTCAGTTAAGTAAGTTCAATGAGCGCTATGCCCTCTTGCCTCCTTGGTTGATGCACCACGCTTTTGGTTCCTTAGGTCACGCTTTCCAAAGCGTGGTCTAAGGTTCAAAGCATTTTTTTACTTCAAAAGCGTGCCAAAAATTTCTTTTTCAAACATTTCTTTACCTACAAGTAATTCAAACAACCAATCAAAGCATCACCAAATTCACAAAGTTCATAAATCATTCAAAAACCAATTAAATTTAACTTAAACCTCATGATTTAGTGTCAAATAAAGGATGGTTGATTGATTCAACAAAACCATGCAAATCCACTCCAAATTACTTACTTATAATGCAAGAAAGTGTATAAAACCAAATGAAACAAGTAAAAATTGCTTGAAAAGCTAGCATAAGATGACTTGTCATCACAACACCAAACTTAAACCTTGCTTGTCCCCAAGCAAGCACTAAACATAAGAGAAAATGAAATGAAATAGAGAAGTATGCATGTCCTTATTTAGCAGATAGTTGAACTTGGTTCATGGGGTTTTATGCAGATCAATGGTAGCTCATTTATTACTTGCTGCTATATAAGAAATATTTCTTTAAAGGGTCACTAAGGTTGCTGCTATAATGCTTTACTTCTTGCTTACTTCCCTTGCTAGCTTTTCCTTCTTTATTTTGCTTAGAGAGCTTATCACTTATTGAAGGCTTGGTGGCAAATATTGCAGCAGCCTCTTGGCTTAATTTTGCTCAACATTTCTTCACCACAGACACATGGCTTACATTTTCATCCTAGGATCATTGATGCCCAGCATCTCTTTGGATCACTAAATGTTTTGTAGCTAGGTTGCTCTTGATTGTGGACTTTTGGTTGGCAATCCCAAATCAGTTGATTTAAGTGGCCAAGTTTCAAAATACTCCTTAGAACCTACTTGTCCAAGCATATCCTAGTGCAAAAACACCACAGGCATGTGTCCTAGGGTCCAAGCTATTGGTGTCTAGCCTTATTGTTTGTTTCTTTGCCAATTATTGGATTTTCTCTTTCTTTTTCTTTTTGTTTTGATTCATTTTTAAGGGATTTTCAATGATACAAGGCTTCATAACAGCAAACCAGTTCACACTTCTAGGAAAATGTCATTATGCAGCTTTTTATTTTATGAGCTATGAATTGGATCAAACAGATACCACCACTAACTTTCATCCTAACTTTTGTAACATTGAACATTCACTTTTCTAATTCAAACATTTCTCTTTTATTTGTTGCATAAAGAAACAAAACAAAATTCAAGCTAATGATGGATGACAAACACAATATACAGGCTAGCATTCTTCCACTTGCACTTAATAGAACACTTCAGTAAGACATATAGGAACTTCCAAATTAAAGAACTTCAAAGCAACCGGGTTTAAGTGTCAATACAACCTGTTGGGAGTGCCCCTCAATTTTTCCTTCTGTTATCATTATCCCTATCTGTTGCTCCTCCTTTGGATGATGATGCAGATCCCTCTCACAGAGTGAATGTTTTCCTACATAATCTTTGCAAGTTGCTTGTTTCTCAAGCCCTTAGGCAACTGGTCAGTATGCAAGAATTATTTGTGGACTTTTGAACTTATTTTGGTGTGTGAACACCAAACTTACTCCCTTGCCAAAGTCTCTTATGCATTAAGTCAGCCATATATATATGAATCATTTTGTCCTTGCTGAAGGTTATAAAACTAAAAACTAGAAGATAGACAATGGTTCAATGGTTTATCTGATTGCTTGGAGCTAGCAACCCTTTATGCAGAAGGTGAGAATGTGTTTTTAAATGAGATTTTTGGTGGAACACCAAACTTAGCATCCTTCATTCTCCCTTAAATTATTTTGGTGTGCAACACCAAACTTAGCTCCTTGCAGTACAAATAAATCTACTCAACCTTTTTATTGAAATAGCTATGAAAAGAAAACTACCTCAGGTTGGGTTGCCTCCCAACAAGCACTCTTTTATTGTCACTAGCTTGACATTTTCCATTCTTGCTTAGTTCAGGTTCTGAACCTCTTTTTCTTTGTCCCATTAACCTCCCAAATAAGGCTTTGCCCTGTGTCCATTTGCTGTGAACTGGCTTTTTGTTATTTCATCTAGCAATTCAAGGCTTCCATAAGGGAGAACCTTTGTTACCAAGTAAGGGCCAGTCCATTTGGATTTGAGCTTGCCAGGAAAAATTTTGAGCCTGGAGTTATATAGGAGTACTTGCTATCCTGGTTTGAACTCCTTCTTTGATATTTTCTTGTCATGCCACCTCTTGGCCTTTTCCTTGTATATCTTAGCACTGTCATAAGCTTCTAGCCTAAACTCATCCAACTCATTTAATTGCAGTAGTCTCTTCTCCCCTGCTGCCTGAGAATCAAGGTTGAGGAGTTTAGTTGGCCAGAAAGCTTTATGCTCAAGCTCTACAGGGAGGTGACAAGATTTGCCATATAGCAGCTAAAAAGTGGATTTTCCAATAGGCATTTTGAATGCTGTCCTGTATGCCCAGAGTGCATCTTCTAGCTTCCTGGCCCAATCTTTTCTAGTAGCTCCCACAGTCTTCTCTAAAATCCTTTTCAATTCCTTATTTGCAAGCTCAGTCTGGCCATTGGTTTGAGGGTGGTATGGTGTGGCTACTTTATGAATCACTCCATATTTGTGAAGGAGTTTCTCCATCTGCTTGTTACAAAAATGACCACCACCATCACTTACAAGTCCCTTAGGCACTCCATATCTAGTGAAAATGTGCTTCTTTAGGAATTGAAGAACAATTTATGCATCACATGTGGTTGTGGCTATTGCTTCCACCCATTTTGAGACATACTCCACTGCTACCAAAATGTATCTGAAGGAGTAAGAAGGAGGGAAGGGCCCCATGAAATCTATGCCCCAGAGATCAAATAGTTCCACTTCAAGAATAAAATTTTGAGGCATCTCATTCCTTCTTGTTAATCCTCCAGCTCTTTGGCATTCATTACACTGGTGAACAAACTCTCTGGCATCCTTGAATATGGTTGGCCAATAAAATCTACTCTACAGTATTTTAGCAGCTGTTCTCTTTGGTCCAAAGTGTCCACCATATGCTGAACCATGACAATGCCATAATATATCTTTCATTTCATTTTCAGGGACACACCTCCTAATCATCCCATCAGAGCATCTCTTGAATAGAAAAGGTTTGTCCTACAAGAACTTCCTTACTTCATTGAGTAGCTTCTTCACTTGTTGCTTGGAAAATTCTTGAGGTATCTTCCTTCCTACTTTGTAGTTTGCTATGTCAGCAAACCAAGGTGCTTGCTGAACTTGAAAAAGGTGCTCATCAGGGAAATTCTCATTTACTTGCTGTGGTCTATCTTGATTTGCTTCTTGTGGCACTCTTGATGAATGATCTGCTACTTGATTCTCACTCCCCTTTCTATCTCTCGCTTCAATGTCAAATTCTTGTAGTAGCAACACCGACCTAATAAGCCTTGGCTTTGAATCCTGTTTAGACATTAAATACTTGAGAACAGCATGGTCAGTATACACTATAACCTTTGAACCAATCAAGTATTGTCTAAACTTATCAAATGCATATATAATTGCCAAAAGCTCTTTCTCAGTGGTGGTATAATTTTTCTATGTTTCATTCAACACTTTGCTAGCATAATATATGACATGGTGTAGCTTGTCTTTCTTTTGTCCCAACACAGCACCAATAGCAAGGTCACTTGCATCACACATAAGTTCAAAAAGTAGTTTCCAGTTAGGGGGTGTGATAATTGGTACTGTAATGAGTTTTCTCTTTAAAGTTTCAAAGGCATGTTTGCAGTTGTCATAAAAAATGAAAGGGCTATCAATCATTAGCAAATTGCTCAATGGTTTTGCTATTTTTGAAAAATCTTTGATGAACCTCCTGTAGAAGCCAGCATGCCGAAGAAAACTCCTTACTGCTTTCACATTAACAGGTATAGGAAGTTTTTCAATAACTTCTATTTTAGCTTTATCAACTTCTATACCTTTGCATGACACTTTATGCCCAAGAACTATCCCTTCAGGAACCATAAAATGGCATTTCTCCCAATTCAATACCAGGTTAGTTTCTTGGCATCTTTTCAAAACAAGAGTTAAATGATGCAAGCATGTGTTAAATGAACTGCCAAAGACAGAAAAATCATCCATGAATACTTCTAAAAATTTTCCACCATATCAGAAAAAATGGAAAGCATACACCTTTGAAAGGTGGCCAGGGCATTGCATAGCCCAAAGGGCATCATCCTGTAGGTGAAAACTCCAAATGGACATGTGAAGGAAGTCTTTTCTTGATCCTTGGGATCCACCACTATTTGATTGTACCCAGAATACCCATCCAAGAAGTAATAATAGGCATGGCCGGGCAATCTTTCTAGCATCTGGTCAATGAATGGGAGAGGAAAGTGATCTTTTCTTGTAACATCATTCAATCTTCTATAATCTATGCACATCCTCCATCCAGTCACTGTCCTGGTGGGGATCAACTCATTCTTCTCATTGGTGATGACTGTTGTTCCTCCCTTTTTTGGCACAACTTGAACTGGGCTCACCCATGAGCTGTCAGAGATTGGAAAGATTAACCCAGCATTCCACAGCTTCATGACTTCTTTTTGAACCACCTCCTTCATGGCTGGGTTGATCCTTCTTTGGGGTTGAACCACAGGCTTTGATTCTTCCTCCAACAAAATTTTATGCATACAAATGGCAGGACTGATGCCTTTGATATCCTCAATTGTCCAACCCAAGGCTATTTTGTGAGCTTTCAATACTTCAATCAACCTTGTTTCTTCTTCCATGTTTAAGGAGGAGTTTATGATTACAGGCAAGGCTTTTGCTTCCCCAAGAAACACGTACTTGAGGTGAGGAGGAAGAGGCTTCAACTCCTGTTTTGACTTATTCTCTTTCTTGTCTTCGATGGATATTTCTACCAACTCCTCTTCTTGTTCCTCCTGGTGCTCTTGATAATTGGCTTCAAACATTTCTTCTACCAAGGTTTCTATCATATCCACCTTCATGTAGTTTTCTTGCTCAAAGGGATGTTGCATTGATTTGAAAATGTTGATGACCATTTGCTCATTATGCACCCTGGAGGTCATTTCTCCCTTTTCTACATCAATAATAGCTCTTGCTATAGCTAGAAATGGTCTTCCCAAGATGATTGAGTTGTTTCCTTCCCCTTCTGTGTCCAAGATCACAAAGTCTGCAGGGAAGATAAATTCTCCAACCTTTACTAGTAGATTTTCCACAATTTCATTGGGTGTCTTGATTGATCTATCGGCCATCACTAATGACATCCTGGTAGGTTTGATTTCTTCTATAGCAAGCTTTCTAATCATTGAGAGGGGCATCAAATTGATACTGGCACCTAGATCACAAAGACCGTTCTCTAATGTCATCTTGCCTATGGTGCATGAAACCACAAAGCTCCCTGGATCTTTGAGCTTTGGTGGAATACACCTTTGGATCACAGCACTACATTCTTCAGTGAGTATAATGGTCTCTTTTTCATGCCAGTTTCTCTTTTTATTAATGAGCTCCTTAAAAAATTTTGCATGTAGAGGCATCTGCTCTAATGGTTCAGCCAAGGGTATATTGATCTCCAACTTCTTGAAGACTTCAAGGAATTTGGGGAAGTGTTGATCCTTGGTTTCCTTGTTGAACCTCTGAGGATATGGTAAGGGAGATGTGAAAGCCTTCACCACCTGCTTCTGTCATTGAGATGCTTCCTTCATTACTTGCTTCCCTTTCCTTGATTCTTGTGGCTGGTCATCCTTCTCTTCAAGCTTCTCTTGAGGTTGTTTACTTGCTATCACCTCTTCCTTGCTGCTAGCTTCACCATTCTCCATAGGCCTCCTGTTAACTTCTTTGTTACTCACCAAGGTTTTCCCACTCCTCAGTTGAATGGCTTTGCATTCTTCTTTAGGATTTGGAATGGTATCATTTGGGAGTGAGCTTGTTGGCCTTTCAATTGCAACTTGCTTGGACAATTGTCCCATCAACCTCTCCAGGTTTCTTATTGAGGCTTCCTGATTCTTGTTTGTTATCTCTTAGTTCTTCAGCATCTTTTCTAGCAACATCTCCAAGTTAGAGATTCTTTGAGTGTCTTGTGATGCTTGTGGCTAGTTGTGAGATGGTGAAGGTTGATGGTAGGTGTTTTGGTTAGTGGTTTGGTTATTGGGTGAATAATAGCTGGAATTTGGGTGGTTGTTTTGGGGTTTCCTATATGGATTATGGTTTGTGTTTTGCTGGTTGTGGTTTTGGTTATTTCTTGAGTTGTTTTGGTTTGAATTTCTTTGCCATGGCTGCTGGTTTTGATTATGGTTATCTCCCCACTTGAGATTTGAATGGTTCTTCTAGGATGGATTGTAGGTATCACCATAAACCTCATTTTGGCCAGACCCTTGGTTGTTCACATATTAAATTTGTTCTTGCTGCTGATCTTCTTGACTCTCTTCATTTTGTCCCTATGTGGTTGATGGTTGGCTTGTGTTTACTGCTGCGACTTGGAGGCTATCAATCCTTTTAGCCATTTGCTCAAATTGTTGTTGGATTTGCTGCTGCATGATCTTGTGTTGAGCTAGGATTGTGTCTACTCCTTCCAACTCTAGAACTCCTTTCCTTTGTGATGGTTGGCGTTGTCTCTGATGGCCAAAGAAATATTGATTGTTTTCCTCCATATCAATGAGGTTTTGAGCTTCCTCTGCTGTCTTCATCAATTGTAAGGAGCCTCCTGCTGAATGATCTAGTGCTTCCTGTGCCTTCATAGTCAAACCTTCATAGAAGTTTTGAAGGATGTCCCATTCATTAAACATCTCAGGGGGGTATTTTCTAATTAGGACCTTGTACCTTTTCCATGCCTCATAGAGAGATTCAGCATCTATTTGTGAGAAGGTTTGCACCTCAGTCTTGAGTCTGATGATTCTTTGAGGGGGGTAGAATTTGGCCAAAAATTTATTCACTAGATCCTCCCAGCTAGTGATGCTTCCTTGTGGAAAGGTTTCAAGCCATTGAGCAGCTTTGTCCCTCAATGAGAATGGGAACAGCAGCAATTTGTATGTTTTTAGATGTACACCATTAGACTTCACTGTATCACAAATCCTCAGAAAGGTAGATAAATGTTGGTTTGGATCCTCCAAAGGGCTTCCTCCATATCAAACTTCAAACTTTAATAAAGTTTTGAAGGATGTCCCATTCATTAAACATCTCAGGGGGGTATTTTCTAATTAGGACCTTGTACCTTTTCCATGCCTCATAGAGAGATTCAGCATCTATTTGTGAGAAGGTTTGCACCTCAGTCTTGAGTCTGATGATTCTTTGAGGGGGGTAGAATTTGGCCAAAAATTTATTCACTAGATCCTCCTAGCTAGTGATGCTTCCTTGTGTAAAGGTTTTAAGCCATTGAGCAACCTTGTATCTCAATAAAAATGGGAACAGCAGCAATTTGTATGTTTCTGGATGCACACCATTGGATTTCACTGTGTCACAAATCCTCAGAAAGGTAGATAAGTGTTGGTTTGGATCCTCCAAAGTGCTTCCTCCATATGAACAATTGTTTTGTACCAATGTCATGAGCTGGGGCTTCAATTCAAAGTTATTTGCATTGATATTTGGAGTAAGGATGCTACTCCCACAATGTCTTGGATTAGCAAATGTGTATAAATTCAATACTCTCCTTTGTAGTTGACCATTGTTGTTTGCCATTCCTACTGGTGGATTTGTTGGATTTGTTGAGTGTTCCTCCATCTCATAAAATTCTTCTTCAAAAAGTTCTTCCTTTCCAACAATTCCTTTCCCTCTTGCTTCTTTTCTTATCCTTCAGAGAGTTCTTTCATCAGCTTCACAAAAAGTAGGGGTCTCCCTTCTTACCTCTGTCATAAAACCAAAACAACAAGAAACACAAGAGCACCCTGTAGCTTGAGTGCAGTGAGAGTTAGTAGAGACAAAGTCTCAAATAGTTAGTGTGCTAGTTAAAAACAAAGGAAATAAACAAAAATAAAGAAAAAGTGCTTAATCTAGACCACCACCTTACTTAATCATTTTCAATCTAATCAATTCCCGGTAACGGCACCAAAAACTTGATGGATTAGAACTGAAATTCCAACACATAAAACTCACCGGCAAGTGTACCGGGTCGTATCAAGTAGTAATTACTCACATGAGTAATTTGTAACCGACAAAATGTAAATGACAAGGAATTTAAAGTGCAGAAAGTAAAATTACAGAAACTTAAAGTGCAAGAAAGTAAATGACTGAAACTTAAATTGCAAGAAATGTAAATTGCTGAAGCTTAGATTGCAAGAAATGTAAATTGCTTGAATAATAAAGGGGTGTGGGATGCTGGAATTTAGAATTTAATGACAGAAAGTAAAGAAGATGAATTAAGTGCAAAAGATCTAAACAGAAAGTAAATTGCAATGAAAAATAACACAGAAAATAAATTCAACTAAATTGCAAGGACTAGGAAGGAAATCCAAGAGCTCAGAGGCTCAATGAGACTAGAAAACAAGTCTATATCTCAAATTTTTCCTTGATCCAGCAGAGAATAATTTGCAGAAGAAAAGAAAATGTAAAACAATAAAGGAAATTTAGATCCAGTCCTTAGATCAATTGAGAGGAAGAGTAAGAGCTGATTCTCATAATTTGAATAAATGGAACTCTTCAAAAACTCAATTCAAGATCCAAAGGAAGATAGCAAAAGTAGCAGAAGAAATGGAAATCAAAACAGAAAGCTAAATCCAATTCACAATTCCTTAGAATCTTGCAGAAGAGAACAAAGATGAATTGTAGATCAAGGATTGAAACAGAATTTCTTCAATCTCTATCCACAATTCAAATACAGAATTCCAGAAAATCAAAAGTGAGAACAAGGAGGAGAGAACTCAGCTCTCAATCCCAATTCTCAGTTCAAAACTCAAAATCAATGAAAATTCAAAAGTGAAAGTAAGTGTCAACAAAAAGGTTCTCTCTAAATCAAACTAAGTTCTATTTATACACTTTCTATTTTGGATTTTTAGAATTTGGAATGGGCTTCTCAATTGGTGAAGAATTGAATCCAAAATAGCAATTGAAGTGGAGCGTTCAGTTAACTAAGTTTACTGAGCACTCCAAGTCTTGGTCCATGGCTTCATTTTGGTGCGTGCCTTGCTCCAGGGTAGCGTTCAGTTACTTTAAAGTAACTGAGCGCTACATGTGCTCCCTTGGCTTTCCCATGTTGCGTCACAAGCCTCACTCAAGTGAGTTTCTATAGCGCTCAGTGAAAAGCAATTAACTGAGCTTCGAGCCTTGGTGGAAGCAAATCACAAATTTTCTTGGCATGAAAGGGTAGAGCTCAGTTGGAAACTTTTAACTTAGCGCCCTCTTTATGGAGCACTAGTGTAGCGCCTTATGCTTTGACTTGAGAGCTCCAGGTTCGACTCCTTGTGAGGTATTGTGTGCCATTTTTATTTCAAGGAGTAGCGCTCAGTGAAGAGTAAGTAACTGAGCGCCCCTTTTGCTTTTGGTGGAGGTTGCCAATTCGAACCTTGGTTGAGCCATTCAATACCAATTTCCTAGGCCATTTGCAATGTAAAGAGTGCTCATGCAAGGAAGCTCCAGGTTCAAACCTCATTAAACCCATTTTGGTTTGTTTTCTTGCAAGTAGTAACGCCTCCTTGGTTTCCCCATGTCCTTGGTTCGAAACTTGGCTCTCCCTTTTTCTTCAATGCTCTTTGAATTTCTTTTGGGAGGGCCACAAAAAAGTTAACTAAAGTTAACTGAGCGCTAGTGCTTTCTTCACTCGTTGTGGGCGCTCAGTTAAGTAACTTAACTTAACTCCATGCTGTTGGTGCTTCCTTGGTGCGCCATTAGTCTTGCTTGGTTTGGTGTTGGGCTAGCGCTCAGTTAAGTAAGTTCACTGAGTGCTATGCCCTCTTGCCTCCTTGGTTGATGCACCACGCTTTTGGTTCCTCACGCTTTCCAAAGCGTGGCCTAAGGTTCAAAGCATACTTTTACTTCAAAAGCGTGCCAAAAATTCCTTTTTCAACCATTTCTTCACCTACAAGTAATTCAAACAACCAATCAAAGCATCACCAAATTCACAAGGTTCATAAATCATTCAAAAACCAATTAAATTTAGCTTAAACCTCATGATTTAGTGTCAAATAAAGGATGGTTGATTGATTCAACAAAACCATGCAAATTCACTCCAAATTACTTACTTATAATGCAAGAAAGTGCATAAAACCAAATGAAACAAGTAAAAATTCCTTGAAAAGCTAGCATAAGATGACTTGTCATGATCTTCGCTGCATATGACACCAATGCAACTCCTCTTACTTGGCTTCTCAAATTCTTGCACGACAATCCCAATCTCTTGGAAGTTGTCACAGTAATATATATGCCATCTCTTTCTTTTCCTTCAAATTTTCTCATCACATACTCAATCCTAATTTTTAATAACTTTCACAAAAAGAACACGAAGGAATCAAGAGCAAAACAGCTCAACAAAATTGTGGACTTTCTTGGGATGATACCAGGAAGATGCCACTCACTACTTGGGATGATAAAAGTTGGGGGGCATACAAGTTCTATAAACTTGTAAAGAAGTGTCATTTTTTAAACTAATAATTTTATTATTTGTATTGGACCAACTTTTTTGTGTCATGTGTTATAAGGGGGGGGCTGTTGCAAACTTGCAATAAGTGAATTTACACCTTGAAAATTGAAAATGATGCCGGTGGAATTCAGCAACTATAGACTGTAGAGTATAGACTATATAGTTAATAGTTGTATTTATTTGTATGCTACTTTTGGAGTCCCATGAGCATCCAACTTTTCAATTTTTCAATATTATCATTATTAATTTATTATTAACAACCCTCTCCCCACCCTCTTCTTTGTTTATTCTAATCTATAACAAACAACAAACCTCATATCATTCCTTTTCTTCTTGATCAGCTATTAAGAGGAAGCAAACATGGACGCAGAGGCAACAGTTGTTTTAGAAGTTCTAGTGACAAAAGCTGTTGAGGACACAGATCATAAAGATGATAAAATTAAGGTATTTTTTTTATGTTGTTTTACATTTGTTACTTTAGAAGTTTTGCATTGCCTTGAGTTTTATCTAATATTCATTCATCAGTGATATTTTAGTGTAATCCATATAAGATTGATACACCTAATACTATAGTAGCATTGCTTAAGAAAATTGAATCAGGATGAATAATATGTTCTTAGTTCCTAATTATGTTTTTCTTTACTTTGAATGATTTATAATAGGAAACAAACGGGGACTTACCTCAAGTAGAGATTGAAGGTAAGAAAGAAGAGGAAGAGAATTCTTTTAATGGAGAATTCATTAAAGTCGAAAAGTAAGAGAACACGGTGGCAGAAAGAAGCTCAGACTCAGATCCTCCAAGCAGAGAATTTCTAGAAGCACAATAGAAGATTATTATAGAATTCTAAATTTGTCAATTATTCAACTACTAGAGTGAAGTTATTAATTTTGATTTTCA
>NC_029793.2:95568682-95583435 GCF_000816755.2 Arachis ipaensis
TTTCTATCTAAGATGTTCATTCGCACTTCAATATGATGGATGTGATGATTCGTGACACTCATCACCATCCTCAACCTATGAACGCATGCCTGACAACCACCTCCGTTCTACATTCGATTGAATGAGTATCTCTTGGATTCCTTAATCAGAATCTTCGTGGTATAAGCTAGAATCCATTGGCAGCATTCTTGAGAATCCGGAAGTCTAAACCTTGTCTGTGGTATTCCGAGTAGGATTCAGGGATTGAATGACTGTGACGGGCTTCAAACTCACAAGGGTTGGGCGTAGTGACAGACGCAAAAGGACCAATGGATCCTATTCCAGCATGAGTGAGAACCAACAGATGATTAGCCGTGCGATGACAGCGCACCTGGACCATTTTCACTGAGAGGACGGATGGTAGCCATTGACAACGGTGATCCACCAACATACAGCTTACCATAGGAGGAACCTTGCGTGCGTGAAGAGGAGTACAAGAGAAAAGCTGAAATTCAGATGACAAAGCATCTCCAAAACTCCAACATATTCTCCATTATTGCATAACAAGTATTTATTTTATGCCCTTTGACTTTTTACAATTAAAACTAAAAATTATTATTGATATTATATCCTGACTAAGAGATACATGATAACCATAGCTTGCTTCAAGCCAACAATCTCCGTGGGATTCGACCCTTACTCACGTAAGGTATTACTTGGACGACCCAGTGCACCTGCTGGTTAGTTGTGTGAATTTGTAAGAAATAGTAATATTGACATTGACATATACAAATTCGTGCACCAAGTTTTTGGCGCCGTTGCCGGGGATTGTTCGAGTTTGGACAACTGACGGTTCATTTTGTTGCTTAGATTAGGAAATTTTGTCTATTGGGTCAGAGTCTTTTACTTTCTTTTAGAATCCTTATTTTCTTTTTCAAAAGGTTTTTGAAATTTTATTTTTTTTTTACTAATAATTGAGTGTTTCTGTTTGAGTTTAGTTTTATATTTTAAGTTTGGTGTCAATTGCATGTTTTATATTTTCCTTTAAAATTTTTGAATTTGTGTTCTTTGATTTTCTTGGATCTTCAAGTTGTTCTTGTTTATTTTTCTTGTTTGATCTTTAGTTTTTCTTGTTTTTCTTGTGCTTTTTCAAAACAATAGTTTTCAAAAAAAATTCTATTCTTAGTTATTAAAAATACTTCTTCAAAACAAGTGTTACATTTACAGCTCAATTGGCTAGAGCGTTGGTTTATGTTCTTGGTAATTGGGTATCTTATTTTTAAAATCCTTTTTCAAAAATAATTTTTCTTTGATTAAATCTTGTGCCAAACTTTAAGTTTGGTGTTTTCCTGTTAATTTTTCTTTAGTTTTCAAAAATTTTAATTAAGTTTTCTAAAAATTTTAAGTTTGGTGTTCTATTTTCATGTTCTTGTTGTTCTTGTGAGTCTTCAAAGTGTTCTTGAGTTTTCCTTGTATCTTGATCTTGAAATTTTTAAGTTTGGTGTTCCTTGGTGTTTTCCCTCTAAAATTTTCGAAAACAAGGAGCATTAAATCTAAAATTTTAAATCTTGTGCTATTTTGTTGTTTTTCTCTTTCCTCATTAATTTCAAAAGTATATTTTCTCTCTATTTTAAAGCAAATTTTCGAAAATCAATTTTTAAAATTCAGAATTTTATTTCAAAATTTAAAATCTTTTTCAAAAATCATATCCAAAGTTTTTCAAATCTTCTTAATTAAGTAATTACTGTAGTCTTAAATTTTTTGTTCTTAATTTTCAAATTCTATATTTAATTTCAAACTATTTTATTCTCTTTTCTTTTATTATTTATTCGTTCCCCTTTTACAAAAAAAAAATAAAAAATAAAAAAAAATAAAAATAAAAATATATTCTATTAGCTAGTCATATCAATTCCCTTTTCTCCATCATGAATCAAAGTGGAATTGAACAGTCCAGAAGGACTCTGGGGTCATATGCCAACCCCACTACTGCTTCATATGGGAGTAGTATCTGTATACCCTCCATTAGAGTCAGTAGCTTTGAGTTGAATCCTCAGCTCATTATCATGGTGCAGCAAAGTTGCCAGTATTTCGGTCTTCCTCAGGAAGAACCTACAGAGTTTCTGGCACAGTTTTTACAGATTGCTGACACATTACATGATAAGGAAGTAGATCAGGATGTCTACAGATTATTACTGTTTCCATTTGCTGTAAAAGACCAAGCTAAGAGGTGGTTAAATAACCAACCTAAGGCTAGCATAAGGACATAGAAACAACTGTCAGAAAAATTCCTGAATCAATACTTCCCTCCAAAACGGATGACACAGCTAAGGCTGGACATCCAAGGCTTTAAACAAGGAGATAATGAATCTCTTTATGATGCCTGGGAGAGATACAGAGAGATGCTAAGAAAATGCCCCTCTGAAATATTTTCAGAATGGGTGCAGTTAGACATCTTCTATTATGGGCTTACAGAGAAAGCTCAAATTTCTCTAGATCACTCAGCTGGTGGATCTATACACATGAGAAAGACAATTGAAGAGGCTCAAGAGCTTATTGATACAGTCGCTAGAAATCAGCATCTGTACCTAAATAGTGAATCTTCCATGAAAGAAGAGGCTAAAACAGTAACTGCTGAACTCAGTCCTGTAGAACAAATTACTGAATTCAATGAGCAATTAGACTTTCTAACAAAACAGCTGGCCGAATTCAAGGAGATACTACAAGACACAAGAATGGCTAATATAAATATGGAGGTATAGTTAAAGCAAACAGAAAAACAGTTATCAAAACAAATAACAGAAGAGTGCCAAGCAGTTCAATTAAGAAGTGAAAAAACATTAAATACCTCACTTCAAGGCAGCAGGAAGCCAAGAAAAGAACAAACTGCTATCCAAAATCCCTCTGAGGACAGTAAGAGCCCAGAGAGGAATAACTCTGGCGTTCAAACGCCAGAAACAAGCAAAGAAGTGGCGTTGAACGCCCAAAAGAAGCACAGTTCTGGCGTTCAGACGCCAGGAACAGGTGAGGAGTTGGCGTCCAACGTCACTCCAGCTTCTAACTCTGGTATTCAAATGCCAGTGAGGGATCAGACATACACAAGTGCTGATAACAACCCCTCTAAAAAGGCTTCTCCAACCACCTCTGTAGGAAATAAACCTGCAACAACTAAGGTTGAGGAATATAAAGCCAAGATACCTTATCCTCAAAAACTCCGCCAAGAGGAGCAAGATAAGCAATTTGCTCGCTTTGCAGATTATCTCAGGACTCTTGAAATAAAGATTCCGTTTGCAGAGGCACTTGAGCAAATACCTTCTTATGCCAAGTTCATGAAAGAGATCTTGAGTCATAAGAAGGATTGGAGAGAAACTGAAAGAGTTCTCCTCACTGAAGAATGTAATGCAGTCATTCTGAAAAGCTTTCCAGAAAAGCTTAAAGATCCCAGAAGCTTTCTGATACCATGCACATTAGACGGTAATTGCACCAGGACAGCTTTATGCGATCTTGGGGCAAGCATCAACCTAATACCTGCATCCACCATCAGAAAGCTTGGTTTAACTGAAGAAGGTAAACCGACCCGGATATGTGTCCAACTTGCTGATGGCTCCATTAAATACCCATCAGGCGTGATTGAGAACATGATTGTTTGGGTTGGGCCATTCGCCTTTCCCACTGACTTTGTGGTGCTGGAAATAGAGGAGCACAAGAGTGCTACTCTCATTCTAGGAAGACCTTTCCTAGCAACTGGATGAACTCTCATTGATGTCCAAAAGGGGGAAGTAACCCTGAGAGTCAATGAGGATGAGTTTAAGTTGAATGCTATTAAGGCCATGCAGCATCCAGACACACCAAAAGACTGCATGAAAGTTGATCTTATTGACTCTTTAGTGGAGGAGATCAACATGGCTGAGAGTCTCGAATCAGAGCTGGAAGACATCTTTAAAGATGTTCCGCCTGATCTAGAGGATTCAGAGGAATTGAAAAAGCCTCTGAAACTTCCTCAGGAAGAGGAAAAACCTCCTAAACCCGAGCTCAAACCATTACCACCATGCCTGAAATATGCATTTCTAGGAGAAGGTGACACTTTTCCAGTGATCATAAGCTCTGCTTTAAATCCACAGGAAGAGGAATCACTAATTCAAGTGCTAAGGACACACAAGACAGCTCTTGGGTGGTCTATAGGTGACCTTAAGGGCATAAGCCCAGCTAGATGCATGCACAAGATCTTATTGGAGGACAATGCTAAGCCAGTGGTTCAACCACATAGGCGGTTAAATCCAGCCATGAAGGAAGTGGTGCAGAAAGAGGTCACCAAATTACTGGAGGCTGGGATTATTTATCCTATTTCTGATAGCCCCTGGGTGAGCCCTATCCAAGTTGTCCCCAAAAAGGGAGGCATGACAGTGGTTCATAATGAAAAAAATGAACTGGTTCCTACAAGAACAGTTACAGGGTGGCGCATGTGTATTGACTACAGAAGGCTCAATACAGCCACCAGAAAGGATCATTTTCCTTTACCATTCATAGACCAGATGCTAGAAAGATTAGCAGGTCATGATTATTAGTGCTTTTTGGATGGCTATTCAGGCTACAACCAAATTGCAGTAGATCTCCAAGATCAAGAGAAAATAGCATTCACATGTCCATCTAGAGTGTTTGCTTACAGAAGGATGCCATTTGGGCTGTGTAATGCGCCTGCAACCTTTAAGAGATGCATGCTCTCTATTTTCTCTGATATGGTGGAAAAATTTCTGGAAGTCTTCATGGATGACTTCTCAGTATATGGAGACTCATTTAACTCCTGTCATGATCACCTAACACTTGTTCTGAAAAGATGCCAAGAGACCAACCTAGTTTTAAACTGGGAAAAATGTCACTTTATGGTGACTGAAGGGATTGTCCTTGGGCATAAAATTTCAAACAAGGGAATAGAGGTGGATCAAGCTAAAGTGGAAGTAATTGAAAAATTACCACCACCTGCTAATGTTAAGGCAATCAGAAGCTTTCTGGGGCATGCAGGATTCTACAGGAGGTTTATAAAGGATTTTTCAATTATTGCAAAACCTCTGAGCAATCTGCTAGCTGCTAACACACCATTTATGTTTGACACAGAGTGCCTGCAAGCGTTTGAAACTCTGAAAGCTAAGCTGGTCACAGCACCAGTTATCTTTGCACCAGACTGGACATTACCATTTGAACTAATGTGTGATGCCAGTGACCATGCCATTGGTGCAGTACTGGGGCAGAGGCATGACAAGCTTCTGCATGTCATTCATTATACTAGCCGCGTTTTAAATGATGCCCAAAAAAACTACACAACCACAGAAAAAGAATTGCTTGCAGTGGTTTATGCCATTGACAAGTTTAGATCATACTTAGTAGGATCCAAAGTGATTGTGTACACTGACCATGCTGCTCTTAAATATCTACTAACAAAGCAGGATTCAAAACCCAGGCTCATAAGATGGGTGTTACTTCTGCAGGAGTTTGATATAGAAATAAGAGACAGAAAAGGGACAGACAACCAAGTGGCTGACCATCTGTCCCGGATAGAGCCAGTAGAAGGGGCGTCCTTTCCCTCTATTGAGATCTCTGAAACCTTTCCGGATGAGCATTTGTTTGCATTCAGGAAACACCATGGTTTGCAGACATTGCAAACTATAAAGCTGCAAGGTTCATACCCAAGGAGTACAGCAGGCAACAAAAGAAAAAATTAATTATTGATGCAAAGTACTACTTGTGGCATGAACCCTATCTCTTTAAGAGATGTGCAGACGGAATAATCCGTAGGTGTGTGCTTAGAGAAGAAGCACAGAGGATCTTATGGCATTGCCATGGATCACAATATGGAGGCCATTTCGGAGGTGAGCGAACAGTCACCAAGGTCCTCCAATGTGGCTTCTACTGGCCTACACTCTATAGAGATTCCCGAGAGTTTGTACGTAACTGTGACAGTTGCCAAAGAGCTGGTAATCTGCCTCATGGTTACGCCATACCTCAACAAGGAATCTTGGAGATTGAGTTGTTTGACGTGTGGGGAATTGACTTCATGGGACCTTTCCCACCATCATACTCAAACACTTATATTCTGGTGGCAGTCGACTATGTATCAAAATGGGTAGAGGCCGTTGCCACACCCACCAATGATACTAAAACAGTGCTGAAGTTCCTCCAAAAACATATCTTCAGCAGGTTTGGTGTCCCTAGGGTACTAATCAGTGATGGGGGCACTCACTTCTGCAACAAACAGCTTTACTCTGCCATGGTCCGGTATGGGATTCGCCACAAGGTGGCGACTCCATATCACCCACAGACAAATGGGCAGGCTGAAGTCTCTAATAGAGAAATAAAAAGAATCCTGGAACGGACTGTAATTACCTCGCCATACTAGCTTGTGTATGGTAAGGCCTGTCCCGTGAAACTGGAACATAAGGCCTACTGGGCAACCAGATTCCTAAACTTTGATGCCAAATTAGCTGGAGAAAAAAGATTGCTCCAGCTGAATGAGCTAGAGGAATTCAGATTCACTGCTTTCGAAAATGCCAAGCTTTATAAAGAGAAATCAAAGAGGTGGCATGACAGAAAGCTGTCATCTAGAATCTTTGAACCAGGACAAAAGGTTCTGTTGTTTAACTCTAGGCTCAGGCTATTTTCCGGGAAACTGAAATCCCGGTGGAGGGGACCATATGTGATTACAAGTGTATCACCATACGGTTATGTGGAGCTTCAAGACATTGATTCTGATAAGAAGTTCATTGTTAATGGACAGAGAATCAAGCACTATCTTGAAGGCAATGTTGAGCAAGAGTGCTCAAGGCTGAGGCTAGATTAAAAGCTCAGCAAGGTCCAGCTAAAGACAATAAAGAAGCGCTTGCTGGGAGGCAACCCAGCCGTTAGCTAACTTTTTCTGTTATTTTATTTTATTTTATTTTATTTTATTTTATTTTATTTTTCATTTTAATTACATGAGCTTAATATTAACAAGGTAAAGAATCAATTGTATAAGTTCACAGGGCTACAGAAGGATTCAGAGCACAAAACAGAAAAAAAGGAGCTCACTGGCAAGAAAACGCCAGTAAGGATAGCCATCTGGGCGTTAAACGCCAGAAAGAAGCATCTTCTGGGCATTGAACGCCAGAAAGAAGCACCTTCTGGGCATTTAACGCCAGATTTACAGCATCCTGGGCGTTCAGAAAAACGCCCAGTGACAAAGGAGTTCTTGGCGTTCAACGCCAGAAAGAAGCAACAGCTGGGTGTTGAACGCCCAGGAGAAGCATCATTTGGGCGTTAAACACCCAAAACATGCAGCATTTGGGCGTTTAAACACCAGGATGGTGGGGAGGAGGTAAATTCGTTTTTACTTCACAATTTTTATTTTAATTTTAATTTTCATGTTTCAATTCATGATTTCTTGCATAAACATGTTACAAATTCTCAATTCCAAAAATCTTTTAACCCTAATTTCTAAAAGCCCTATTTCAAAAATATCAAATGTATCTTAATCCATAAACACAAATCTTTTTTTTCAATCCAATCCAACTCTTTTTCAAATTTTCCAAAACAAATCTATCTCTTTTCCTTTTAAAATCTTTTCAACTCATCAATATCTTTTTCAAATCTCCACATTATCTTTTTCAAAATCCAGATTTATTTTTTTCAAATATCTTTCATATCTTTTCAATTTTAAATAAAGATATTCCAAAAGAGAGTATTCCAAAACCACTTTGGAATCAAGAGAAGTTCTTAACCAAAGAACATTTAGACCATTACTACAAAATAATGGGTCTAAGATCAGTGATCCCGGAAGTCAAGTTCGATCTGAAAGAAGATGAATATCCGGAGATCCAAGAGCAGATTCGAAATAGAAACTGGGAAATCCTAGCTAATCCTGAAACAAATGTGGGAAGGAATATGGTTCAGGAGTTCTACGCTAATCTGTGGCAAACAGACAGGCAGAGAATATCTGGAACCGCCCTCTATGACTATCGGACTTTGGTCAGAGGAAAGATTGTTCACATCCACCCTGACAAGATTAGGGATATCTTTAAGCTACCTCAGCTGAAAGATGACCCAGACTCCTTTAATAAGAGAATGATGAGAACAAACTAGGGCCTGGATAAGATTCTAGAGGATATATGCATCCCTGGAGCCAGGTGGACCACCAGGCATCCGCTTCCCAACTTCAAGGTTGTTGAGTTCTAATAGCCCTTAAAACCAAAAGGCAAGGGTAATAAAAAGAATCCAAGGCTTTGAGCATCAGTGGATAGGAGGGCCTAAAGGAATCAAATCCTGGCCTAAGCGGCTAAACTAAGCTGTCCCTAACCATGTGCTTGTGGTGTGAAGGTGTCAAGTGAAAACTTGAGACTGAGCGGTTAAAGTCAAGGTCCAAAGCAAATAGAAGAGTGTGCTTAAGAACCCTGGACACCTCTAATTAGGGACTTTAGCAAAGCTAAGTCACAATCTGAAAGGGTTCACCCAATTATGTATCTATGGCATTTATGTATCCGGTGGTAATACTGGAAAACAAAGTGCTTAGGGCCACGGCCAAGACTCATAAAGTAGCTGTGTTCAAGAATCAACATACTGAACTAGAAGAATCAATAATACTATCTGAATTCTAAGTTCCTATAGATGCCAATCATTCTGAGCTTCAATGGATAAAGTGAGATGCCAAAACTGTTTGGAAGCAAAAAGCTACTTGTCCCGCTCATCTAATTAGAATCTGAGCTTCACTCAAAAACTCTGACATATTATTACTTCGTGACTTATATGTATTCTATTTTATTTCTCTAGTTGCTTAGGGACAAGCAACAGTTTAAGTTTGGTGTTGTGATGAGCGGATATTTTATACACTTTTTGGGGTTAATTTCATGTAGTTTTTAGTATGTTTTAGTTAGTTTTTAGTTTATTTTCATTAGTTTCTAGGCAAAATTCATATTTCTAGACTTTACTATGAGTTTGTGTGTTTTTCTATAATTTCAGGTATTTTCTGGATGAAATTGAGGGAGCTGAGCAAAAATCTGATTCAGGCTGAAAAAAGGACTGCTGATGCTGTTGGATTCTGACCTCTCTGCACTCGAAATAGATTTTCTAGAGCTATAGGAGTCCAATTGGTGCGCTTCGAATTGCGTTAGAAAGTAGACATCTAGGGCTTTCCATCAATATATAGTAGTCCATACTTTGCTCAAGGATAGATGACGTAAACTGGCGTTCAACGCCAGTTCCATGTTGCAGTCTGTCATTCAGCGCCAGAAACAGGTTACAAATGGGAGTTGAACGCCAGAAACAGGTTACAACCTGGCATTAAACTCCAGAAACAGCCTAGGCACGTGAGAAGCTTAAGTCCCAGCCCCAGCACACACCAAGTGGTCCCCAAAAGTGGATTTCTGCACCAATTATCTTAGTTTATTCATTTTCTATAAACCTAGGTCACTAGTTTAGTATTTAAACAACTTTTAGAGATTTATTTTGTACCTTATGACATTTTTAGATCTGAACTATATACCTTTTGATGGCATGAGTCTCTAAACCCCATTGTTGGGGGTGAGGAGCTCTGCTGTGTCTCGATGAATTAATGCAATTACTTCTGTTTTCCATTCAAACACGCTTGTTTCTATCTATGATGTTCATTCGCACTTCAATATGATGGATGTGATGATCCGTGACACTCATAACCATCGTCAACCTATGAACGCGTGCCAGACAACCACCTCCATTCTACATTCGATTGAATGAGTATCTCTTGGATTTCTTAGTCAGAATCTTCATGGTATAAGCTAGAATCCATTGGCAGCATTCTTGAGAATCCGAAAAGTCTAAACCCTGTCTGTGGTATTCCGAGTAGGATTCAAGGATTCAATGACTATGACGGGCTTCAAACTCACAAGGGTTGGGCGTAGTGACAGACGCAAAAAGACCAATGGATCCTATTCCAGCATGAGTGAGAACCAACAGATGATTAGCCGTGCGATGACAGCGTACTTGGACCATTTTCACTGAGAGGACGGATGGTAGCCATTGACAACGGTGATCCACCAACATACAGCTTGCTATAGGAGGAACCATGTGTGCGTGAAGAGGAGTACAAGAGAAAAGCTGAAATTCAGATGACAAAGCATCTCCAAAACTCCAACATATTCTCCATTATTGCATAACAAGTATTTATTTTATGCCCTTTGACTTTTTACAATTAAAACTAAAAATTATTATTGATATTATATCCTGACTAAGAGATACAAGATAACCATAGCTTGCTTCAAGCCAACAATCTCCGTGGGATTCGACCCTTACTCACGTAAGGTATTACTTGGACGACCCAGTGCACTTGCTGGTTAGTTGTGTGAATTTGTAAGAAATAGTAATATTGACATTGACGTATACAAATTCATGCACAGGAGCCCTATAGTGGCATCCTAGATGCCAACTCATCATCACCAAATGGGCATCCCAAACGCCACTTGTAATACCCTTACTATCAGAATGCCACGCTTCCGGATGCGCCATTCTGATAGCAAAAAGTGTTATAATGACTTCATATATTTAATAATAAAATAGGAGCCTTTGACTCGAAACCGTATCGCTATTTTCTTTTAAAAGCAACCGAAAGCTCTTTTTCGCTAATACAAACATGCATATACATATATACAAAACATTTTGAACATGTACCTTATAAATATAAAAAACATACAAAATATACAACTCCTATCCCTTGATGAAGATGGTCAGTGTCGATTCGAAATTTCACAAAATAATTCCATTGCATGTATAGTCCAAACCGATCATCAACCTGATGGGTTGGAAATCGATTCCAACACCTAAACTCACCGGCAAGTGTCCCGGGTCGTATCAGGTAGTAATAACTCACAAGAGTGAGGTCAATCCCACAGGGATTGATGGATAAAGCAACTTTTGTGAGTGATTAGTTTAGTCAAGCTAACACTGGTGAATTGAGGTGAAATTTGAAGTAACAGAATGTAAATAGCAGTGAATTTAAAGTTGCAGAAAGTAAATGAGCAGAATCTTAAAGAGCAAGAAAGTAAAATAGCTGAAACTTAAATTGCAAGAAAAGTAAATGACTGAAACTTAAAGTGCAAGAAACTTAAATTGCTGAATCTAAATTTATAGGAATCTTAAATTGCTTGAAGAATAAAAGGGATTTGGGTGCTGGGAATTAAAGAGACAGTAAATCAGAACTCAGAACAAGAAATTCGAATTGCAGGAAAATTAAATTCAGATCACAGCAAGCTCAAATGTAAATTAGCAAGGAGGTAGTGAATTTAAATTGCATAGAAAGCAGACTCAGCTTATGAAAAATGTAAAAGTGCAAAAAAGGAATTGCAGAAGAGAGAATTGTAGAGATTGAAAGTGTATAAGCGAAATTGCATTGGAAAGAAAATGAAGCAGAGAAGAAAAGAGAACCCAGATCTGATTTCCAATTCTCAAATTCAAACAGAAAAATTAAAGGAGAGTTCTCTACTCTACTCATACTCCTACTGCTCTCTAATGGAGCCAGCCTCCTCAATGAAATGAAATTGATGCCTTTATATAGGCTTTACAAAATGAAAATGAAATTGAAATTGAAATAAATTACAAATAAAATTCCTAATCTAGCTTCTCTGTGTGCCTTTGAGTGATGATATGGGTTTTGCTTGGTTTGGCCTTGAATGGATGGACCAAGAGTGGCTTGGTTCAAGTGAGGTGGGGTGCATGGGTTTGCTTCCAGGGTAGTGCTCCGCTTGGTTGTGTGAGCATAGCGCTCACTTTCCCTTGGCCTAGCATGCTTTTAGTGTAGCACTCACTAAGTGAGCATTGTGCTCAATATTTGAGCGCTATGTCTTGTGTTGAGTGCGTTTCCCCTTCGAGCCTTGGTGATCCATTTGCTTGGCTATTGAGTGTGGTTTTTGGGCCTTAAAGATGCCTATCACTTGTGCTGCAATTTTGTGCCAAATATAGAATGTTATATATCGTTGGAAAGCTCTGAATGTCAGCTTTCCAACGCAACTGAAAGCGCATCAATTGGACATCTGTATGTTATGGCCCTTTCAAGAAAACATGGTCATGCTATCACAAGGCTTAAAGAAAAGCCCGAAAATGCTCACTCTAGTGAGCATAGCGCTCACTTCTTTGAGCATTAGCCTTTGTTTTTGCTTTCCTTTCTTCCAGGACACGAGAATGCTCACATTTGTGAGCATGGTGCTCACTTCTTTGAGCATTCCTTGGTTTGGCCTTGCTTTCCTTGGTTTAATGCGCCACACTTTATTTTCATGGGCCACGCTTTTAAAAGTGTGGCCTAAGGTCCAAAGCGTGCCCAAACTTCAAAAGTGTGCCAAAATTCTTTTTCTCCTTTTTAGCTTATTTTGTGCTTTTTTGCTTCTTTTTCTTCTTATTTCCTACAAATTTTTTCAAATCAAAAGATTAAAGAAATATACCATTTAAGCACAAAAGAATGCAATATTTATGCATTAATTATCAATTTTTTGTATGAAAAAGCATAGAAAAATATGACATGATGACATGTCATCACAACACCAAACTTAAACCTTGCTTGTCCCCAAGCAAGAAAGGAATCATGCAATAAAGATTGACAATCCAAGGTAAGAAGAATAGCAACTCAATGTTCATGGTTAGCTAGTTTTCTATGCATGCTACAATCACAAAAGAAATGTAAATGATTGATGCTTCTATCTAGCTCATTTTATGAAATCTTTTCCTTATATTTCTTCCTTGAAACATGCTTTTCATTTTCTTATTAGGTTCTCCTTTTGGGTGCTTTGCCCCATGAGTTAATAACAAAGCTACGACTTCTAAATGCTTTGTTTTCAAGTATTACCACTTGATACATAAGCACCACAAGCATTTAATTAGAGGACTTCATTAAGCTTATTTGTTTCTTTTCTTAACTCTCTAATCATTGATGCTCAGAGCCTTGAGCTTTGAGGGAGTGAATTTGCACTTGAGCCTAGGCTTGACTTCTAAGTGTTTTGTTTTCAAGCTTTTTGCTTGATACATAAACACCACAAGTACTTAACAAATGAATTGTCATTGGTACTCAGAGCCTTCAGCTTTCTCATTCTTTCCCTTTTTCTTTTCTTGCCTTAATTTGCAATTGCTTCTTCAAGGTTTTCATGATTTCAAAAGATTTCACAAAATGTCCTAGATGAAAACTTCAATTAAATAAAATCCAATGCAATCGAGCAACAGTTAACCATACTAGCCTTCCAATACTTGTATGCACATGCTAAATTCTTCTTTAATGTCCTTGTTTGTTTATGATCATGATACTTTACTGCTTTTGAATTCACAAAACTCAAGTTGGTAGTCATAATGTCACAGCAACATGTTACAAATCAAGATGCAGGCTATGCTTATTCATACCACACATGCATACAGAGAAGATAAAGACAATCATGCAATTTAAAGTGCTGGAAACAAATGAGAGGAAAAAGGAACTTTACAACCTTGTAATTCTCCTTCTTTACTGTTATCTTTTTCCTTCTATTCTCCACTTTTCTTTGCCAAACTCAGAATGCTTGCTCATCCTCAAGCAACAATTAGAACAATGGCTATGGGGCTAAGATGGATCTTGAATGTCTTACACAATGAAATGTTAGCAGTACATGTGTTGCAAGCAAGCAAAATTAAAGATAACAATCAAGGCACAAGAGACAGAGACATTGTGATTGCAAATATAAGAAGGTGTGCATGATACATTGCATAAAAATATAAGTGGCATACCAAACTTAGTGTGACACTTTCACTTGGAATTGATGCAAGTATCTAGTAAATATTGGAACTAAATATTGTTGCATAGCAATACCAAACTTAGAATGCAACCATATGTCAATTTATTTGAATTAAAACTAAGCAAATGAAACTGTTATATGTTAAGTACAATCACCAAGCGAAGCATCTGTCATGAATAAGGATTTCTTAGTGAGGTATTAACAAAAATAGTTAAGCAGCAAACTAAATGAAAGCATTTAAAAACAGAGAAATGACTAAAGCAAGTAGAATGAAAAAGTGTCAAACCAAAAGAAAAATGATACTGCAAAGGCATTATGATTATGCAGACAAGTGGTGTTGCTGGATTTTTTTGTTTTTTTGCATAGAAAATTAAGTGGCACACCAAACATAGAATCTTAGTGTGACACTTGATAAACCACTATTTTATGGTTTATATTGTGTTTAATTGTGTGGTTTTATCATGATCCTTACCCACTTATTCATTAATTTAGCATGCATTTATATTTCCTTCCTGAAATTATTACATGATTGAAAACTGCTTCCTAGGGACTTTTAATTATGCATTTTAATTCTCCTTTATTCCATTCGATGTCGTGATCTGTGTGTTAAGCATTTCAGGCTTTATAGGGCATGAATGAGTTGGAGATTGGAAAGGAAGCTAGCAAAAATGGAAGGAACACAAGAAATTGAGGAGATAACCAGCGAGAAGTGACGCGGCCGCATGGCTCACGCGACCGTGCGGAATGGAAAAGCACAAGCGACGCGGAGGCGTGGACGACGCGATCGCGTGGCAGGGAAAAACGCAAATGACGCGTCCGCATGGAGGACGCGATCGCTTGACATGCGCGATCTGCATAATCTGCAGAATTCGCTGGGGGCAATTTTGGACCATATTTTGACCCAGTTTTGGGCCCAGAACAGCAGACTAGAGCCAGAGAACATGCAGAAACCAACAACAACATTCATTCTACAGAGTTTTAGTTTTAGATCTAGTTTCTACTCCTCCCCTAGGTTTTCTCTCTACACATTCATAA
>NC_029793.2:95583549-95583949 GCF_000816755.2 Arachis ipaensis
TCACTAACACCAATCCCTTTTAATTAAGTGGATTGCGACTTGTGAACGGACGTAGCATTCCAACTTGTTTGACTTTCCTTCACCCAGTGAAGGATAACTAAACAGGATAGCCTTTAATTGTCAATTAATCCTGAGAGCATTCCAACAATAATAGGGATTCCAACTAATCAACTCCCAGTCAAGGCTTTTATTTACATTATTTAAATTCTCCAATTTAATTCCCTGTTTACTCAACTCAAACCTTTTTGAAAACATCTAATTAATAAAATAGCACACTTTTCTGCAACTCGTTGGGAGACGACCTGGGATTCATACTCCTAGTATTTTAATTTTAAATTTCTGTGACACCTTTCTAAATTGATAAGTGGATTTCTGGCAATTTAAGAACTATACTTGCAAC
>NC_029793.2:95584378-95586936 GCF_000816755.2 Arachis ipaensis
CTTTTATTTACATTATTCAAATTCTCCAATTTAATTCCCTGTTTACTCAACTCAAACCTTTTAGAAAACATCTGATTAATAAAATAGCACACTTTTCTGCGACTCGTTGGGAGACGACCTGGGATTCATACTCCCAGTATTTTAAATTTAATTTTCTGTGACAACTTTCTAAATTGATAGGCGGATTTCCGGCGAGTTAAGAACTATACTTGCAACGTATATATTTTAACAATTTTTAATTCGCCAATTTCTGCTCGCATCAATTTTTGGCGCCGTTGCCGGGGAGTTGCAATAGAGTGCTAAAGTTTTTAATTAGAATTTATTTATTTGCATTTTATTTTATTTTTTTACTATGAGCTGCATGTTTCTTTCGTCAAATGACGCGTTCACTTCCTGATCCAAGCTTGCCAATATTCGATCCTGAAATTGAAAGGACTATTTCACAAATAAGGCGAGCTCGGCGTCGGTTAGTCCTCTCTGAGGGCGGATCTGAAACATCAGTTGAAGAAGAAACCAGCCCCCGTTCTACTGATTCAGTTGATTCACGTGCAGACGACATGGCAGAACTTAGGAGAATTACTATCGAGGAGGAAAGAGCCCTTGATTTTACAATGCAACCGTTTCAAGCGCATCACCCAGCGGTGGCTACAGATTTTGAAATAAAGACCGCACTGCTCAATTTGATGCCCAAGTTTCATGGCTTACCTGCTCAAGAGCCTATCAAGCACCTGAGAGATTTCCAAGCAGCCTGTTCTACTGTTAGGCGTGATGGTGCAGATGAAACTTCAATTTTGCTGAAAGCTTTCCCGTTTTCTCTTGAGGAAAAAGCAAGAGAGTGGTACTACACTCAACGCCTAGCAAATGTATCCAACTGGGATACACTCAGAAAAGAATTTTTGGAAAAATTCTTTCCATCTGAAGTTACTGATAAACTGAGGAAAGACATTTCCACGATTGTTCAAGATGACAACGAGACTCTCTTTGAATACTGGGAGCACTTCAATAATCTTCTGGAAGCATGCCCCCACCACATGATTGACAAGATAGTGTTACTCAGCTATATCACACAGGGCATGAGGCCCCAAGATAAGACCACATTAGAAAGTGCTAGCAATGGGTCTATGAAGAAGTACAAGACCACTGATGAGGCATGGCAATTGATCAGCGACTTAGCTGAATCTACTAGGAACCACAGGCAGAAACAAGGCCGTTCAAAAGCTGTTGCAGAAGTATCCTCTAGCAGAGAGACTGCTGCTCTAGCTCAGAGTATCTGTGAAATGACCAACTTGCTGAAGCAGATGCAATTGAATTAACAAGTTCAGCAAGCTCAACCTCCTCCACCACAGCAAAGCAAACAGTTAGTCCCACAGAGAGTTTGCGGAATTTGTGCTGATTATAGCCATTATACTGATGAATGCCTGCAGCTCCAACAGGAAGACAACATGGTGGCATCCACTCATAACTTCTATGATCGCCCCAACCAGGGGTACAATCAAGGTGGAAATCATAACCATGGATGGCAGGACAATTCTAACCAGAATTGGAAGGACAACAATAACAGAGGAGGCAGAGACAATAAGGGAAATAAGAGGTGGAATAATAACAACAACAGGCAGCAGAACCAACCTTATAGAGCACCTCACCTGAGGCAATCCCAAGGACCATAGAATACCCAACAGCATACCTCTCAAATCACTTATCCTTCTTTATCTTCTAATGATGAGTTACTACAATCTATTGATAGGAGACAACAGGCCATGGAAAACAACCTTAGTGCCACTCTAAATGGTCTGACCTCTGCTGTACAAGCTCTCGCCTCAGATTGGATCAATGAATAACCCCAGTAACCAACCTTTGAGCTCCACTGGAATTCCCTCTCAACCATTACCCAATCCAAAGGGAGGCATTAATGCCATCACCCTAAGGTCTGGAACCACACTGCAGGAGAGGAATCAGGAGGAGCCAAGCCCACCAGAACACGCCTCAGCTGAAGAGGTATTAGAAATAGAAGATGTTGAAGAGGAAGATGACATACAGGACATAGCTGAAACAGAAGAAGCCCAACCACAGGAGGAAGCACCAAAAGGCGCAGACACTGCAGAAAACACCTTTCCCATTCCATTTCCTCAACTTGCAAGGAAGCCCAGGAAGCAGCTGGAACCCGATCCTAAAATGGTAGAGATATTCAAAAAGGTTGAGGTAACTGTTCCTCTTTTTGATATTATTCAACAGGTGCCTAAATATGCAAAGTTTCTAAAAGATTTATGTATACATAAAGATAAAATTAATGAATTAAAAACTATTCCTTTAGGTAGTTCTATATCTGCTTTAATGGGAGGACTACCTGAAAAGTGTAGTGACCCAGGTCCTTGTATAGTTAGTTGTACTATTGGTGGTGTAGTAATTTATGACTGCATGTGTGATTTAGGAGCATGTGTTAGTATAATGCCTTTGTCTATATATGATATTTTGAGGCTCCCTCCCTTAAAAAGGTCGGCAGCTCGTTTTGTGTTAGCAGATAAAAGCATTATTACAGTGGCTGGAGTTGCTGAAGATGT
>NC_029793.2:95588085-95591664 GCF_000816755.2 Arachis ipaensis
ATATCTGCTTTAATGGGAGGATTACCTGGGAAGTGTAGTGATCTAGGTCCTTGTATAGTTAGTTGTACTATTGGTGGTGTAGTAATTTATGACTGCATGTGTGATTTAGGAGCATGTGTTAGTATAATGCCTTTGTCTATATATGATATTTTGAGGCTCCCTCCCTTAAAAAGGTCGGCAGCTCGTTTTGTGTTAGCAGATAAAAGCATTATTACAGTGGCTGGAGTTGCTGAAGATGTTTTGGTGAACATTAAAGGGCTTACATTTCCCACTGATTTTTATATCTTGGAGATGCCCCATAATGACTAAAGATAAGCCATCATCAATCCTACCTGGGAGACCATTCCTGAAGACATCAAAATTCAAATTGGATGCTTTTTCAGGAACATACTCTTTTGAAATAGATGGCCGAATAGTAATCTTCAATCTGAATGGAGTCATAGACAACCTACCATGGTATGATCGTTCTTTTCTTTATTTTTAGTTTTTCTATTCAATAACTCTTCTCTCTATCAGTACATTTCGTGCATCTACATTTGCATATTCTTATTTAAAAAAAAAAAGGTGCTGCGCGACGCGACTGCATCAGCGACGCGTCCGCGTCGCCAGGAGAGGGGAGAAAATAAAAAACAAACAGAGAGTCACGCTGGAGCGTGGCTGGAGGCGTGCCAGTGGCACAAATCGTCCCACACGACCGCGTCGCCAACGCATCCGGGTCACATGAGAATAATGGCCTCCCATGTGACCGCGTGACCCACGCGGCCGCGTGCCCTGATTTTCGACGTAAAAAGGGTGCACAACGAATTATTGTGCTGGATCGGTGCTGAACGCACAATTCTATCCACGCAGACGCATGGCTCACGCGTCCGCGTCGTTCCCTTCTGAAGCCCACTCACACGATCGCATGCCCCACGCGATTGCGTCACCCCAAATTTGGCAAATATATCAATTCGAACAGAGAGTTGTGCAGGCGCGAAGCTGCACTCGTGCTAGAAGCACAACATGAGTCACGCGACCGCGTGACCGACGCAACCGCGTCACCTTACTTGAAGCGCAATCGCGCGAACGCGTGCCCCACGCGGCCGCGTCGCCTGCGCCGCTCAGCTCAAACTTAATTGCCAAAATATCTTATCTTCCTCTTCTCCAAATCCTAATTTCTCTTTTTCCTCCTTATTTCTTCCTTCTCCCTTCTTCCTTCTATCTCCCATTTCTCTCTCTCTCTTTCACCTCCATTAACAAGGTTTTATTTTCTTCTTCCCTCTTTCCTTTTCTATCATTCTTCTTATTTTATATGTTATTTTCTTTTCTTTCCTTTTTCTTTTCATTATCCATATTTTCTTTCTTCCTCTTTCCTTTTTACATGGTGTTAGAATTTTATTTGAGTCATTATTCCTCATTATATGCTTGTGGATTATTGCACTTGTTTGACAATTATATATTAATTTTTAAAGGATTGCTTGCATGTTCACTTTAATACTTTCTATACCTTATATACCATGCATGCTATGGGTTTGTGAAAAAGCCATATGGCATTATGCACTTCTCTATGTTATTCTACTATTCAATGCTGCTTTTCATAAACTTCCTTTACTATTGTATTAATTGAAAATAATTATCAATACAAACGTGATGGTTTGTTACGAGTGATGCTTGATCTATGCTACTCATGCCCTTTTCCGGCATGCCAATAAACACCTTGCATTCACTTGTCGTTATACGCACTAGCTATTTTCCATTGATGACTTTTCACATGTACTCATGAGAATGTGTTAATGTCAGTTACCTCCTAATGTGCATCCATCACCACCTTTTCCGTTCTCTTCCTTGCTATATATCTCTTTGAATTTAATTTACTTTCTCTTCCCTTTTCACGATGGCCACCAAGAAAGGAAAAGAGAAAGCTACTCCTAAACCACCAGCAAGAAGAGGAACTAAAAGAGCACTAGTGGCAGAGCCTTCTTCAACTGCTATCAAGCCCTCAACAAAAAGAGTTAAGAGGATCATAAAGGTTGATGAAAAGGAGAAAGCCTTTCAAGCAAAGGACACTGCGTGATTTCCCAATCACTACTGTGAGCTGATGTTCCCCATCCTGGTTGAAAGGAGCTACAACAACGAACACCTTCTTATCCTCCCGCCCAATATTGCTACTTTTGTTGAGCCGCAAATTGAACAAAGACAATGGGGTTTCCTACAGAGACAACCAAGGCAGGTCAATCTTTCTTGGGTAGTCGAGTTCTACTCTAACTTCTACCTGCCTACCCTGCAGTCTATCTTTGTCTGTCAGAAGCAAGTCCCCATTACAGAAGAGGCCATTCAAAAAGCTTTAGGTCTTCCCCATATTCCAGAAGGATTGGACGCCTTTCAAGAAGCCGCACTCAAGCGCCAGATGTACCAATTTGACTGGGAAGCTGTTTTCAGAGTTATCGCACTACCTGGCAGCCGTTGGATCTACGGATACCATCGTACCTGCCCTAAGGGAATATCTCCTTCAGCACTTACCTTGGAGGCTCGCGTATGGGCGCAGATCGTGTCCCATTATGTCTTTCCGAGCACTCACGAGTCCTCCTTCACTGCGGACATGGCCGTTCTACTATGGTGCATCCTTACAGACCAACCTCTGAATCTACCAAGACATATCCGGAATGCCATGGGACACGTCCAAATCGCGGGCAATTTACCTTTTCCCGCCTTGGTCTCAAATCTTGTCTCAGCGGCCGGAGTCTCCTATAGAGCTGGAGACACCAAAGCCATGCTTCCACGGGATGATCAGTATGTCCCTAACGGGAAATACCTCAGACTTCCAACAGCCACTACAAGCCTTCCTACTGCACCGGTTGAAGACATTCCTTCTTCAACACCACAAGCACCTACAACAGACGAACTGCTCCAGCAGATAATCGAAAGGTTGAATCGGCAAGAACAGAAAGCGAAGTTAAGAGAGCGCCGTAACAAGCGCCGATTCAAACACCTCAAGGAGCTACTCCAGGGGCACTTCAAGGACTCAGACACCCCGGACTCCACTTTCTTTACCAACACAGGGAGCCATGATGGTCCCGACTGTGGAGATACTGCTACCAGCCCACCCCTGTTCTTGACAGATGGCACCGAGGATGGTGCAAAGCCTTAAGTGTGGGGAGGTCGGTCAGTACCTGACTTTCGGAGGTAATTTCTCTTCCCTAGCACTAATAAATTAGGATATTTTAGTTAGATTTTCTTTCTTTTATAGAATAGGATAAATTGCATAGTAATAGGTTAGTTGCATGCATGCTCTACTTGATTATAAAGACAATAAGTTTCTTCTAAGACTCTATCTTTGGATCAAAATTTCACTAATTTTTTAAATTTTTTTATGATAAATTTGCTTGAAGTTGTATTTGGAACATGATTTTTGAGCTAAAGAACACACAACCTGTGAAGATTTGAGCCTTATGCAAGGTTACATTGTTTAACCATAAATATTTTATTCTTGTGTGTTTACTTCTCTATGATTGTAATCTATATTTTGTTTCATCCTATATGTTCAATATTTATTATATTTGTATGCTTGCATATGATTGAGGCCATTATTTGTTTAAACTC
>NC_029793.2:95593154-95597503 GCF_000816755.2 Arachis ipaensis
CTTCTTGCACTTTTATCTGTTTTATTGTATAATGATAGAATTAGTGGAATTTGATTTGTAATTGTTGCTTATTTATTATTTACTTTTGATCAAGTGGGCAAGAATCATATAGTTGCATTCATGTATATAGCATTGCATTGCATGAGTTTCTACATCTTATTTATTATTTGATTTGCAATTGTTTTGAAGAGCTTATTTACTTTTGATCAAGTGGGCAAGAATCATATAGTTGCATTCATGTATATAGCATTGCATTGCATGAGTTTCTACATGTTCATACTTATTTATTTTATCTCCTTCAATTAAGCATGAGGACATGCTAGTGTTTAAGTGTGGGGAGGTTGATAAACCACTATTTTATGGTTTATATTGTGTTTAATTGTGTGGTTTTATCATGATCCTTACCCACTTATTCATTAATTTAGCATGCATTTATATTTCCTTCCTAAAATTATTACATGATTGAAAACTGCTTCATAGGGACTTTTAATTATGCATTTTAATTCTCCTTTATTCCATTCGATGCCGTGATCTGTGTGCTAAGCGTTTCAGGCTTTATAGGGCATGAATGAGTTGGAGATTGGAAAGGAAGCTAGCAAAAATGGAAGGAACACAAAAATTGAGGAGATAACCAGTGAGAAGTGACGCGGCCGCATGGCTCACGCGATCGCGCGGAAGAGGAGAAATCGCAGTGACGCGGCCGCATGGCTCACGCGACCGCGCGGAATGGAAAAGCACAAGCGACGCGGAGGCGTGGACGACGCGATCGCGTGGCAGGGAAAAACGCGAATGACGCGTCCGCATGGAGGACGCGATCGCGTGACATGCGCGATCTGCATAATCTGCAGAATTTGCTGGGGGCAATTTTGGACCCTATTTTGACCCAGTTTTCGGCCCAGAACAGCAGACTAGAGCCAGAGAACATGCAGAAACCAACAACAACATTCATTCTACAGAGTTTTAGTTTTAGATCTAGTTTCTACTCCTCCCCTAGGTTTTCTCTCTACACATTCATAGTTCTTAGGATTTTAATTTTCTCTTGCTTTTGCATTGGGATATTGAGAAGAGCTATTACCTCATCAAGACTTCGTCATTCTAGTTCGTTTTCTTTACTTGGCTTTATTCTTCCATGTCCTTTGCTTTGTTTAATTTTACCATTGGAATATTTTTAGCATTATTTAATACAAGGATCACTTTTATTTTTAATTGACTATTTTTATTTTTATTTACAATGTCTTTCTTTAATTCCTTTTTATATGCTATGAAATTTACATTCACAATGAGCGAGTAGTTCCCTAACTTGATGGGGAGTTGATTGAAAGGAACCCTTGAGTTGGAAAGCTTAAAAGACAGATTGTAATTGGGTTTATGGTTGGATTGCCTTCTAGTCACTAACACCAATCCCTTTTAATTAAGTAGATTGCAACTTGTGAACAGACGTAGCATTCCAACTTGTTTGACTTTCCCTTACCTAGTAAAGGATAACTAAACAGGACAACCTTTAATTGTCAATTAATCTTGAGAACATTCCAACAATAATAGGGATTCCAACTAATCAACTCCCAGTCAAGGCTTTTATTTACATTATTCAAATTCTCCAATTTAATTCCCTATTTACTCAACTTAAACCTTTTTGAAAATATCTTATTAATAAAATAGCACACTTTTCTGCAACTCGTTGGGAGACGACCTGGGATTCATACTCCCAGTATTTTAATTTTAAATTTCTGTGACACCTTTCTAAATTAATAAGTGGATTTCTGGCGAGTTAAGAACTATACTTGCAACGTATATATATATACTAGCGGCTTTATATTTTTTTGTAATAAATTTATAATAAAAGTTTTAGTTAAAGAGTACTCAATACTTCTTTTAATAATTTAGAGCAATAAATTTATTTTCATTTTATAGTTATTACTTTGTAAAATATATTTAATCACTCAAATTAAAAAATACACATGACAAAAAAATAAGCGATATGTTAATATTTTTTCTCTTTATTCTATTTGTTATTATTAGTTTTATGAATACATTGTTTATTTTAATTTTTTAATTATTTATATACTATATGATAAAGATGAAATATTAAAAAATTATTATTTTGTCCACTAAATTTATTTTATGAAATAAATTATGTAAGGATATACGAAGTCTAAAAAAAATTGGACACCAAATTTTAGTAACTTTTTGTATTTTTTATTAAGGAGTGCTCTGTTATATATGTAATTTTTTTTAAGTTAAATAATAAGCATCAGAAATATATAAATAGTGTATATTAATTTAATCAATTTTGTTATAGAATACCAACCAATTATGTTACTACGACGTCTGTTATTTGGACCAACTCCATTATCATGCGCTTTCAATTCTAGATTTTTCAAAGAGTGAATACAGATATTAAGCAAAAATTGAATTTATAGCCGAAAAAATTAAATTATCATAATACATGTTAAGTTTTATGTTACCTGAAACAAAATGATGATGATGATGATGGGTGGCTCTTACCATTTGTCTAATTGTAGTTAATTCTGTACTTGACAATGGATTTGGAATAGGAATTATATTAGTTGATATAATATGATTGCTGATTCGTTGAATTTTTCAATTATATTTGTCAGAACATAAGGTAGCAAGACACAAAGAAAAAAAACGATTGCAAGAGCATGATTGAAAGTGAAACAGATATTTAACTCTCTTGAGTAAAGTACGATTGAAGGCGCAGAAGTTTTTGTTATTGAAAGTGAATCAGTATTTAAATTGAGTACGTATTAATAGTTTTTTTTATTGAAAGTGAATCAACTTTAAATTCTATCGTGGGTTGAAAGTGAATCAGTTTAAATCTTTGAAAGGAAAACAAATAATTTTCAAAAGTTGTTCAAGTCCGAATTATATGTCACTTATTCAAAATTAGAGTGATTGAAAATTATGTATGTGTCCCAGATTAATTGAACCATTATTTCTAACCGAATTTAAAGATTCATGTGAAAGAGCTTTCAAGCTATAATTCAAATATCAAAATTTTCAATAATAATAAAAGAATTCCAATGGGATTAGCATACTTTCCGATACCACTAATCTGAATGAAGAACAAATAACTCAATTATGAAATAGATCAATGCAAGACTTCAAAATAAAACAAATGTAGATTAATAACCCATGGAAACAAAAACAGAGCTCCTAACCCTTTGACAAAAGATTAGTTACCCATGAAAAAATAAAGAAAATAGAAAGAAAAACTACGCTAAAGAATCAAATGTCTCGATTTAGATCCGAAGATCCTCCTCCTACATGCCTCCTCTTGTGAACAAGGTTTACTTATTTATATCCTAAGTTCTAGAATTCAAATTCAAAACTAATCCTAATTTTATCTTTCGGAAAGAAGATAAGATAACTAAATACATACTTCAAATTCAAATGAAAACAATAATTCAAATCAAATATAGAAGCAAATCCTAACAACTAAATCTTTTATGTTTATAGAAAGAATTAATAACTAATCTTCTAGAGTTTTCAATATTTTGGATGTGATTAAGGTTTCTAATGATGTGGATAATTAAGCTGGGCCTTAATTATTGCTTCCTGAGAGTTGTAATTGTCTTTCAGTTGGTCTTGCATTAGAGAAAATTGGGCAAAAAAAACCCAAAAATCAACTTCTAGGGAGGATAGACATCGGGCGTGTGTATGGAGTGTTTTTAGGATGCCCGGTAGATGAAAGGAGAAAAGAGGGTTGGCCGGGTGTAGAAGTTAGCTGCCGGGCGTTCTGAAACTAAAGGGCGAAGCCGCCGGTAATGGGTGCTGTCTGTTGGGTGTGCATTTTACGTTGTCTTGGGCGCTTATTTTTATGTCCCAAAGATGATGGTAGTATACGACTCAAACCAAATGTCTACTATAGATATATGCATATCATTTTGAAGCTCTAGACGTTAGCTTTTTAACGTAACTAGAACTGCCTCCTTTGAACCTCTAGAGCTCAAGTTATCATCGCTTGAGTATGAAGAGGTCAGGGCTCAGAACTTGTACCCTGGGCTGGTGGACATGTACGCCAGCCGTATATGTTTTGGGCTCCAACTTTCTTCCCTTTGGGAAAGGTTTTGTTCCTTAGACTATGCTTTTGCTGTACTTATATTTTTCTTATGAAAAAGCTTTAGATTCTTGCTTGTTTTTGAGCTAAAAACACCTGAAAATATAAAACACTATCCTAACTCCAAAAATTTGATTATTTATTAAATTCTATTTATAAAACATAAAAAATTTGATTAAAACCTAAGAAAACGAACAAAAAAGAACTTTAAAAATTGCTTAAAATGATGTGTCATCAATACTCTGTTGGGATGGTTTAGTGACGGATC
>NC_029793.2:95599373-95612898 GCF_000816755.2 Arachis ipaensis
AGTGAGAAAAATATATATAACATAATAATAATTTTTATAATTATACTATGATGTTATAAAATATGATTACTCTTTAAATTATTTAACCAACAAATTAAAATAATAAAATAATAATTTAAAATAATAAAAAATAATTTAGAGTTTCATTCTTCTAGGTTTAATATTTTTAAAAGATTGAATAATCGTTTCATTGTCAATACAATCAAAGTCTCTCTTTTTATATATGTCACTAAACAATCATTTAAACATTAATCTCCCACACAGTTACGAAGTTGACTATTTATAATGTTCATAGTAGAAAAAGTTCTTTCAACTGATGCAGTTGCTATGGGCAAAACCAAAGCTAACTTCAAAAGAAGAAACACTAATGGATAAACAATATTTTTTCGAGTCTCAACCAATTTCTGAGAAAGAGTACCAATTCCATTTAAGTTTGAGAATTGATCGTCAGAGCGCACATCTAGTATGAAGTTCTCAAGTTGACTGTCAAGTGCCAAAAGTTGAGTAGAAGAAAATTCTAATGGATAGAATTGAGCTAACTGGATCAACTTCTCTTTATCAAATGCAAAAAATGAGTTTCTTGGATTCAAAAAAGCTATATGATGAGTCAAGGGTTGACTAGGTGAGATTAATCCATCATAATTATCATAGTTGTGGTTATGGCAAGGAAGGGATTCCATAACTCATCCCAAGTCAAGGCTTCCATTTATGTTTTGAACCACTCTTCACTCACTTTAAAGCTTTATTTGTCCATATTACATAGATAGTTCTTTTAATTCCTTTATCTGTTCATTAATTGCAATTTTGAGTGTTCTTTTATTTCTTAATTGCTTGCTTCATTAATGAAAACCCCTTCCTTCTCACAACCAAAATTGTACGCTCGTTGTCACTAGTTCCTAGGAAGAACGACCCAAGGTTTAACTACTCCCGGTTATTTTAAATTGAATTAAACATTGATTGGGAGGGTTACTTGTCGGTTTGGACTATGCTATCGACGAAGAAATTGTTTTGCTAAATTTTTGAACCGTCGTAATCCTCCTCATCACTATACAAAGAAGCAATTTAGTATCCACCCTTGTAAAACGGTTATTGAGTCCTTGAATTTGTCTATCAACTACTTGATAGAATATCTCAACTTGAAAATGATGCAAATTTGATATCTTTTGAGCTTTACATCTTGATCTTCCTTGTGACAGAAATATATCATCCATGATCGGAACAGTAATATTATGTTTGTCACAAAACAGTGAGACTTCTCACAACCATCATTTCTTATATTTTGCAACCGTTTCTTAGACACTTGGCCTAATGCCATAGCATTTACAATGTCTTGATCATTACTTTGTAATGCTTGAGATAACTCATTAGTAATTCCTAAGATATTTTTCATCAAGTGCAAGTTGAAAATGAATTCAAAGGATTGAGAATGACATTCAATAAATGGCATGCTTCAAGTCTTTGTTCTGAATTATTTCCTTCTTCCTCAACATGTTCAAGAACATTAACCACGGAAGGAAATAAAGAAATTAATCTAAGTATAGTTCCATAGTGTGAATATCATGTAGTGTCTCCAGCTCTTTTTAAATCTATTTCTTGATTCAAACCACGTCTACTAGAAATTTTTTCACTTTTTAATGCTTCAATTGTCTTAGCCATCTGACTATCACAAAGCATATCTATTTGTTTACACAAAACTCCAACAACACTGCACAAATTGGTTAACAAATTAAACAGCAAAGCAATTTCAACTTTTTTTGTAATCGTTACAAGAGCTTACTGAAGTTGGTGGGCAAAGCAATGCACATAGAAAGCATAAGAATTTTCTTTCAATCTCAAAATTTTCAAACTATTAAATTCTCCTTACATGTTACTTGCACCATCATGTCCTTGTCCACGTACTCTTAATAAACTTGAATTATATATTTCTAATAATGACTCCAATGCTAATTTTAGAGATAAAGTATTGATGAGCGGATAATTTATACGCTTTTTGGCATTGTTTTTAGTATGTTTTTAGTAGGATCTAGTTACTTTTAGGGATGTTTTTATTAGTTTTTATGTTAAATTCATATTTCTGGACTTTACTATGAGCTTGTGTGTTTTTCTGTGATTTCAGGTATTTTCTGGCTGAAATTGAGGGACTTGAGCAAAAATCAGATTCAGAGGTAGAAGAAGGACTGCTGATGCTGTTGGATTCTGACCTCCTTGCACTCAAAGTGGATTTTCTGGAGCTACAGAACTCAAAATGGCGCGCTTCCAATTGCGTTGGAAAGTAGACATCCAGGGCTTTCCAGAAATATATAATAATCTATACTTTGGCCGAGATTAGATGACACAAAAGGGCGTTGAACGCCAGTTCTACGCTGCAGTCTGGAGTTAAACGCCAGAAACACGTCACGAACCAGAGTTGAATGCCAAAAACACGTTACAACTTGGCGTTCAACTCCAAAAGAAGCCTCTGCACGTGTAAACTTCATGCTCAGCCCAAGCACACACCAAGTGGGCCCCGGAAGTGGATTTATGCATCAATTACTTACTTCTGTAAACCCTAGTAGCTAGTATAGTATAAATAGGACTTTTTATCATTGTATTCGCAGTCTTGGTTACTCCGGTTCCCCTCTGGGGCCGAGACCAATGAACTCCATTATCACTTATGTATTTTTCAACGGTAGAGTTTCTGCACTCCATAGATTAAGGTGTGGAGCTCTGCTGTTCCTCATGATTTAATGCAAAGTACTACTATTTTTCTATTCAATTCAACTTATTCCGCTTCTAAGATATCCATTCGCACCCAAGAACATGATGAATGTGATGATTATGTGATGCTCATCATCATTCTCACTTATGAACGCGTGCCTGAGAAACACTTTCGTTCTACATGCAAACAAGCTGCAATGAATATCTCTTAGATATCTAATACAGGGGACCGAGTCCGAGTTATTAGTGTCTTCGTGGTATAAGTTAGAACCCATGGATGGCCATTACTGAGATCCGGAAAGTCTAAACCTTGTCTGTGGTATTCCGAGTAGGATCTGGGAAGGGATGGCTGTGACGAACTTCAAACTCGCGAGTGCTGAGCGTAGTGACAAACGCAAAAGGATAGTAAATCCTATTCCAGTATGATCGAGAACCTCCAGATGATTAGCCATGCCATGACAGAGCATTTGGACCATTTTCACAGAGAGGATGGGATGTAGCCATTGACAACGGTGATGCCCTTACAGAAAGCTTGCCATGGAAAGGAGTAAGACTGATTGGATGAAGACAGCAGGAAAGCAGAGATTCAGAGGAACGAAAGCATCTCTATACGCTTATCTGAAATTCTCACCAATGAATTACATAAGTATTTCTATCTTTATTTTCTGTTTATTTATTATTATTATTTGAAAACTCCATAACCATTTGATATCCGCCTGACTGAGATTTACAAGATGACCATAACTTGCTTCATACCAACAATCTCTGTGGGATCGACCCTTACTCACGTAAGGTTTTATTACTTGGACGACCCAGTGCACTTGCTGGTTAGTTGTGCGAAGTTGTGAAGTTATGTTTGGACCATGATGTTGTGCACCAGTTTGTTGGCGCCATTGCCAAGGAGAGAACGAACAACAAATTTTACAACCTGAGTAACAATTTCGCATACCAAGTATTGGTATTAGAAACATGAACAAGACCAGGAAAATGCCCCCTAACTTGTCCTTCTTTGTTCACATACCAAGAAACTGACATTTGCTCTTTAATAGAAATGTCCTGGGCTTCATGAACCAAAACAGCAAATAATTCATGCCCAAGATCATCAACAATAACTTTTGTCATTTCACTTACAGTAACTCTTACAATGTCTTTTTGGATTGAGGGTGCTATTAGTTTAAGATTCCCACGAGCATGTTTGAAAGCATGACCAATCTCTTCATTATGTTGTGCAAGAAAGTTTAGAAGTTCCAAAAAGTTTTCTTGATTAACAGAATCATCTGTCTTATCATTACCACGAAAGGCCAATCCTTGTTGCAAAGGAAATCTAATACAATCAATTGTTGCTGTCAAGTGAATTTGATAATTCTTTTTAGCTTGCTCAGATTATTTTTCAATAGCAGCAGTGATGTGTTGTTTTGGTCTCAGAGTGCTTCACTTTGTCTCCAAGCATGATTATGAGCGCCATCATGAATCCCAACATGAGTTTGTAGTCTCTCTTTTTTTTTTTCTAATTTGAAAAGCCATTAGTTACAAAAGTATCACCACCTTCAGTCTCGGGTTTCATAAGATAACAACAAAGATAAAAAAACAACCTATTTGATATACTATACTCTAACCAGTTGCTATAGTCATCAAACTAATTAGGATTAAATCTTCAAAAAGAAGAACCACAAGCAGTTTGCAGAAAATCATAAGTCCTTGGTTGAGAATGACGTTTTTGCAAATATGCACATCTAACTTTATCTCTGTCATTCGGATGATAACTTGAAATCTTTGGTTGTTGTCCTGGATCTACTATAAGACTCTCTACTTTGAATTTTAAAAACTTTCTTTTGTTAGAAGAGGTCAATGAATTATTTTGGGATCCAATCTCCAATGACATTGTTCTTTTGAAATATTTCTCCATTACTAAAAGAATAAAGTTATAAACCTAAGTTAATTAATTAATAAAAATAATTTACAATTCCACACAAATTTAAAAGTACAATATAAAATTATAAATGCAAAACATAAACCAAAGAAAAAGAAAATTACACAAAAATATAACATCAAATTAAGAATGTATATAGTAAAAAAATACAAAAATATAGATGTTACACAATACAACTGCAGTGACAATAAGTCAGTAAGCCACCAAGGTGCAAACCATCGAATCCCTAAAATGACTACTCCACAACATTATTCCTTATCTTATAGCATCTTCCAATAACGAGATTCACTATAAATAATAATTCACAATTCCTATAAGGAGATTCATTGTAAAATCCAGTTAATTTTTAGCAACAAAATGCAATATCTTAATTCAATTATATATCAACATACACAAACATAAATCATCAAATAATCCAATTATTCAAACAAAATCAAATATTCAAATTCATAGTTTCACATCATTATCCTAATTTACATCAATTATTCAAATTTGAACAGTATCAAATTCTTATTTCTAAATTGATAAAATCAATTTTTACGGGAGAGTAGAGAGGCGAAACCGCGAGAGTGACACAGACACAGAGGCAGAGAGTGACAGAGACAGAGTGGCGAGAGCATGAGACCACGGGAGACAATGACTGAGCAATGAACCAGCGACGAGCCAGTGATGAACCAGGCAACGAGCAACGAGCCAGCAGGAGATAGTGAATGCAGAAACAACGAGCAAGCGAGCAGGCGATCAGGGCAGGTCAGGAGACACAGAGACAATGAGCCAGTAACAAGCCAGCAGCGTCAACAACTCCACAACAGCGATTCGGATTGCGAATAGATGAGTAGGTAGGCGACGAGCTGTGCATCAGTTATACGAAGGGGAGAAGGAGAGCAGAGACAAAATTAAGAAAGGGGCGAAGGAGAAGGTGTTACAGGCTTAGGGATTTCAATTTTGGGGGTGGGGTCAAATTGTTTTCAAGAGTGGGGTTTAGGGTGGGGTCAAATTGTTTATGGGAATTCAATTTTGAGGGTAGGGTCAAATTATTTTTGGGAGTGGCGGCACCTATTTTTTTTTACTGAATGCTTCTTAGTAATTTGTCAAATTCTACTAGGGGCACTTGCCTTAACTCAACTATGAATACATCCATCCCTAGAGATGAACATTTCTATTACCCGCATCGATTGTTGTGCCTAGTCTATCTAGTGTTCCTAGCTACTACCACACACTGCACCTTGATGCGATAGAGGAGAATTCACTTTGTGGTATCAATGCCTTAGGTGACGATTATAACTTTGACGGTGGCATTGAGCTTCAGATGGGTCGTCAGTTTAAGAGTAGAAAAGAGAAAGTGTGGAAGGAAGAAGATCTCCTAAAACTAAGTGATCTCCTCCTTAAATACTAACCTAATAATAAATGCTAAACCTAAAAGATATTATTTTAAATTAAAAATTACAAAGATAAAATAAGATAAGCCTAAGAGGTGCTAAATCCACTTGGAGGCCCCAATTGGTGAGTGGGTCGGACAGCAAGCTGGCGTTCAATGCCAGGATTGGGGATTGAACACCCAGAGAAGAGTGCGTGCTTCTGACTTTATGCCACTGATGAACGGATAATTTATACGCTTTTTGGCATTATTTTTACATAGTTTTTAGTATGATTTGATTAGTTTTTAGTATATTTTTATTAGTTTTTAATTAAAAATTACATTTTTGGACTTTACTAGGAGTTTGTGTATTTTCTGTGATTTCAGGTATTTTCTGACTGAAATTGAAGGATGATAAACCATTAATTTATGGTTTATATTGTGTTTAATTGTGTGGTTTTATCAACTCTTTACCCACTTATTCATTAAAAAAAGCATGCATTTATAATTCCTTCCTAAAAATGCTTTATGGTTGAAAACTTGCTTCCTAGAGACATTTAATTATGTATTTTAATTCTCCTTTATTCCATTCGATGCCATGATCGGTGTGTTAAGTGTTTCGAGCTTTATAGGGCATGAATGAGTTGGAGATTGGAAAGGAAGCTTGCAAAAATGGAAGGAACACAAGAAATTGAGGAGATGACCAGAGAGAAATGACACGGACGCATGGCTCACGCGACCGCGCGGGTTGGAAACTGCATCAGTGACGTGAAGGCGTGGACGACGCGCACGCGTGGCAAAGGAAACACTGAATGACTTGTCCGCATGAATGACGCGATCGCGTGACATGCGCGATCTGCATAATCTACAGAATTCGCTAGGGGCGATTTTGGGCCCTGTTTTGACCCAATTTTTGGCCCAGGAAAGCAGACTAGGGCCAGGGATCATTGATGACAAGTCATCTTAGACTAGTTTCACTAGCCTTTTTCTTTAGTTTTCAATTGAATTATGCACTTTCTTGAGCCATAAGCAAGCTAATTGGGTAGATTTTAGTTCTTAGGATTTTATTTTTATTGCTTTTCACATTGGGATATTGAGAAGAGTTATTACCTCAGCAAGACTTCGTCATTCTAGTTCGTTCTCTTTACTTGTCTCTTACTCTTCCATGTCCTTTGTTTATTTAAAATTATTATTGAATTATTTTTAGAGTTTATTAATAAAAGAACTATTTTTATTTTTAATTGATCCCTTTGATTACTGTTTATCATGTCTTTCTATATTTCCCTTTCCTATGTAACATATCTTATAACTTGCAGAAAATTAAAGTGCAAGAAATTAAAAGAGCTTAAACTTAAATTGCAAGAAAAGTAAATGACTGAAACTTAAAATGCAAGAAACTTAAATTGCTGAATCCAAATTGCTAGGAAACTTAAATTGCATGAAGAATAAAGGGATTTGGGTATTGGGATTCAATTTGAACTAGAAAATGTAAATTTAAAGTAAATCAGAGAGCTATAAGATGAAGAGATTCAGATTAAGATCTCAATAGCAAAATAGAAATCGAAAATTGCTTGAAGAAACAAACCAACAAGGAAACTTAGATCAATTATCAAAACCTAAAAAGAAATTGACAATTTCAGCAAAGTAACAAAATCAGAGAGAAATTCTAAAGCTCAATTGTTCTCTTGTCAAAACAGAAAGGAAGAAATTGCAGAAGAACTAAAATGAAAACAGAAAAGAAGATTTCGATCCAATTTCCAATTCTTAGAACTATATAGAAGAAAAATAAAAGATGATTCTCAGATGAAAAATTCAGTGGAGTTCTTCAATCTGAATTCAAACCCAAAACAGAAAAATAGAAATTGCAGAAGAAAGAACAAACAGAAAGAAAACTCAGATCTAATCCCGATTCCCCAAATTCAAAAGAAAATTCAACGAGAGAAAAAAAGTAAAAGTAAAATAAAATGTGAAGTAAAAAGTCCTTCTCAAATCAAAATTTCTCCTATTTATACACTTTCTATTTTAGTCACTAAGCACTTTGGAATGGGCCTTTAGGTTTGTGAAGAAATGGATCCAAAATTGCACTTGATGGCATGGGTCAGGGTGCATTTGGTGATGCTCTAGTGGAGCACTCAATTTACTTAGTGAACGTCCCGTTCACTTTGCCAAGCATGCCTCTTCACGTGCACTTTGGCTCCCTGGCGTTCACTTAGTGAACGGCACGTTCACTTAGTGAATGGCACGTTCACTTGTTGAACGTTGCCTGGTGCGTGGCCCCTTGGTGTGCGCTTGTCTTCATGGGTGTTCACTTATTGAACACTGCGTTCATTATTTGAGCGCTGCCTAGCGCTCCCTTGGTCGAGCGCTTCTCCTAGCGCTCCCTTGGTTGAGCACTACGTTCATTCCTTTGAGCGCCCTTAGTGTATGGATGGCCAAAAGCTTGCCTCCAAAGCTGGAAAGTCCGAAATCGTTCACAAAGTGAACGCTACGTTCACTTCCAAAGTAAATGCTGGCCTAAAAGCGTTGCTGAGTGTGGCGTTCTCTTTGTGAACGTAATGCTTCCCTGATTGGCCTCCCCCTTTTCTTCATTTCTTCACCTACAAGCAATCAAACAAACAATCAAATTATCACCAAATTCACAAGGTCTTTGCATCATTCATGAAATCAATTAATTCTAGCATAAACCCTATGATTTTGTGTAAAATAAATGATGGTTGATTGATTCAAAATAATCATGAAAATCCACTCCAATTACTTACTTATTGTGCAAGAAAGTGCATAAAACCTACTGAAACAATTGAAAAATGCTTGTAAAACTAGCATAAGATGACTTGTCAACAGTGGGTATCAGAATTATGCAGCAGATTCCCCTGTTTCCTTCCTCTCAATGTTTCAGGCAACGTTGGTGGTCCAACTTTGGCCACCAACGTTGCTTCCACTTCATCCTTCAATGGCTATTCTTCAACTTCCTTTTATGCATTTCTCCATCTATCATCAAGCAATATATGCATCAAAGCCTTGCTAATATCATGAGAGATTACATCATTCTTAGCACACAAGTAATTATGGCATAAATCTCATAAAAAAGCAGCAAATTAACTATGTTTGAATGAATCAAGGTGTGTATGAACTTTTAACCCAAATGATTGCTTATAGCTCAAGAAAGTGCATAAAACCTAATGAAACCAAAAGAAAAAGGCTAGTGAAACTAGCCTAAGATGCCTTGGCATCACAACACGAAACTTAAATCTTGCTTGTCCCCAAGCAAGCACTGAATTATGAGAAGAATGAATGAAACAGAAGGTAGTACATATCCATACCAGCAAGTGATTGAAATTGATTCATGGGATTTTATGCAGAGAATGTTGCAGCTCACTTTTATTGACTCTTAGGTGCGAAGTGCCCCTTTAAGCATCAACCAACATACTGCTATGACCTCTTATTATTCATCCTTGGTTTTTGATTTCCTTTCACTTAGAACTTATTCCTCACTTGTAGCTTAGTGTCATGTGTTGTAGCAGCTTCTTAGCTTATTTTCACTCAACACATATTCACCACAGACACTTGGCTCACAAGTCTTCTCAAGACATTGATGCTCAGCACTTCTTTGGGTTACTAAATGCCTTGTAACTAGGTTGCGCTTGATAATGGACTTTTGGTTGATAATCCTGAATTAGTTAACCCAAGTTACCAAGTGTTAAAGCACTCCTTAGAACCTAATCATCCAAGCAGATCCTAGTACAAAGACACCACAGGCATATGTCTTAAGGTCCAAGCTATTGGTGTCTAACCTTGTTCTTTGTTTCTTCCATTTTTGTTGCCACTTTTGGCTTTTCTTTTTTCTTTCTTTTTATTTGTTTTCTTTCTTCCAAGGGGCTTTATTTGCTAAGAATTCATAGACAGCAGCAAGGTTCACACTAAAGAGGGACACTCTACCTTTTATTAATTATTAGCGAGCTAGCTACACCATCAGACATGTATACCACCACTCAATCTTTATTTTATTCCTTACCAAATGGAACTATTTCACATCTGTTCAAGCATTTCTTTTATTAAAACATGTAGGACAAGCATACATTCAAGCAAGTGAAATTAACCCATATATTTAGACTAAACACTTATTTGAAATTTAAAGAAAACAATTAGTTGAATCCTAACACAGGTAGACTACTCAGCAGGGATACATTCGGACTTCCAATTTAAGCAATTCTAGGTGAAAACAGTTAAGTGACAATACAACCTCTTGGCATCTTTTTCTTTGTTCATCATCTTTGATAAACCACTATTTTATGGTTTATCTTGTACTCAATTGAGTGGTTTTCATCTACTCTTTACCCACTTATTCATACTTTTTGCATGGTTTTATATTTCCTTCCTAATTATGTGTTTTGATTGAAAACATGCTTCTTTGATCTTATATTTGCTTATTATTAATCCTCTCTTATTACCATTAGATGCCTTGATATGTGTGTTAAGTGTTTTCAGATATTATAAGGCAGGAATGGCTTGGAGGATGAGAAGAAAGCATGCAAAAGTGGAAGGAATACAAGAAGTTGGAGAAATTGCTAAGCTGTCCGGCCTGATCTCTTCGCACTCAAACGGCTATAACTTTAGCTATAGAGATCCAAACGACGTGCTTCTAGTTGCGTTGGAAAGCTAACGTCCGGGGCTTTGATTTGATATATAATATGTTATATTTCCCCTAACGCTAGGCGACGTAACTGCGTGATCCATGCGGCCGTGTTGCAGTGACGGAAATCCAGCGTGGCAAAATTCGAAACCAGCGAATTCTGGACTGTTTTTGACCCAGTTTGCGGCCCAGAAAACACGGATTAGAGGCTATAAAGTGGGGGACTGTACCCATTCATGAAGAGGCTCTCATAATTCACTTCTCATGATTTAGATTAGTTTTGAGAGAGGTTCTCTCCTCTCTCTCTTAGGATTTAGGACTTTTCTTAGTTTTAGGAGTGACTCTCAATCCCAGGTTCTTTATTTTTATATAATTTATGAACTATTCCAGATTACTTGAATTAATATTATTTGAGGTATTTCAGTTATTATTGCTCTCTTTTATTTTTAAGTTTAAACGTAAAGGTTGGTATAGAGCTCAACTGAATGGGTCTAGGACGCTGTTTGGTAGCTGCAGTGAGAATTCAAATCACTTATCACCCAGTTGGAAAAATACAGATCCCGACATGAATGGGTGTAAAAGTAAGATTTGGGATCCTGGAATCTGCTATGACATTTGTCACCCCGGGAGCCTAAGAATCTGTTTGAAGCTTCTTAAGGGCTTTACATGCTTAGTTTGGGACCCCGGAGGTTACTGGAAGTACAAACACTGGTGGGGATTCCTGGATGAGTCCAAGCATAAGCCACCATAATAGGAAGCTCATCAAATGTCCAACTTAAGGACTTTAACTAAAAGTGCTAGGTGGGAGACAACCCACCATGGTATAATCGTTCCTTTTTCATTTTTATTTAGTTTTATTTGTTTTTGAAATTTTATTTTATTTTATTATATTGAACCTGGAGTTTTTCATCACATTCATATTAACACTGCATTCTGTATCTTTTCAGATTAAAAAAAAAAAAAGCGAGCACGCGACGCGACCGCATCAGCGACGCGTCCGCGTCGCAAGGAGATGAGAGAATAATAAATTGAACAGAAAGTTATGCAGGAGCAGCGCTGGAGGCATGCCAATGGCACAAATCACCCCACGTGACTGCGTCATATGGAAATAATTGCCTCCCACGCGACCGCGTCACCCACGCGGCCGCGTGACCTGAAATCGGCGTAAAAAGGGTGCATGGCCGAAAGTTGTGCTGGAGTTGGGCTGGACTCGTGCTGGCAGCCCAAGCCCTCCCACGCGAACGCGTGCCCAACGCATCCGCATCATATTGGAAATAAGGCCACTCACGCGATCGCATGCCCCACGCGACCGGGTCACCCTGGATTTTGGCAATACTAAGATTTGAACAGAGAGTTGTGCGACCGCGAGGCTGCACTCGCGCCACTAGCACAAATCGAGTCACGCGATCGCGTGCCCCACGCGTCCGCATCACCCAACCTTATCGCGCACCACGCGACCGCATCACCCACGTGACCGCGTCACCAGCGTCGCACAACCTATCCAGATTAGTGCCAATTTTCTTATCTTTTCTTCTCCGAACCCTTATTCTTCTTATCTTTTCTTATTTCTTTCTTCTTGCTTTCTTATGTTCTCTCACTTCCATTCTATTTTATTTAATTTACTCATTCATTGCATATTTTTATTTTTTTAAAATTATTATTAGAGTTCAAATGATTGCATCTTCTCTTAAATTATTTTGGGTACTTAGTGACTTGTTTTATTTTGAATAGGTAATATTATTTATATCAATGCCAATCTTTTATACCTGTATTGCTTTTACATTCATATGAATTTATATTATCTCTCCTTACCCACACTCTCTCCCTCATTGTTGCAATATTTTGGACCACTAGTATGCCATGTGCTTCTATTATTTTCTCACTTGCATGTTGTAGCTACCATGTAATTGAGACCCTCATTTTTGGCATTAACCAACCCATGTTTTATTTGTTTTCTATCTTTGCTTTGGGTTACTTTCCTTCCCTTTTTCTTTCAGGATGGCCACCAGGAAGAGAACCGGAAGACGTTTACATGGGAGAGACAAACAAGTTCCTACGCACATTCCTTGATGAGAAAAGCGTCAGTTGAAATAACCCGTCCACCTGCACATCTCAGCATGCACCGAGGACGGTGCAATCTTTAAGTGTGGGGAGGTTGATACCGATCTCCATGGGTTAGTACTTTCCTGTCTCAAACACCAATATTCTATTTTCTTTGTTAATTGTTGCATTTGCATATTTAATTGCATGTTTATTTGAATTTTGCATTTAGTTACTGCTTGGTTAAAATAATAAGTTTCTTCTTAAGATCCTATTTTTTTGAAAATTTTTACTAATTTAAAACCAAAATTTTTATGTTAAAACCTGTTTGAAGTTGTATTTGGAACATGGTTTTTAAGCCAAAGAACACACAACCTGTGAGATTTGAGCTTATTTATATGGTTACATTATTTAACCATAAATTTTTATTCCTGTGTGTTTCCTTCTCTATGATTGTAATCTATATTTTGTTCCATCCTATATGTCCAATATTTAGTGTGTTTACATGCTTGCATATGATTGAGGCCATTGTTTGATTTTAGCTCACTTATCCCAAATAAGCCTACCTTTTACATCACCTCTGTTAGCCCCTTGAGCTTTTAATCCCCTCTTGTTCTATAACCACATTATTAACCTTAAGCAGAAAAATAAATTAATTATCCCAAATTGAATCTTTGGTTAGCTTAAGTTAGAGATTGTGCATCAATTAAGTGCGGGAAAATTGTGGGAATATGGGTTGATAAGGGAATGTAACATGTTTCTAATTTATTTGAATATTAGGAATTTGGGAACCTACTCATGAAAAACCAAAATAGAAAAATAATAGAAAAATCCATGTGCATTGATAAGTTATATTTATTTCTCTACAATA
>NC_029793.2:95613279-95618549 GCF_000816755.2 Arachis ipaensis
AACCTTGAAAAAGACCTCATGATGTTTGCATTGGTATATTAAATATTGTTGATTGGTTAGATGAAGAACAAGGTTTAGAAAGCATGACTAGAGAAGAGTAGAGTGAATAACCCTATTGGAGAAACTCCCAATTTCAACCACTGCTTTATTTGACAGCTTAAGCATTACCAATAAATCAACCAAAGCCAAAAGGAAAAAATCCAAATTATTTATATAATAAAAAGGAGCAATCATAAGTCTGAAATACCTCAAGATATATTAAATAGAAAATCAATCTAAACATAGAGAGTCATAAACAAAATTGAGAAAAGAAATAAAAAGAACATTGAACCTAGGAAGAAGTTGAAATAATAAAGTTGAAATAATAATACATCCTAATTCCTTTAAGAGGAATCCTAATCCTAAATCCTAAGAGAGAGGAGAGAACCTCTCCCTCTAAAAATTACATGAAAAGTGAATTATGGAAGTGTAATTATGAATGGATGCATTCCCCCACTTTATAGCCTCTAATCTGTGTTTTCTGGGCCGCAAACTGGGTCAGAAACAGTCCAGAATTCGCTGGTTTCGAATTTTGCCACGCTGGATTTCCGTCACTGCGACGCGGCCGCATGGATCACGCGATCGCGTCGCCTAGCGTCAGGGGAACTATAGCATATTATATATGAAATCGAAGCCCCAGACGTTAGCTTTCCAACGCAACTGGAACCGCGTCGTTTGGACCTCTGTAGCTAAAGTTATAGCCGTTTGAGTGCAGAGAGGTCAGGCTGGACAGCTTAGCAATTTCTTCATCTTCTTGTATTCCTTCCACTTTTGCATGCTTCCTTTCCATCCTCTGAGCCATTCCTGCCCTGTAATCTTTGAAATCACTTAACACACATATCAAGGCATCTAATGGTAATAAGAGAGGATTAATAATAAGCAAATATAAGATCAAAGAAGCATGTTTTCAATCAAAACACATAATCAGGAAGGAAATATAAAACCATGCAAATAGTATGAATAAGTGGGTAAAGAGTTGGTAAAAACCACTGAATTGAGCACAAGATAAACCACGAAATAGTGGTTTATCAAGTTTCCCTCTGAAGAACCAAAGGAATCTGAGGCTTATCTAGAGACCATAGAGATTCTATTGAACCTCCTTATGCCATTCATGAGCTCTGATGAGTATTCCTCTTCTGAAGAGAATGAGGATGTTACTGAAGAGCAAGTTGCCAAGTACCTTGGTGCAATCAAATGTCATGAGATACAAAATAAGTCTCTAAAAGTTGTTTAAATACTAAACTAGTAGCCCAGGGTTACAAAATATGAGTAGACTATGATGGATGATGCAGAGATCCACTTCTGGGGCCCACTTGGTGTGTGCTGGGCTGAGACTTAAGCAATTCACGTGCAGAGGCCATTTGTGGAGTTGAACGCCAGTTTTTATGCCAGTTTGGGCGTTCAACTCCAGCTTTTGATCCTTTTCTGGCGCTGGACGCCAGAATTGGGTAGAGAACTGGCGTTGAACGCCAGTTTACGTCATCTATCCTTGTGCAAAGTATGGACTATTATATATTTCTGGAAAGCCCTGGATGTCTACTTTCCAACGCAATTGGGAGCATGCCATTTTAAGTTCTGTAGCTCCAAAAAATCCACTTTGAGTGCAGGGAGGTCAGAATCCAACAGCATCAGCAGTCCTTTTTCAGCCTGAATCAGATTCTTGCTCAGCTCCTTCAATTTCAGCCAGAAAAATACCTGAAATTACAGAAAAGCACACAACTCATAGTAAAGTCCAGAAATATGAATTTTTCCTAAAAACTAATAAAAATAGACTAGAAACTAACAAAAACATACTCAAAACTATATGAAATTATCCCCAAAAAGCATATAAAATATCCGCTCATCACAACACCAAACTTAAACTGTTACTTGTCCTCAAGCAACTAGATAAATAAAGTAGAAGACTAATAGGTTGAGAAGCAATAATATCTCAGAGTTTTTGACTGAAGCTCAAATTCTAATTAGATGAGCGGGACTAGTAGCTTTTTGCTTCTGAACAGTTTTGGCATCTCACTTTATCCATTGAAGCTCAGAGTGATTGGCATCTATAGGAACTTAGAATTCAGATAGTGTTATTGATTTTCTTAGTTCAGTGTGATGATTCTTGAACACAGCTTCTTTATGAGTCTTGGCTGTGGCCCTAAGCACTTTGTTTTCCAGTATTACCACCGGATACATAAATGCCACAGACACATAACTGGGTGAACCTTTTGAGATTGTGACTCAGCTTTGCTAAAGTCCCCAATTAGAGGTGTCCAGAGTTCTTAAGCACACTCTTCTTTTTGCTTTGGACCTTGACTTTAACCGCTCAGTCTCAAGTTTTCACTTGACACCTTCACGCCACAAGCACATGGTTAGGGACAGCTTGGTTTAGCCGCTTAGACCAGGATTTTAGTCCTTTAGGCCCTCCTATCCACTGATGCTCAAAGCCTTGGGATCCTTTTCATTTGCCCTTGCCTTTTGATTTTAAGGGTCATTGGCTTTTTCTTATGCACTGTTTAAGTATTCATTCAGAAGACAGAAAGCATTGCCACCACATTTAACTAATTAGAATTTCTCTTATTAAACTCGAAATTTTATTGCCTCTTATTCAAAAGATCTACTACTTTATTCATGTTTGCTGATGATGAGAAAAATAAACTATAGCTTAATTGGAGATAAAATCAAAATAGATACTAATTACTACTATATGACTTCTAAGGTAAACTTTTATAAGGACACTGTCACAGAGTTAAGGCAGAAATTGGAAATTAACAACCTTTATTCTGGGGGCACGGGGGTTCCTCTGATCCTTGGGGTGCTTGGTCCTACAAGAGAAGACTTTTGGCGCTTCAGTTCCCTTAAGTCACGCCCCTTCTCCTCTTGTTCTTTAAACATATAGGTCAGCATTTGACTGTGTTCCTTCTGTTCTTTTATTATTTGCTCCATAGCTTCCCGTATCTTGGTAACGGAAGAACTCCTGGACCATGTTCCTTCCTACTTTCGTTTCAGGATTAGCTAGGACTTCCCAGTTCCTGATTCGAATTTGATCCTGGATCTCCGGATATTCATCTTCTTTCAGATCGAATCTAACTTCCGGGATCACTGATCTCAGACCAATTACTTTAAGATAATGGTCTGAATGTTCTTTAGATAAGAACTTCCCTTGATTCCAAAGTGGTTTTGGAACGCTCTCTTTCTTGCCTCTTGGAGTGGGTTGTTTTCCTTTAGGAGCCATGATCTTATTGATCTCGGATAAACACACCAAACTTAGAGGTTTGCTTGTCCTCAAGCAAAAGAAAAGAAAGGAAAGGGATAGAAGGAGAGCTAGGTGCAATTGTTGATGGAGGAGGAGGGAGGCCGAACCTAAATTTAAAGGGATGGGGGGGTGGGTTTTCGAAAAATTGGAAAAGATAAGATAAAAAGATTGAGTTGAAAAAGATAAGATAGAAGATATAGTTTAATTTTGAAAAGATATGATAGATTTTTGAAAAAGATAAATCTGAATTTTGAAAAAGATAATATGGAGGTTTGAAAAAGATATGGATTAGTTGAAAAGATTTTAGAGTGAAAAAGATAGATTTGTTTTCAGAAAAGATTTGAAAAGAGTTGGATTGAATTTGGAAAGATGGATTTTTAGAAATTAAGGATTTTAGAAATCAGGGTTCTTGACATGTTCATGTAAAAATCATGCATTGAAGCATAAAATTTGAAATTAAAATGGAAATACGTGTGGAAAAAATGAATTTGGCTCCTCCCTGCCTTCCTGGCGTTTGAACGCCTAAACACTGCCTGTTTTGGGCGTTCAGCGCCCAATTGCTGCTCTCCTGGGCGTTCAACGCCCAGCTGCTGCCGTTACTGGCGTTCAACGCCCAGTGGGTGCCCCTTTCTGGCGTTGAACGCCCAGCTGCTACCATCACTGGCGTTTTCTTGCCAGTGAGATCTTTTTCTCTGTTTTGTGTGCCGAGGTCTTCTGTAAATGATTATTTACCTTGTTATCAATGAACTGTATATAAACAAATAAAAATAAAAATAGATATAGGGCAAAAATGCTTAGAGGATTGTTGCCCCATCGCTGGGTTGCCTCCCAGCAAGCGCTTCTTTATTGTCTTTAGCTGGACCTTGCTGAGCTTTTAATCTAGCTTCAGCCTTGAGCATTCTTGCTCAATGTTGCCTTCAAGATAATGCTTGATTCTCTGTACATTGACAATGAACTTCTTATCAGAATCAATATCTTGAAGCTCCACATAACCATATGGTGACACACTTGTAATCACGTATGGTCCCCTCCACCGGGATTTCAGTTTCCCGGGGAATAGCCTGAGTCTAGAGTTAAGCAACAGGACCTTCTATCCTGGTTCAAAGATTCTAGATGATAGCTTTCTGTCATGCCATTTTTTTTATTTTTCTTTATAAAGCTTGGCATTTTCGAAAGCTGTGAATCTGAATTCCTCTAGCTCATTTAGCTGGAGCAATCGTTTTTCTCCTACTAATTTGGCATCAAAGTTTAGGAATCCGGTTGCCCAGTAGGCCTTATGTTCCAGTTCCACGGGCAGGTGACATGCCTTACCATACACGAGTTGGTATGGAGATGTCCCTATGGGGGTCTTGAATGCTGTCCTGTAAGCCCACAGAGCATCATCCAGGCTCCGTGCCTAATCCTTTCTACGGGTATTTACTGTCCGTTCCAGGATTCTCTTTAATTCTCTGTTAGAGACTTCATCTTGCCCATTAGTTTGTGGATGATATGGAGTGGCCACCTTGTGGCGAATTCCATACCGAACCATGGCGGAGTAAAGCTGTTTATTGCAGAAGTGAGTTCCCCCATCACTGATTAGTACTCTAGGGACACCAAACCTGCTAAAGATATGTTTCTGGAGGAACTTCAGCACTGTTTTAGTATCATTGGTGGGTGTGGCAATAGCCTCAACCCATTTTGATACATAGTCAACTGCCACCAGAATATAAGTGTTTGAGTATGATGGTGGGAAAGGTCCCATGAAGTCAATTCCCCATACGTCAAACAACTCAATTTTCAAGATTCCTTGTTGAGGCATGGCGTAACCATGAGGCAGGTTACCAGCTCTTTGGCAACTGTCACAATTACGTACAAACTCTCGGGAATCTTTATAGAGTGTGGGCCAATAGAAGCCACATTGGAGGACCTTGGTGGCTGTTCGCTCACCTCCAAAATGGCCTCCATATTGAGATCCATCGCAATGCCACAGGATCCTCTGTGCTTCCTCTCTAGG
>NC_029793.2:95618602-95619505 GCF_000816755.2 Arachis ipaensis
TCCGTCTGCTCCGTCTGCACATCTCTTAAAGAGATAGGGTTCATCCCACAAGTAGTACTTTGCATCAGTAACTAATTTCTTCTTTTGTATTTTATTGTACTCCTTGGGTATGAACCTTGCAGCTTTATAGTATTATGTTTATCAATTGAATTGTGAGTAACCAGTAGAGCATGAATTAAAAATTACTTGTTGTGCAGTAATGGAGAATATGTTAGAGTTTTGGAGATGCTTTGTCTTCTGAATCTCTGCTTTCCTCTGTCTTCTTGTTCACGCACGCACGTCCCCCTATGGCAAGCTGTGTGTTGGTGGATCACCGTTGTCAATGGCTACCTTTCGTCCTTCCAGTGAAAACTACGCTCACGCGCTCTGTCACAGCACGGCTAATCACCGGTTGGTTCTCGATCCGGTTGGAATAGGATTTACTATCCTTTTGCGTCTGTCACTAACGCCCAGCCTTCAAGAGTTTGAAGCTCGTCATAGTCATTCAATCCTTGAATCTTACTCGGAATACCACAGACAAGGTTTAGACTTTCCAGATTCTCATGAATGCTGCCATCAGNCTCATGCCGTCAGAGAATACAAAGTTTTGATCTGAAATGTCATGAGATACAAAATAAGTCTCTAAAAGTTGTTTAAATACTGAACTAGTAGCCTAGGGTTACAAAATATGAATGGACTATGATGGATGATGCAGAGATCCACTTCTGGGGCCCACTTGGTGTGCTGGGGCCCACTTGGTGTGTGCTGGGGCTGAGATTTCGTGCAGAGGCCATTTGTGGAGTTGAACGCCAGTTTTTATGCCAGTTTGGGCGTTCAACTCCAGTTTTTGATCCTTTTCTAGCGCTGGACGCCAGATTTGGGTAGAAGGCTGGCGTTGAACGCCAGTTTACGTCGTCAATTCTT
>NC_029793.2:95621164-95627048 GCF_000816755.2 Arachis ipaensis
TCATGCCTCCCTTTTTTGGGACGACTTGGACAGGGCTCACCCAGGGGCTATCAGAAATAGGATAAATAATCCCAGCCTCTAGTAATTTGGTGACCTCTTTCTGCACCACTTCCTTCATGGCTGGATTTAGCCGCCTCTGTGGTTGAACCACTGGCTTGGCATTATCCTCCAATAGGATTTTGTGCATGCATCTAGCTGGGCTTATGCCCTTAAGGTCACCTATGGACCACCCAAGAGTTGTCTTGTGTGTCCTTAGCACTTGAATAAGTGCTTCCTCTTCCTGTGAACTTAGAGCAGAGCTTATGATCACTGGAAAAGTATCACCTTCTCCTAGAAATGCATATTTCAAGGATGGTGGTAATGGCTTGAGCTCGAGTTTAGGAGGTTTTTCCTCTTTTAGAAGAAATTTCAGAGGCTCTTTCATGTCCTCTGAATCCTCCAAATCAGGCTGAACATCTTTAAAGATGTCTTCCAACTCTGATTCGAGACTCTCAGCCATGTTGATCTCTTCTACCAAGGAGTCAATAAGATCAACTTTCATGCAGTCTGTTGATGTGTCTGGATGCTGCATGGCTTTGACAGCGTTCAACTTGAACTCATCATCATTGACTCTCAGGGTTATTTCCCCCTGTTGGACGTCAATAAGGGATCGTCCAGTTGCTAGGAAGGGTCTTCCTAGAATGAGAGTAGCACTCTTGTACTCCTCCATTTCCAGCACAACAAAGTCAGTGGGAAAGGCGAATGGCCCAACCCTGACAATCATGTCTTCAATCACGCTTGATGGGTATTTAGTGGAGCCATCAGCAAGTTGAAGACATATCCGGGTTGGTTTAACTTCTTCAGTTAAACCAAGCTTTCTGATAGTGGATGCAGGTATTAGGTTGATGCTTGCCCCAAGGTCGCATAAAGCTGTCTTGGTGCAATCACCTTCTAATATGCATGGTATCAAAAAACTCCCAGGGTCTTTAAGCTTTTTAGGAAAGCTTTTCAGAATGACTGCACTGCATTCTTCACTGAGGAGAACTCTTTCTGTTTCTCTCCACTCCTTTTTATGACTCAAGATCTCTTTCATGAACTTGGCATAAGAAGGTATTTGCTCAAGTGCCTCTGCAAATGGAATCTTTATTTCAAGAGTCCTTAGATAATCTGCAAAGCGAGCAAATTGCTTATCCTGCTCCTCTTTCCGGAGTTTTTGAGGATAAGGTATCTTGGCTTTATATTCCTCAACCTTAGTGGTTAAAGAAGCCTTTTTAGAGGGGTTGTTATCAGCACTTGTGTGTGTCTGGTCCCTCACTGGCAATTGAGTGCCAGAGTCAGAAGCTGGAGTGAAACTAGACGCCAGCTCCTTGTCTGCTTCTGGCGTCTGAACGCCAGAGCTGTGCCCATTTTGGGCGTTCAACGCTGGATTCTGCCCTATTTGGGCGTTCAACGCCAGATTCTTGCCCATTTATGGCGTTGAACGCCAATCCTGCCTTGTTTCTGGCGTTGAACGCCAGTTTTGGGCATGGTCTGGGCGTTCAGCGCCAGCCTTCCACCAATTCTCTGGCGTTTTAGCGCCAGAATTATTTTTCACTGGGCTCTTACTGTCCTCAGGTGAATCTTTGGTGGGTTGCTCATTTCTTGACTTTTTGATGCCTTGAGGTGGGGTATTTAATGGTTTCCCACTTCTTAATTGAACTGCTTGGCATTCTTCTGCTATTTGCCTTGATAGCTGCTGCTTTGTTTGCTTAAACTGTTCGTCCATATGTATATTAGCTATCCTTGTCTCTTGTAGCCTGTCCTTGAATTCAGCTAGCTGCTATGTTAGAAAATCCAATTGCTGATTGAATTCAGCAGCTTGTTTTACAGTACGGCTACCTTCCATCCTTCTGGTGAAAACTACGCTCACGCGCTCTGTCACAGCACGGCTAATCACCGGTTGGTTCTCGATCTGGTTGGAATAGGATTTACTATGGATGATGCAGAGATCCACTTCTGGGGCCCACTTGGTGTGTGCTGGGCTGAGACTTAAGCAATTCCCGTGCAGAGGCCATTTGTGGAGTTGAACGCCAGTTTTTATGCCAGTTTGGGCGTTCAACTCCAGCTTTTGATCCTTTTCTAGCGCTGGACGCCAGAATCGGGCAGAGAACTGGCGTTGAACGCCAGGTTACGTCGTATATTCTTGTGCAAAGTATGGACTATTATATATTGCTGGAAAGCCCTAGATGTCTACTTTTCAACGCAATTGGGAGCATGCCATTTTGAGTTCGGTAGCTCGAGAAAATCCACTTTGAGTGCAGGGAGGTCAGAATCCAACAGCATCAGCAGTCCTTTTTTAGCCTGAATCAGATTTTTGCTCAGCTCCTTCAATTTCAGCCAGAAAAATACCTGAAATTACAGAAAAGCACACAACTCATAGTAAAGTCCAGAAATATGAATTTTTCCTAAAAAATAATAAAAATAGACTAGAAACTAACAAAAACATACTCAAAACTATATGAAATTATCCCCAAAAAGCGTATAAAATATCCGCTCATCATTCACCAATGAACTAAGTGATCTGGATCAACTGACATTGCCTCAGAAGAAACAGGATCCTGGAAAGTTCCTAATACCTTGTACCATAGGCACCATGACCTTTGAGAAGGCTCTGTGTGACCTTGGGTCAGGGATAAACCTCATGCCCCTCTCTGTAATAGAGAAACTGGGAATCTATGGGGTGCAAGCTGCTAAAATCTCATTAGAGATGGCAGACAATTCAAGAAAACAGGCTTATGGACAAGTCGAGGACGTGTTAGTAAAGGTTGGAGGCCTTTACATCCCTGCTGATTTCATAGTCCTAGATACTGGGAAGGATGAGGATGAATCCATCATCCTTGGAAGACCCTTCCTAGCCACAGCAAGAGCTGGAATTGATGTTGACAGAGGTGAACTAGTCCTTCAATTGAATGAGGACTCCCTTGTGTTTAAAACTCGAGGTCATCCTTCTATAAACATGGAGAGGAAGCATAAAAAGCTTCTCTCAAAACAGAGTCAACTAGAGCCCCCACAGTCAAACTCTAAGTTTGGTGTTGGGAGGGCACAACCAAACTCTAAGTTTGGTGTTGAACTCCCATATCCAGACTCTAAGTTTGGTGTTGGGAAGTCTCAACAATGCTCTGAACATCTGTGAGGCTCCATGAGAGCCCACTATCAAGCTATTGTTATTTCATGTTTTATTAGGTTCATGATCATGTGGAGTCACAAAATAAATATAAAAATTGAAAACAGAATCAAAAAAATAGCAGAAGAAAAATCACACCCTGGAGGAAGACCTTACTGGCGTTTAAACGCCAGTAAGAAGCATCTGGCTGGCGTTTAACGCCAGAACAGAGCATGGTTATGGCGCTGAACGCCCAAAATGGGCAGCATCTGGGCGTTTGAATGCTAGAATTGCACCCTGGAGAAGAGCTGGCGCTGAATGCCCAGAACAAGCATGGTTCTGGCGTTCAACGCCAGAAATGGGCAACAAATGGGCGTTCAACGCCCAGAACAAGCACCAATCTGGCGCTGAACTCCCAGAGTTGTGCGCAAGGGTATTTTGCATGCCTAATTTGGTATAAGGTTGTAAAGCCTTGAACACCTCAGGATCTGTGGACCCCACAGGATCCCCACCTACCTCCACTCACTTCTTCTCACCCCTCTTTCACACAATCCCATAACACTCTTCCCCAAAACTCTTCACCAATCACCTCAATCTCTCTTCCCTATAACCACTTCACCACTCACATCCATCCACTCTTCCCCATAAACCTACTTCATAAACTCCACCTACCTTCAAAATTTAAAATCAATTTCCCACCCAAAACCTACCCTTATGGCCGAACCTTACCCCCCTCCCTACCCTATATAAAGCCCTCCATTCTTCTTCATTTTCACACAACACAACCTTCTCTTCCCCTTCTTGGCCGAATACACCCCTCCCCCCTCTTCTCCATATTTTCTTCTTCTTCATCTATTCTTTGTTCTCTTGCTTGAGGGCGAGCAATATTCTAAGTTTGGTGTGGTAAAAGCATAAGCTTTTTGTTTTTCCATTACCATTGATGGCACCTAAGACCGGAGAATCCTCTAGAAAAGGGAAAGGGAAGACAAAATCTTCCACCTCTGAGTCATGGGAGATGGAAAGATTCATCTCCAAAGCTCATCAAGACCACTTCTATGATGTTGTGGCCAAGAAGAAGGTGATCCCCGAGGTCCCTTTCAAGCTCAAGAAGAATGAGTATCCGGAGATCCGACATGAAATCCAAAGAAGAGGTTGGGAAGTTCTAACAAACCCCATCCAACAAGTCGGCATCCTAATGGTTCAAGAGTTCTATGCCAATGCATGGATCACTAGGAACCATGATCAAAGTAAGAACCCAAACCCAAAGAATTATATTACAATGGTTCGGGGGAAATACTTAGATTTTAGTCCGGAGAATGTCAGATTGGCGTTTAACTTGCCTATGATGCAAGGAGATGCACGCCCCTACACTAGAAGGGTCAACTTTAATCAAAGGTTGGACCAAGTCCTCATGGACATATGTGTGGAAGGAGCTCAATGGAAGATTGACTCCAAAGGCATGCCGGTTCAATTAAGAAGACTGGACCTCAAGCCTGTAGCTAGAGGATGGTTGGAATTCATCCAATGCTCCATCATCCCCACTAGCAACCGATCTGAACTTACTGTGAATCAGGCCATCATGATCCATAGCATCATGATAGGAGAGGAAGTAGAAGTTCATGAAGTCATCTCCCTTGAACTCTACAAAATAGCCGAAAAGCCCTCTCCTGGGGCAAGGCTAGCTTTTTCTCATCTTATTTGCCATCTATGTTACTCAGCTGGAGCTTTCATAGAATGAGACATTCCCATTGAGGAAGAGAAGCCCATCACTCAGAAAAGGATGGAGCAAGCAAGAGAGCCCATTCATGGATCTCAGGAGACGCATGAAGCTCATCACCATGAGATCCCGGAGATGCCTCAAATGCATTTTCCTCCACAAAACTATTGGGAGCAAATCAACACCTCCCTAGGAGAATTAAGTTCCAACATGGGACAATTAAGGGTGGAACATCAAGAGCACTCCATCATCCTTCATGAAATAAGAGAAGATCAAAAAGCAATGAGGGAGGAGCAACAAAGACAAGGAAGAGACATAGAAGAGCTCAAGGACATCATTGGTTCCTCAAGAAGGAAACACCACCATCACTAAGGTGGACTCATTCCTTGTTCTTATATTCTATGTTTTTCGTTTTCTCTATGTTAAATGCTTATCCATGTTTGTGTCTTCATTACATGATCATTAGTAGTTAGTAACTATATCTTAAAGTTATGAATGTCCTATGAATCCATAACCTCTCTTAAATGAAAAATGTTTTAATTCAAAAGAACAAGAAGTACATGAGTTTCAAATTTATCCTTGAACTTAGTTTAATTATATTGATGTGGTGACAATGCTTCTTGTTTTCTGAATGAATGCCTGAATAGTGCATATGTCTTTTGAAGTTGTTGTTTAAGAATGTTAAATATGTTGGCTCTTGAAAGAATGATGATAAGGAGATATGTTATTTGATAATCTGAAAAATCATAAAAATGATTCTTGAAGCAAGAAAAAGCAGCAAAGAACAAAGCTTGCAGAAAAAAAAATAGCGAAAAAAAAAGAGAAAAAAAAAAGAAAAAGCAAGCAGAAAAAGCCAAAAGCTCTTAAAACCAAAAGGCAAGAGCAAAAAGCCAATAGCCCTTAAAACCAAAAGGCAAAGGCAAATAAAAAGGATCCCAAGGCTTTGAGCATCAGTGGATAGGAGGGCCTAAAGGAATAAAATCCTGGCCTAAGCGGCTAAACCAAGCTGTCCCTAACCATGTGCTTGTGGCGTGAAGGTGTCAAGT
>NC_029793.2:95628996-95653937 GCF_000816755.2 Arachis ipaensis
AGGTATTTTCTGGCTGAAATTGAGGGACTTGAGCAAAAATCAGAATCAGAGGTAGAAGAAGGACTGCTGATGCTGTTGGATTCTGACCTCCCTGCACTCAAAGTGGATTTTATGGAGCTACAAAACTCAAAATGGTGCGCTTCTAATTGCGTTGGAAAGTAGACATCCAGGGCTTTCCAGCAATATATAATAGTCCATACTTTGGCCGAGTTTAGATGACGTAAAAGGGCGTTAAACACCAGTTCTACGCTGCTGTCTGGAGTTAAACGCCAGAAACACGTCACAAGCCAGAGTTGAACGCCAGAAATACGTTAGAAACTGGCGTTCAACTCCAAGATTGACCTCTACACGTGTAACATTCAAGCTCAGCCCAAGCACACACCAAGTGGGCCCCGGAAGTGGATTTATGCATCAATTACTTACTTCTGTAAACCCTAGTAGCTAGTTTATTATAAATAGAACTTTTTACTACTGTATTAGACATCTTTGAACATCTTTTGATCATTTTTAGATCTCTAGACCTCCATGGGAGGCTGGCCACTCGGCCATGCCTACCCTATATTCACTTATATATTTTTCAACGGTATAGTTTCTGCACTCCATAGATTAAGGTGTGGAGCTCTGCTGTTCCTCAAAGATTAATGCAAAGTACTACTGTTTTTCTATTCAATTCAACTTATTCCGCTTCTAAGATATTCATTCGCACTTCAACCTGAATGTGATGAACGTGACAATCATCATCATTCCCCCACGAACGCGTGCCTGACAACCACTTCCGTTCCACCTTAGATTGAATGAGTATCTCTTGGATCTCTTAATCAGAATCTTCGTGGTATAAATTAGATTGATGGCGGCATTCATGAGAGTCTGGAAAGTCTAAACCTTGTCTGTGGTATTCCGAGCAGGACTCTGGGATTGAATGACTGTGACGAACTTCAAACTCGCGAGTGCTGGGTGTAGTGACAGACGCAAAAGGAGGGTGAATCCTATTCCAGTATGATCGAGAACCTCAGATGATTAGCCGTGCTGTGACAGAGCATTTGGACCATTTTCACAAGAGGATAGGATGCAGCCATTGACAAGGGTGATGCCTCCAGACGATTACCCATGCAGTGACAGCGCATTGGACCATTTTCCAGAGAGGATTAAAAGTAGCCATTGACAACGGTGATGTCCTTACATAAAGCCAGCCATGGAAAGGAGTAAGACTGATTGGATGAAGACAGTAGGAAAGCAGAGGTTCAGAGGAACGAAAGCATCTGTATACACTTATCTAAAATTCTCACCAATGATATATATAAGTGTTTCTATCCTTATTTTCTATCATTTTATTATATATTTTCGAAAACTCCATAACTATTTTATATCCGCCTGACTGGGATCTACAAGGTGACCATAGCTTGCATCATACCAACAATCTCCGTGGGATCGACCCTTACTCACGTAAGGTTTATTACTTGGACGACCCAGTGCACTTGCTGGTTAGTTGTATCGAAGTTGTGAATGAAAAACAATTTATTAAGACGTGCGTACAGAGTTTTTGGCGCCGTTTCCTGGGATCACAATTTCGTGCACCACTTTCTCAAAATTTCCTAACCACTTTCTCTCTCTTCATTTTCGAAAATCATATCCAAAATTTTTCAAATCTTTTTAATTAATTAATCATTTTAGTATTCAAATTTCTTTTAGTTTTCAAAACTTATATTCTATTTTATTTATTTTTATATATAATTTTCGAATTACTTGTCCTATTTTATTACTTTGATTGAAAAATTTTAAGTTTGGTGTTTCCTTGTGAAGAAAGTTTCAATCTTTAAAAATTTTAAGATCATATCTTTTTCAAATCTTCTCTTTTAATTATTTTCCTACAAGTATCTTTAGTTATAAGACATATTTTTTTCAAAACTTCCTAACCACTTTCTCTTCATTTTTCAAAAATCATATCCAAAATTTTCAAATCTTTTTAATTAATTAATCATTTTAGTATTCGAATTTCTTTTATTTCTTTTTCTTTTAGTTTTCAAAACTTATATTCTATTTTTCAATTATTTTATTTTATTTTCTTTTAAATTCGGTTTATCCTTAATTAAATAAAATAAAAAAAAAGGAATAAAATTTTTATTTACAATCCACATCATCTTCCTTTCTCCATCATGGACCTAAGTAGAGATGAACAATCCAGAAGGACTCTGGGGTCATATGTTAACCCCGTTACTGCTTCATATGGGAGTAGTATCTGTATACCCCCCATCAGAGCCAGCAATTTTGAGCTAAACCCTCAGCTCATTATCATGGTGCAGCAAAATTGCTAGTATTCCGGTCTTTCACAAGAAGAACCTACTGAGTTTTTGGCACAGTTCTTACAAATTGCTGACACAGTACATGATAAGGAAGTAGATCAGGATGTCTACAGATTATTACTGTTTCCATTTGCTGTAAAAGATCAAGCTAAGAGGTGGTTAAATAACCAACCCACAGCAAGCATAAGAACATGGAAACAGTTATCAGACAAATTCCTGAATCAATATTTCCCTCCAAAAAGGATGACACAGCTAAGGCTGGACATCTAAGGCTTTAAACAAGAGGATAATTAATTTCTTTATAATGCCTGGGAGAGATACAGAGAAATGCTAAGGAAATGCCCCTCTAAAATATTTTCAGAATAGGTGCAGTTAGACATCTACTACGGGCTTACAGAAAAGGCCCAGATGTCTCTAGACCACTCAGTTGGTGGATCTATACACATGAGGAAGACAATTGAAGAGGCTCAAGAGCTCATTGATCAGCATCTGTACTTAAGTTGTGAGTCCTCCATGAAAGAAGAGGCTAAAGCACTATCCACTGAACTTAGTCCTCCAGAACAAGTTGCTGAACTCAATCAGCAATTGCTTCTTATAACAAAATAGTTAGCAGAATTTAAAGAGATGCTACAAGACACTAAAAATGCTCACAAGAATATGGAAGCACAATTGAATCAGACAAGACAGTGGTTATCTAAACAGATAATAGAAGAATGCCAAGCTGTTCATTTAAGGAGTTGAAAGATATTGAATGTCTCAACTCAAAGCAGCAGGAAGCCAAAAAAGGAACATCTGACAGAGGATGACCAAACCACTGCCCAAAATCCCTCTGAGGATAATACGAGCCCAGAGAGGAATGATTCTGGCGTTCAAACGCTAGAAAAGGGTGACAATCTGGCGTTAAACGCCCAAAATGCACCCAATTCTGGCGTTCAAACACCAATGAGGGATCAGACACATGCAAGTGCTGATAACAACCCCCTTAAGCAGGCTTCTCCAACCACTTCTGTAGGAAATAAACCTGCAGCAACAAAGGTTGAAGAATATAAAGCCAAGATGCCTTATCCTCAGAAACTCCGCCAAGCGGAACAGGATAAATAATTTGCCTGCTTTGCAGACTATCTCAGGACTCTTGAAATAAAGATTCCGTTTGCAGAGGCACTTGACCAAATACCCTCTTATGCTAAGTTCATGAAAGAGATCTTAAGTCATAAGAAGGATTGGAGAGAAACCGAAAAAGTTTTTCTCACTAAAGAATGCAGTGCAATCATTTTAAAAAAGCTTACCAGAGAAGCTTAAAGATCCCAGAAGCTTTATGATACCATGCACATTAGAGGATGCTTGTACCAAGACAGCTTTATGTGATCTTGGGGCAAGTATCAACCTGATACCTACATCCGCTATCAGAAAGCTTGGTTTGGCTGAAGAAGTTAAACCAACCCGGATATGCCTCCAACTTGCTGATGGATCCATTAAAATTCCATCAGGCGTAATTGAGGACATGATTGTCAAGGTTGGGCCATTTGCCTTTCCCACTAACTTTGTAGTGCTAGAAATGGAGGAGCACAAGAGTGCAACTCTCATTCTAGGAAGACCTTTCCTAGCGACTGGACGAACCCTCATTAATGTCCAAAAAGGGGAGGTGACCTTGAGAGTCAATGAGGATGAGTTTAAGTTGAATGTTGTCAAAGATATGCAGCATCCAGACACCTCAAAAGACTGCATGAGCATTGATATTATTGACTCTTTGGTGGAAGAGGTCAATATGACTGAGAGTCTCAAATCAGAGCTAGAGGACATTTTTAAAGATGTTCAGCCTGATCTGGAAGAACCAGAGAAAACAGAAGAACCTCTGAAGACTCCTCAGGAAGAGGAGAATCCTCCTAAACCCGAGCTCAAACCACTACCACCATCTCTGAAATATGCATTTCTGGGAGAAGATGACATTTTTTCGGTAATCATAAGCTCTGCTTTAGAGCCACAGGAAGAGAAAGCACTAATTCAGGTGCTAAGAACACACAAGACAGCTCTTGGATGGTCCATAAGTGATCTTAAGAGCATTAGCCCAGCCAGATGCATGCACAAGATCCTATTGGAGGATGATGCTAAGCCAGTGGTTCAACCACAGAGGTGGCTGAATCCAGCCATGAAGGAGGTAGTGCAGAAAGAGGTCACTAAGTTACTAGAGGCTGGGATTATTTATCCTATTTCTGATAGCCCCTGGGTGAGTCCTGTCCAAGTTGTCCCCAAGAAGGGAGGCATGACAGTGGTTCATAATAAAAAGAATGAACTGGTTCCTACAAGAACAGTTACAGGGTGGCATATGTATATTGACTACAGAAGGATCAATACAGCCACCAGGAAGGATCATTTTCCTTTACCATTCATAGACCAGATGCTAGAGAGACTAGCAGGCCATGAATACTACTGCTTTTTGGATGGCTATTCAGGTTACAACCAAATTGCAGTTGATCCTCAGGACCAAGAAAAAAATAGCATTCACATGTCCATCTGGAGTATTTGCCTACAGAAGGATGCCATTTGGTCTGTGCAATGCACCTGTAACCTTTCAGAGGTGCATGCTCTCTATCTTATCTGATATGGTAGAGAAATTTCTGGAAGTCTTCATGGATGACTTCTCAGTATTTGAAGAATCATTCAGCTCCTGTCTTGACCATCTAGCACTTGTTCTGAAAAGGTGCCAAGAGACTAACCTGGTTTTAAACTAGGAGAAATGTCACTTTATGGTGACTGAAGGAATTGTCCTTGGGCACAAAATTTAAAATAAGGGAATAGAGGTGGATCAAGCTAAGATAGAGGTAATTGAAAAATTACCACCACCTGCTAATGTCAAGGCAATCAAAAGTTTTTTGGGGCATGCTGGATTCTATAGGAGGTTTATAAAGGATTTTTCAAAAATTGCAAAACCTCTGAGCAATCTGCTAGCCGCTGATACACCATTTGTCTTTGACACAGAGTGTTTGCAGGATTTTGAGACTCTGAAAGCTAAGCAGGTCACAGCACCAGTCATTTCTACACCAGACTGGACATTACCATTCGAACTAATGTGTAATGCCAGTGACCATGTTGTTGGTGCAGTATTGGGACAGATGCATGACAAGCTTCTGCATGTCATTTATTATGCTAGTCGTGTTTTAAATGACGCGCAGAAGAATTACAAAACCACAGAAAAGGAGTTGCATGCAGTGGTTTATGCCATTGACAAGTTCAGATCTTATTTAGTAGGATCAAAAGTGATTGTGTACACTAACCATGCTGCTCTAAAATATCTCCTCACAAAGCAGGATTCAAAACCTAGACTCATAAGATGAGTGTTGCTTTTGCAAGAGTTTGATATAGAAATAAGAGATAGAAAAGGGACAGAGAACCAAGTAGCTGATCACCTGTCCCAGATAGAACCAGTAGCAGGAGTGTCCCTCCCTCCTACTGAGATCTCTAAAACCTTTTCGGATGAGCAACTCTTTGCCATTCAGGAAGTACCGTGGTTTGCAGACATTGCAACCTATAAAGCTGTGAGATTCATACCCAAAGAGTATAGTAAGCAGCAAACAACAAAATTGGTTTCTGATGCAAAGTACTACTTGTGGGATGAACCATATCTCTTTAAGAGATGTGCAGACGGAATAATCCGTAGATGTGTGCCTAGAGAAGAGGCACAGAAGATCCTATGGCATTGCCATGGATCACAATATGGAGGACATTTTAGAGGTGAGCGAACAACCACAAAAGTTCTCCAATGTGGCTTCTACTGGCTTACTCTATATAGAGACTCCTGAGAGTTTGTACGTAATTGTGATAGTTGTCAGAGAGCTGGTAATCTACCTCATGGTTATGCCATGCCTCAGCAAGGGATCTTAGAGATTGAGTTGTTTGATGTATGGGGTATTAACTTCATGGGACCTTTACCACCATCATATTCAAACACTTATATTCTGGTGGCAGTAGACTATGTATCTAAATGGGTAGAGGCAATTGTAACACCCACTAATGATACTAAGACAGTGATGAAGTTCCTCCAAAAGCATATCTTCAGCAAGTTCGGTATCCCTAGGGTACTGATCATCGATGGAGGCACTCATTTCTGCAATAAATAGCTTGACTCTGCTCTGATCCGATATGAAATTAACCACAAAGTGGCAACTCCATATCATCCACAGATAAATGGGCAGGCTGATGTCTCAAATAGAGAACTAAAATGAATCCTGGAATGGACTGTAAGTACCCGTAGAAGCGATTGGGCAACAAGTCTGGATGATGCTCTGTCGGCATACAGAACCGCATTCAAGACTTCTATAGGGACCTCTCCATACCAGCTGGTGTATGGAAAAGCCTGTCATCTGCCAGTGGAACTGGAACACAAGGCCTACTGGGCAACCAGGTTCCTAAACCTTGATGCTAAGGTAGCCAGAGAGAAAAGATTACTCCAGTTGAATGAGCTGGAGGAGTTTAGACTCAATGCTTTCGAAAATGCTAAAATTTACAAGGAGAAAGCAAAAAGGTGGCATGACAGAAAGCTATCATCTAGAGTCTTTGAGCCAAGACAGAAGGTTCTGCTGTTTAACTCTAGGCTCAGATTGTTCCCTGGGAAATTGAAATCCCGGTGGAAGGGACCGTATGTGATTACAAGTGTGTCACCATATGGATATGTAGAGTGATGCGCATAAACTTTTTATGCTACGATTTAGGAAATTGCACGATCGGCAAAATTCCTTCCGGCAAGTGCACCGGTTATCGTCAAGTAAAAACTCACAATAGAGTGAGGTCGAATCCCACAAGGATTGGTTGAGTGAGCAATTCGGATTAGAAGTATGTTCTAGTTGAGTGGAATCAAAATTTAGATGAGAATTGCGGAATGTAAAATTGCATGAATTAAAGAGCGAGAAGCTAAATTGATGAAATTAAAAGGGATGGGGTGATTGCATGAATTTAATTGCAGAATGTAAAGAGAAAGTGGTAGATCAGAAATGGGGAATTCATTGGGTGTTAGGAGATATTGAGATCTCCGAATCAAAACATGTTTATCTCTTCCTCAACCAATGCGTTCATTGAATTTTGCTTGACAATCTTATATGATTGGATCCCAATCCCTTGGCTCACCAATTCTCTCTAAAAACAAACAAATTCCCAATCCCTTGGTTTAAATGTTCATAAGAAGAGATGATGCTCGATCACTGATTATACCACACAGTTTCATGAACCACAATTTGGTAGGATTACATGTCACAATATCCATCCAAACCCCAATCCAATTCACTGTGAGAAAGCTTCTCTAGCATGAATCCTCCATTCCTTTCCCAAGGTTCCGAAGGATTCCAATTATGGGTAGTTTCTTTCCCAAGACAACTACCCAATGGAATTAGATCGAGAAGCTTTCTAACAAAATTCAAGAGAAAAGATTGAAGAAGAAGATAAACTATTATTGATTCATTGAATTACAATAGAGCTCCTTAACCCAATGAAAGGGGTTTAGTGAGTCATAGCTCTGAATTCAATTACAAAACTAAAAGAAAATGATCCAAAGTTCTCCGTGTGTCCAAACTTCCCCCTCAGGGGCTGGATTCCCCCTCAATCCCCCGTCTGTCTCCAATGCAGAAACTAAGGCCTTTAAATAGGCTCCCTAAATTACAAAATGAAAATGAAATTCAAAGCAAATTACAATCAAATGAAAATAAAATATTCTAGATGATTCTTGTGGCCTTGATTTGGTGTTGTTGATGGGCCTTGCTTGCTTGAAGGGTAGAGTGACATAATTGATCCAAAAAGGATAATGATCCATTAAACTACACTCAAACGTTGCACCCCCCTTTCTTGAGTCGTCACTTTGTTCTCTTGTCAACCTTGCCAATTTGATGCCAAATATAGACTATTATACCTCGTTGGAAAGCTATGGATGTCAGCTTTCTAACGCAACTGGAAACACCTCAATTGGATTTCTACAACTCGAGCTATACTCCATGGAAGGTGAAGAGGTCAGCTGGCCTGATTGCATGTTGGTACTATGCTTAAACAGTGCATATTTTTTATAGTGAAGTTTATGAACGTTAAAATTGTTGGCTCTTGAAAGAATAATGAAAAAAGAGAAATGTTATTAATAATCTGAAAAATCATAAAATTGATTCTTGAAGCAAGAAAAAGCAGTGAAAAACATAAAGTTTGTGAAAAAAAAGAGCGAAAAAAAGAAAGAAAAAGAAAAAGCAAGCAGAAAAAGCCAATAACCCTTTAAACCAAAAAGCAAGGGTAAAAAGGATCTGAGGCTTTGAGCATTAATGGATAGGAGGGCCCAAAGGAATAAAATCCTGGCCTAAGTGGCTAAATCAAGCTGTCCCTAACCATGTGCTTGTGTCATGATGGTCCAAGTGAAAAGCTTGAGACTGAGTGGTTAAAGTTGTGATCCCAAGCAAAAAGAGTGTGCTTAAGAACTCTGGGCACCTCTAACTAGGGACTCTAGCAAAGCTGAGTCACAATCTGAAAAGGTTCACCCAATTATGTGTCTGTGGCATTTATGTATCCGGTGGTAATACTGGAAAACAAAATGCTTAGGGTCACAGCCAAGACTTATAAAGTAGCTGTGTTCAAGAAACAACATACTAAACTAGGAGAATCAATAACACTATCTGAATTCTGAGTTCCTATGGATGCCAATCATTCTGAACTTCAACGGATAAAGTGAGATGCCAAAACTATTCAGATTAAAACTAATCTTAATTGATTTTTTTGAAATTTATTGTATTTTCTCTTCTTTTTATCCTATTTTGTTTTTAGTTGCTCGGGGACAAGCAACAATTTAAGTTTGGTGTTGTGATGAGCAGATAATTTATACGCTTTTTGGCATTATTTTTAGGTAGTTTTTAGTATGTTTTAGTTACTTTTATTATATTTTATTAGTTTTTATGCAAAAATCTCATTTCTGGACTTTACTATGAGTTTGTATATTTTTCTGTAATTTCAGGTATTTTCTGGTTGAAATTGAGGGACCTGAGAAAAAATCTGATTCAGAGGCTGAGAAAGGACTGCAGATGCTGTTGGATTCTGACCCTCCTGCACTCAAAGTAGATTTTCTGGAGCTACAGAAGCCCAATTGGCACGCTCATAATTGCGTTGGAAAGTAGACATCTTGGGCTATTCAGAAATATATAATAGTTCATACTTTGCCCGAGATCTGATGGCCCAAACTGGCGTTAAACGCCAGCCAGAGACCCTTTTCTGGTGTAAAACGCCAGAACTGGCACACTTCTTTGCGTTAAATGCCCATTTTGGCACCCAGGGTGGCGTTTAACTCCAATTTGAAGCACATGCACGTGGAAGCTTGAAATCTCATCCCAAACACTCACCAAGTGGGCCCTAGAAGTGGATTTCTGTACTATCTGCACTTAGCTACTCATTTTCTGTAAACCTAAGTTACTAGTTTAGTATAAAAACTACTTTTAGAGATTCATTTTGTAACTCATGACATTTTACATCTCATATTGTATCTTCTACAGCATGAGTCTCTAAACCCCATAGGTGGGGGGTGAGGAGCTCTACTGTGTTTCAATGGATTAATGCAATTACTATTGTTTTCTATTCAATCACGCTTGCTTCTGTTCTAAGATACTCACTCGTACTTCAATATGAAGAATGTGATGATCCGTGACACTCATCATCATTCTCAACTTTATGAACGCGTGCTTGACAACCACTCCCGTTCTATCTGAGCTCAACATAGTCATTGGGCGACAGCTTGAGTGCGTATCTCTTGGGTCTCTGATCCACGGATTTGACTTGCCTCTCCTGACAACAGAGCATTTGAATCCATAAGATTAGAACCTTCATGGTAGAGGCTATAACCAATTGGTAGCATTTCTGAGATTCAGAAAGTCTAAACCTTGTCTGTGGTATTCCGAGTAAGATCTGGAATGGGATGACTGTGACGAGCTTAATGCTCACGAATGTTGGGCACAGTGACACTGTGCAAAAGGATAGAGAGATCCTATTCCAACACAAGTGAGAACCGACAGATGATTAGTCATACGGTAGCTGTGCCTGGTATTTTTCATCCGAGACGAGAGATCTGACAGTTGATTAGCCGTACAGAAACTGTACCTGGACCATTTTCACTGAGAGGACGGATGGTAGCCATTGACAATGGTGATCCACCAACATTCAGATTGCCATGGAAGGAAGCCATGCGTGTTTGGAGAAGAAGACAGTAGGAAAGCAGAGATTCAGACGACAGAGCATCTCTGGAACCTCAACCTGTTCCTCATTACTGAATCACAAGTATTATTCAATTCATGTTATTTACTTTTCATAAACAAAATCATTTTTATCATTAATCTCCTAACTAAGATTTACAAGATAACCATAGCTTGCTTCAAGCCAGCAATCTCCGTGGGATCAACCCTTACTCATGTCAGGTATTACTTGGACGACCCAATGCACTTGCTGGTTAGTTGTGCGGAGTTGCAAAGGTGTGATTGCAATTCCGTGTACCAAGCCTCACCTTAACCTAGGAGGTTTAGAGACTTATACTGTACATAAGAATAATACAATTCGAAAATATGGCATACAGTTCTGAACAAGGGTGATCCTTGTTCTATATATACTAATCTAATGACTAAAAATTACAGAAATATGATAGGTTTAGGCTTGTAGTGCAAAAATCCACTTTTGGGGCCTACTTAGTGAGTGTTTAGGCTGCGCTAAGGGTGTCTCCACGTGCTAGTAAGGTTCTTGGTCATTGAACGCCCACTTTGGACTTGCCTTTGGGTGTTGGACGCCAGCTGCTCCCTTTTGGGCGTCCAACGCCAGGAAGGGGGTAGATGGCTAGCGTTGAACGCCAGTTTTGGGCCTTCATCTCCAAAGGCAAGTATGAACTATTATATATTTTTGGAAAGCTCTGGATGTTAGATTTCTATAGCCGTTGAAAACACTCCATTTAGATATCTATAGCTCTAGAAATTCTTGCTTGAATGTATGGAGGTCAGATCCTAACAGCATATGCTACGCTTTCCTTGCCTCTGAATCAAACTTTGTTAAAACTCTCAGATTTCAGCCAGAAAATATCTGAAATCACCATAAAATACAACAACTCATAGTAGAATCCTAAATGTGAATTTTTCACTAAAACCTATGAAAAAATAATAAAACTTAAACAAAACATGCTAAAAACTATATGAAAATGATGTCAAAAAGCGTATAAAATATCCGCTCATCAGTAACCTCCGGTTCTCTTCTCTTGAATACTCCGAGCCACCACAATTTTTCTGGTATGGCACAGTTGCTTTATTGCTGTGGACTTAGGGGCCATGATCTCTGCAAAACAGAATAAAAAACAACTTAGTTAAACAAATTACAACTTATAAGTCATAAAGCTAAAGGTCAAAAAGCTACCTAGCTCGAACCAAAGCTGACTGGTGTCCCCTAAGAATCTCTTAGTATCCAACTGACGAGCTTGGCCCCAATACTCTTCCAAAACATTCACCACATCCTTTTTCACATCATCTAAGGCATCTACGCTGTACTTAGCTATCATGGGTTTTTCCTCCTAGTACAGTAGGAACGAAGGCTCATCATTCTCTTCTAAATAGAAAGGCCAGACACCCTCTACAGCTTGGACTTTAAAGAAATAGTTTTTAAAGTCATGGAAGGACTTAGCAAAAGTAGAAAAACCTTTCTACCTTGGACAGCACGAAAGGAAAACCAAGAAGACTTACCTTCGATGACCCCGACTTGGTCAACAAAAAAAGGTGAAAGAAAACCTTAACAGAAGGTCAGACATCGAGCTCCTGACATATAAGCTGGTAAATTTTCAAGTAAGCCCAAGAGTTCAGGTGAAGCTGGGAAGGAGCGACATTACAAGCCCAGAGGATGTTTATTTCAAAATCAGAAAAAGGAAACTTGACACCTAATTTCAAGAAAAAATAATCATAAGCATAGAAGAAAGGGCATTCCGAGTTCTCTAACGGAGGGAAACACACCCTCTCCTCGGGATTAGGAGCCACTACTTCATAATCCCTCTCATCCTCTCTATTATCATATAACCTACATGTCTATGGAATACTGATGAGCGGATTATTTATACGCTTTTTGGCATTGTTTTTAGTATATTTTAGTTAGTTTTTATTATATTTTTATTATTTTTTATTAAAATTCACTTTTTTGGACTTTACTATGAGTTTGTGTGTTTTTCTCCTATGATTTTAGGTATTTTCTGGCTGAAATTGAGGGACCTGAGCAAAAATCTGATTCAGAGGCTGAAAAGGACTGCAGATGCTGTTGGATTCTGACCTCCCTGCACTCGAAGTGGATTTTCTAGAGCTACAGAAGCCCAATTGGCACGCTCTCGATTGTGTTGGAAAGTATACATCCTGGACTTTCCAGCAATATATAATAGTTCATACTTTGCCCAAGATTTGATGGCCCAAACCGGTGTTCAAAGTCAGCATAGAAATTCTGGCGTCAAAACGCCAGAACTGGCATAAAAGCTGGAGTTAAACGCCCAAACTGGCACAAAAGCTGGCGTTTAACTCCAAGCACACACCAAGTGGGCCCGGAAGAAGATTTCTGCATTAATTACCTATTTCTGTAAACCCTAGGCTACTAGTTCTCTATAAATAGGACCTTTTGCTATTGTATTTTCATCTTTTGATCATCTTCTGATCATCTTTTGATCATGTTTTGATGATTGAACCCTCCTTGGGAGGCTGGCCATTCAGCCATGCCTAGACCTTTTGTTCTTATGTATTTTCGATGTTGGAGTTTCTACAGACCATAGATTAAGGTGTGGAGCTCTGCTGTTCTTCATGGATTAATACAATTACTATTGTTCTTCTATTCAATTCACGCCTACTTCTTCTCTAAGATATTCATTCGTTCTTCAACTTGATGAATGTGATGATCCGTGACACTCATCATCATTCTCACTTATGAACATGTGCCTGGCAACCATCTCTGTTCTACTAGCAATGGCTTGAATGCGTATCTCTTGGGTTTCTAATCTAAGATTGGAACCTTCGTGGTATAGGCTAGAATTATTGGCGGTCATTCTTGAGATCCGGAAAGTCTAAACCATGTCTGTGGTATTCCGAGTAGGATCTGGGAAGGGATGACTGTGACGAGCTTCAAACTCGCGAGTGTTGGGCGTGTGACAGACGCAAAAGGATCAATGGATCCTATTCCAACATGATCGAGAACCGACAGATGATTAGCCGTGCGGTGACAGCGCATTTGGAACATTTTCACTGAGAGGCCGAGAAGTAGCCATTGACAACGGTGATGCCCAACATAAAGCTTGCCATGGAAGTGAGTATGAATGATTGGATGAAGGCAATAGGAAAGCAGAGGTTCAAGAGGAACAAAGCATCTTCATACGCTTATCTGAAATTCCTACCAATGAATTACATAAGTATCTCTATCTTATTTTATATTTTATTCATTTTTTAATTATCAATTCTCCATAACCATTTGAATCTGCCTGACTGAGATTTACAAGGTGACCATAGCTTGCTTCAAGCCAACAGTCTCCGTGGGATTGACCCTTACTCATGTAAGGTATTACTTGGACGACCCAGTGCACTTGCTGGTTAGTTGTGCGGAATTGTGACAAAGTGTGATTCACGTTTGAGAGCTCCAAGTCTTTGGCGCCATTGTTGATGATCACAATTTCGTGCACCAAGTTTTTGGCGCCATTGCTGATGATCACAATTTCGTGCACCAAGTTTTTGGCGCCGTTGCCGGGGATTGTTCGAGTTTGGACAATTGACGGTTTATCTTGTTGCTTAGATTAGGTAATTTTACTTTTTATTTTCGAAAAAATTTTTTAAATACAAAAAAAATTTCTATTTTGTTCTTCAGAGTTTTTAAGAATGAATTCTAGAGTTTCATGATGATCTATTGAAGTCTGGCTGGCTGTGAAGCCATGTCTAATCTTATTGGAGCGAGGTTTCAACTTATCATCACAAGAGCTTGTTGATTTCTATCAATTTTGCTGTTGTTAGCAATGATCTGCTAAAGCTTGGCTGGCCATTGGCCATGTCTAGTGTTTTGGACCGGAGCTTTCATTGAAAGCTTGGCTGGCTAGTAAGCCATGTCTAATTCCTGGACCGGAGTCTTAGACTAGCATTGCAATGATTCCTGGAACTCTTATTAAAAATTTTGAATCCCTTTATTTTCTTTTCCACTCAATTTTCGAAAAATGGCAAAAAAAATATTTTAAAAACCATAAAAATTAAAAATATTTTATGTTTCTTGTTTGAGTCTAATATCAACTTTTAAGTTTGGTGTCAATTGCATGTCTTTATTCTTCTTGCATTTTTTGAATATATGCATTATGTTCTTCATTGATCTTCAAGTTGTTCTTGATGATTTCAGTGCTCTGATCTTTAATTTCTCTTATTTTGTATCTTTTGTTGTTTCTTACATGCATTTTCAAATTGTTATAGTCCTTAGTATACAAACTTCTAAGTTTGGTGTCTTGCATGCATTGTTTATTTGATCTTAGTTGCATTTCTATTGTTTCTCATCATTAAAAATTCAAAAAAAAATATTTTCAAAATTGTGTCTTTTCAAGTCAATAATACAGAGAATTGAAGATTCAGAACATTCAGCAGAGGAACTATACAGAAAAAGTTGGGCATTCACAACGCCCAGTGAAGAAGAAAAACTGGCGTTTAAACGCCAGCCAGGTATCCTGGCTGGGTGTTAAGCGCCCCAAAAGGTAGGATTTTGGGCGTTAAACGCCAGAATGGATGCCATTCTGGGCGTTTAACGCTAGGATGACACTAGAGGGAAGATTTTGTTTTTAATCTTTTTCAAGTTTTCATAATTTTTCAAAATCAAATTTTTTTCAAATCATATCTTTTCAATCTTATCTTTTCAAAATCAATTTCTTTTCAATTTTTTATTGATTACTATTTTCAAAAATCCTTGCTACAATTAGTGATTTTCAAGTTATTACTTGCCTATTAAGAAAGGAGCAAAAGTTTTAATTCTAGATTCATATCTTCTAATTTCTTGTTAGTCAAGTAATCAACTTTAAATTTAAAAACCTCCTTTTTTTTATTTGATTATCAATCATATCTTCTCAATCACATATTTTTCAAAATTAAGTTTCAATCATATCTTTTTTATTTCTAATTTTAAAATCTTTTTCAAAAATCACTTAATTTCTTTCCCAATCTTAATTTTCAAAAATCATTTACCAAATTTTCAAAATTTCTTTTAATTATTTCAAAATCTTTTACTTTATTTTCAAAAATTCTTCCCCTCTTCTCACGTCCTTCTATTTAAAGGACTAACACCTCTCCAGTATCAACAATTCGAACTCTATCTCCCTGGATAAGTCCGAATTCTATCTTCTCTACCTCTTCCTTCTATTCTTCTTTTCCTCTGACACCTCAAGGAATCTCTATTCTGTGACATAGAGGATTCCATATTTTCTTCTTCTTGTTGAAGCTAATCCTGAACCTGAAAGGACCTTGAAGAGAAAGCTAAGAGAAGCTAAAGTACAACTCTCTATAGAGGACCTAACAGAACTTTTCAAATAAGAAGAAGCCATGGCAGCCGAAAACAACAACAATGCCAAAAACGCAAGGAAGGTGCTTGGTGAATTTACTACACCCACTCCTGACTTCTATGGGAGAAGCATCTCTATCCCTGCCATTGTAGCAAACAACTTTGAGCTTAACCCTCAATTAGTTTCTCTAATGCAACAGAATTGCAAGTTTCATGGACTTCCATTGGAAGATCCTCATCAGTTCTTAGCTGAATTCTTGTAAATCTGTGACACTATCAAGACTAATGGGGTTGATCCCGAGGTCTACAAGCTTATGCTTTTTCCCTTTGCTGTAAGAGACAGAGCTAGGACATGGTTGGATTCACAACCTAAAGAAAGCCTGAACTCTTGGAAAAACCTAGTCAATGCCTTCTTGGCAAAGTTCTTTCCACCTCAAAAATTGAGCAAGCTTAGAGTGGAAGTCCAAACCTTCAGACAGAAGGAAGGTGAATCCCTCTATGAAGCTTAGGAAAGATACAAGCAATTGATCAGAAGGTGTCCTTCTGACATGCTTTCAGAATGGAGCATCATAAGTATCTTCTATGATGGTCTATCTGAACTGTCCAAAATGTCATTGGACAGCTCTGCTGGAGGATCTCTTCATCTGAAGAAAACGCCTACAGAAGCTCAGGAACTCATTGAAATGGTTGCAAATAACCAATTCATCTACACCTCTGAAAGGAATCCTATGAATAATGGGACAAATAAGAAGAAAGGAGTTCTTAAGATTGTACTCTGAATGCCATACTGGCTCAGAACAAAATATTGACTCAACAAGTCAATATGATTTCTCAGAGTCTATCTGGAATGCAAGCAGCAACAGGCAGTACCAAAGAAGTTTCATCTGAAGAAGAAGCTTATGATCCTGAGAACCCAGCAATGGAAGAGGTGAATTACATGGGAGAACCCTATGGAAACACCTATAATCCCTCATGGAGGAATCATCCAAACTTCTCATGGAAGGATCAACAAAGGCCTCAACAAGGCTTCAACAACAATAATGGTGGAAAAAATAGGTTTAGCAATGGCAAACCTTTTCCATCATCTTCTCAGCAATAGACAGAGAATTCTAAGGAGAGCCACTCTGACTTAGCAACTGTAGTCTCTGATCTAATTAAAACCACTCAAAGTTTCATTACTAAAACAAAGTCCTCCATTAGAAATTTGGAGGCACAAGTGGGTCAGCTGAGCAAGAAAGTTACTGAACTCCCTCCTAGTACTCCTCCAAGCAATACAGAAGAGAATCCAAAAGGAGAGTGCAAGGCCATCAACATACCCCACACGGCCGAACCTGGAGAGGAGGAAGAGGCATTGATTTCCACTGAGGCAGACCTCAATGGATGTCCACTGGTCTCCATGGAGTTCCCTAAGGAGGAACCATGGGAATCTGAGGCTCACACTGAGGCCATAGAGATTCCATTGAATCTACTTCTACCATTCATGAGCTCTGATGAGTATTCTTCCTCTGAGGAGGATGAAGATGTTACTGAAGAACAAGTTGCTAAGTTCCTTGGAGCAATCATGAAGCTAAATTCCAAGTTATTTGGTAATGAGACTTGGGAGGATGAACCTCCATTGCTCATCAAAGAACTGGATGACTTGACTAGGCAGAGATTACCTCTGAAGAGACAAGATCCTGGAAAGTTCTCAATACCTTGCACCATAGGTACCATGACCTTTGAAAAGGCTATGTGTGACCAAAGGTCAAGCATAAACCTCATGCCCCTCTCTGTAATGGAGAAACTAAGAATTTTTGAGGTACAAGCTGCAAGAATCTCATTAGAGATGGTAGACAATTCAAGGAAACAAGCTTATGGACTTGTAGAGGATGTCTTGGTAAAGGTTGAAGACCATTACATCCCTGATGATTTCATAATCCTAGAGACTGGGAAGTGTATGGATGAATCCATCATCCTTGGCAGACCCTTCCTAGCCACAGCAAAAGCTGTGATTGATGTTGACAGAGGATAATTTGTCCTTCAAGTGAATGAGGACTCCCTTGTGTTTAAAGCTCAAGGATCTCCCTCTGTAATCATGGAGAAGAAGCATGAAAAGCTTCTCTCAATGCAGAGTCAAACAGAGCCCCCATATTCAAACTCTAAGTTTGGTGTTGGGAGGCCATCATCATGCTCTGAGTATATGTGAGGCTCCATGAGAGCCCACTATCAAGCTATTGACATTAAAGAAGCGCTTGTTGGGAGGCAACCCAATTTTACTTATCTATGTTAAATTTCTATTTCCATTGTTCTTTTATGTTTTTTGTAGGTTGATGATCATGTAAAGTCACAAAAACAATTGAAAAAGCAAAAACAAACTGAAAAATAGAATGAAAAATAGCACACCCTGGAGGAGAAGCCTACTGGCATTTAAACGCCAGTAAGGGCAGCAGAATGGGCGTTAAACGCCCAGTCTGGCACCATTCTGGGCGTTTAACACCAGAAATGGGCACCAGACTGGCGTTTAACACCAGAAAAGGGCAAAAAGCTAGCGTTAAACGCCAGAAATTGGCAGCAACCTAGCGTTTAACGCCATGATTGGCAGAGAAGGGCGTTTTGCATGCCACTTGGTGCAGGGATGAAAAATCCTTGACACCTCAGGATCTGTGGACCCCACAGGATCCCCACCTACCCCACCTCTCTCTCTCTTCTTCACCCATTCACCAATCACCTCAATACCTCTTCCCCAAAAACTCCTCACCTATCAAATCCTACCCTCTTCTCCATAAACCCTTCACCAATCCACATCCATCCATCATAAAACTCCACCTACCTCACCATTCAAATTCAAACCACTTTCCTCCCAAAACCCACCCTATATGGCCGAACCCTAACCCTCTCTCCACCCCTATATAAACCTATCTTCACTCCCTCATTTTCACACAACATCAACACTACTTCTCCCCCTTGGCCGAAACACCAACCCACCTCCATCCCCTCTATTTCTTCTTCTTCTACTCCTTCCTTTCATCTTTTGCTCGAGGACGAGCAAATCTTCTAAGTTTGGTGTGGTAAAAGCATTGCTTTTTGTTTTTTCATAACCATTTATGGCACCAAAGGCCGGAGAAACCTCTAGAAAGAGGAAAGGGAAGGCAAAAGCTTCCACCTCCGAGTCATGGGAGATGGAGAGATTCATCTCAAAGGTGCATCAAGACCACTTCTATGAAGTTGTGGCCAAGAAGAAAGTGATCCCCGAGGTCCCTTTCAAGCTCAAAAAGGGTGAATATCCAGAGATCCGACATGAAATTTGAAGAAGAGGTTGGGAAGTTCTCACCAACCCCATTCAACAAGTCGGAATCTTAATGGTTCAAGAGTTCTATGCCAATACATGGATCACCAAGAACCATGATCAAAGTGTGAACCTGGATCCAAAGAATTGGCTTACAATGGTTCGGGGGAAATACTTAGATTTCAGTCTGAAAAATATAAGGTTGGCATTCAACATGCCCATGATGCAAGGAGATGCACACCCCTACAATAGAAGGGTCAACTTTGATCAAAGGTTGGACCAAGTCCTCATAGACATTTGTGAAGAGGGTGCTCAATGGAAGAGAGATTCAAGAGGGAAGCTGGTTCAACTAAGAAGGCATGACCTCAAGCCCGTGGCTAGGGGATGGTTGGAGTTCATCTAACGCTCAATCATTCCCACTAGCAACCGTTCTGAAGTACTATAGACCGGGCTATCATGATTAGAGAGGAAGTAGAAGTTCATGAGGTTATATCCCAGGAACTCTACAAGGTGGCGGACAAGTCCTCTACTTTGGCAAGGTTAGCCTTCCCTCATCTCATTTGTCACCTTTTCAATTCAGCTGAAATAGACATAGAGGAAGACATCCTCATTGATGAGGACAAGCCCATCACTAAGAAAAGGATGGAGCAGACAAGAGATCCCAATCATGGACAAGAGCATGAGGAATTTCCTCATCATGAAATCCCTGAGATACCTCAAGGGATGCATTTTCCCCCACAAAACTATTGGGAGCAAATCAACACCTCCCTAGGAGAATTAAGTTCCAACATGGGACAACTAAGGGTGGAGCACCAAGAGCATTCCATCCTTCTCCAAGAAATTAGAGAAGACCAAAGAACCATGAGAGAGGAGCAACAAAGGCAAGGAAGAGACATTGAGGAGCTCAATCACTCCATAAGATCTTCAAGAGGAAGAACAAGCCGCCATTACTAAGGTGGATCCGTTCTTTAATTTCCTTGTTCTTTATTTTCTGTTTTTCGAATTTTTATGCTTTATGTTTATCTATGTTCGTGTCTTTATTACATGATCATTAATGTCTAAGTGTCTATGCCTTAAACCTATGAAAATGAATCCATCACCTTTCTTAAATGAAAAATGTTTTTAATTGAAAAAGAAAAAGAAGTGCATGAATTTCGAATTTTAAAACAGTTTAGTTATTTTGATGTGGTGGCAATACTATTGTTTTTCTGAATGCATGATTAAACAGTGCATATTTTTGAATTTGTTGTTTAAGAATGTTAAAATTGTTGGCTCTTAAAAGAATGATGGAAAAGGAGAAATGTTATTTGATAATCTAAAAAATCATAAAAAATCATAGAATGATGGAGCACCAAGAGCATTCCATCCTCCTTCATGAAATTAGAGAAGACCAAAGAGTTATGAGAGAGGAGCAACAAAGGCAAGGAAGAGACATTGAGGAGCTCAAGCACTCCATAAGATCTTCAAAAGGAAGAACTAGCTACCATCACTAAGGTGGACCCGTTCTTTAATTTCCTTGTTCTTTATTTTCTGTTTTTTGAATTTTTATGCTTTATGTTTATTTATGTTTGTGTCTTATTACATGATCATTAGTGTCTAAGTGTCTATGCCTTAAAGCTATGAAAATGAATCCATCACCTTTCTTAAATGAAAAATATTTTTAATTGAAAAAGAAAAAGAAGTGCATGAATTTCGAATTTTAAAACAGATTAATTATTTTGATGTGGTGGCAATACTTTTGTTTTTCTGAATGAATGCTTGAACAGTGCATATTTTTTAATTTGTTGATTCATGAATATTAAAATTGTTGGCTCTTGAAAGAATGATGGAAAAGGAGAAATGTTATCTGATGATCTGAAAAATTATAAAATTGATTCTTGAAGCAAGAAAAAGCAGTGAAAAGCTTGCAGAAAAAATATATATGTGAAAAAAAAAAGAAAAAGCAAGCAGAAAAAGCCAATAACCCTTTAAACCAAAAGGCAAGGGTAAAATAAAAAGGATCCAAGGCTTTGAGCATCAGTGGATAGGAGGGCCCACAAAAATAAAATCCTGGCCTAAGCGGCTAAACCAAGCTGTCCCTAACCATGTGCTTGTAGCGTGAAGGTGTCAAGTGAAAACTTGAGACTGAGTGGTTAAAGTCGTGGTCCAAAGCAAAAAAAGAGTGTGCTTAAGAGCTCTGGACACCTCTAATTGGGGACTCTAGCAAATCTGAGTCACAATCTGAAAAGGTTCACCCAGTTATGTGTCTGTGGCATTTATGTATCCGGTGGTAATACTGGAAAACAAAATGCTTTGGGTCACGGCCAAGACTCATAAAGTAGTTGTGTTCAAGAATCAACATACTTAACTTGGAGAATCAATAACACTATCTGGATTCTGAGTTCCTATCGAAGCCAATCATTCTGAACTTCAAAGGATAAAGTGAGATGCCAAAACTATTCAGAAGCAAAAAGCTAAAAGCCCTGCTCATCTAATTAAGACTGATCCTCATAGATATTTTTGGAATTCATTATACATTCTATTCTTTTTATCCTATTTGATTTTCGGTTGCTTGGGAACAAGCAACAATTTAAGTTTGGTATTGTGATGAGCAGATAATTTATACGCTTTTTGGCATTGTTTTTAGTATGTTTTTAGTGTATTTTAGTTAGTTTTTATTATATTTTTATTAGTTTTTATTTAAAATTCACCTTTCTGGACTTCACTATGATTTTGTGTGTTTTTTTGTGATTTCAGGTATTTTCTGGCTGAAATTGAGGGACCTGAGCAAAAATCTGATTCAGAGGCTAAAAAGGACAGATGCTGTTGGATTCTGACCTCCCTGCACTCGAAGTAGATTTTCTGGAGCTACAAATGCCCAATTGGCGCGCTCTCAATTACGTTGAAAAGTAGACATCCTGGGCTTTCCAGAAATATATAATAGTTCATACTTTGCTCAAGATTTGATGGCTCAAACCGGTGTTCAAAATCAGCATAGAAATTCTGGCGTCAAAACGCCAGAACTGGCATAAAAGCTAGAGTTAAACGCCCAAACTGGCACAAAAGCTGGCGTTTAACTCCAAGAAAAGTCTCTACACATGAAAGCTTCAATGATTAGCCCAAGCACGCACCAAGTGGGCCTGGAAGAAGATTTTTGCATTAATTACCTATTTTTGTAAACCCTAGGCTACTAGTTCTCTATAAATAGGACCTTTTGCTATTGTATTTTTATCTTTTGATCATCTTTTGATCATCTTTTGATCATGTTTTGATGATTGAACCCTCCTTGGAAGGCTGGCCATTCGGCCATGCCTAGACCTTTTGTTCTTATGTATTTTCAACGGTGGAGTTTCTACACACCATAGATTAAGGTGTGGAGCTCTGCTGTTCTTCATGAATTAATACAATTACTATTGTTCTTCTATTCAATTCATGCCTACTTCTTCTCTAAGATATTCATTCATTCTTCAACTTGATGAATGTGATGATCCGTGACACTCATCATCATTCTCACCTATGAACATGTGCCTGACAACCACCTCTGTTCTACTAGCAATGGCTTGAATGCGTATCTCTTGGGTTTCTAATCTAAGATTGGAACCTTCGTGGTATAGGCTAGAATTATTGGTGGTCATTCTTGAGATCCGGAAAGTCTATACCTTGTCTGTGGTATTCCTAGTAGGATCTGGGAAGGGATGACTGTGACGAGCTTCAAACTCGCGAGTGTTGGGCATGTGATAGACGCAAAAGGATCAATGGATCCTATTCCAACATGATCGAGAACCGACAAATGATTAGCCGTGCGGTGACAGCGCATTTGGAACATTTTCACTGAGAGGATGGGAAGTAGCCATTGACAACGGTGATGCCCAACATAAAGCTTGCCATGGAAGGGAGTATGAAAGATTGGATGAAGGCAATAAGAAAGCAGAGGTTCAAGAGGAACAAAGCATCTTCATACGCTTATCTGAAATTCCTACCAATAAATTACATAAGTATCTCTATCTTTATTTTATATTTTATTCATCTTTTAATTATCAATTCTCCATAACCATTTGAATCTGCCTGACTGAGATTTACAAGGTGACCATAGCTTGCTTCAAGCCAACAGTCTCCGTGGGATCGACTCTTACTCACGTAAGGTATTATTTGGACGACCCAGTGCACTTGCTGGTTAGTTGTCCGGAATTGTGACAAAGTGTGATTCACGTTTGAGAGCTCCAAGTCTTTGGCGCCATTGTTGATGATCACAATTTCATGCACCAAATACCTCACAATACACTTTATCAACTACGAGGACAGTAGTAAGGACGGGAGTGTCTACCCAAGCCAAAAGAGAAGAGGGAACTTTTGTCAACATATCTTTTATGATTGACCGAGACATAAAATCTACACCTACAAATACAAAAAAAAATTGTTGCTACAGAACTCGGGCATCATTCAAAAGAAGTCGGCCAAAAGAAACAGAATACAAAGTGCGATTTGAAAACAACTTTCAAAATCAGAAAGGACAGAAATGGTGTCCCTCCCTCACCAACAGTTGCGACACCATTGGAGGCAATATAAATACAGTCAACAAACAACAAAATGGCAACGACACAACTACAATCCCACAAAAAATTTCAGAAAACCAGCCAAATATTCAAACAACGTTCTCAATTAAACAGTTCAAAAGGGTCTTTTAAACAGCAGTCAAAGAAGTTTTCAAGGATCAAATAAAATCAACAGTGCAATAATATCCATCACTACTAAAAAAAGCCATGCCAACACAAGAAATATATTCAAAATGCCATAGAAAGAAATCAAAAGTCGAGGGTACCAACCTTTATGAAGATTCGAAGAAAGAAAGGGGCACGCCAAGCAGCAATAAACACGAATGTTCCTCTCCAAACAGCAAAGCAAGACCTTTAGAGAGTCCAAGACAGAGAAATCTTGAGACTAAGAATAGTTGGGAAGCAAGGAACAGAAGGAGAAGTTGAAAGAGCTTTTTGTGAAAGGAAACAAAGTGGAGAGCTTTTTCAGAAATGGGAAAGAAGAAGAAGGAGAGCGTGAAGCACTTTTATAAAGAGAGAAGGGGAAAAATAGTTATTTTGCACCCCTCTTTAATGTCATGTGAAAATTCCTAGGCAACTTCCGCTTAACGTTCGCCCCTCATTTAAAGAGGCAACGTTCAAAAAATTCAAAACACGTACCTCTTAAAGGCGGTGTACCCGACGTTAAAGCTGAAGTCGCAAAATGCTCGAGTCCAAACTCTTGGAAGCTCGAACAAAAGCAGGGGATCTGTTCATGCCCTGGCCTAAAAATATAATGCCAGGCCCAATAAGGAAGAAATGCCCACCCCAAAAGAGGGTGGCCTCCACCATATACCCAACCTCCTTTAAGAAGAGGTCACACACTGTGAAGGGAGCTTAGCTTTACTTGTCCAAATAAGTACTTGCCTCCTTGAATCTTGCCAATTATCTCTATCTTCCTTAAATGGTAGATCCTAAACAAACACCCACAATAAAAGGAACGTTCATCCACCAATAAAGGTGGAACTACCCAAAAAGTGGTTACCGAATCTACTATAAATACACTGACACCCCTTAAGTATATTCACGTTCTATTTTACAAAAATCTGTTTAAAACCCTTTCTAACTTAAGCATCAGAGTCCCTTATAGGTACCACCCTCCACCTCCTCATGAGGAACTCTGACTTTGTTTAGATCCCAAACAAGTCAGATGCTGCCTCACAAGGGATCTGGACCTCACCTTTAGGCCCAAATCAATGTTTAAGATAACCCTCGAAACAATATTTTTTCTTAATATTAGCTAATATTTTAGAATAATATTTTATGTTATAATATTAAAATTTTAATAATATTTGAAAATAATAAAAAATT